>NW_026782527.1:0-517547 GCF_031769215.1 Ylistrum balloti | reverse complement strand
TAATATCCTCAGTATTCCTTCAAACTCTGGTATCCTCAGTATTCTCTCAAACTCTGGTATCCTCAGTATTCCTTCAAACTCTGGTATCCTCAGTATTCCTTCAAACTCTGGTATCCTCAGTATTCTCTCAAACTCTGGTATCCTCAGTATTCCTTCAAACTCTGGTATCCTCAGTATTCCTTCAAACTCTGATATCCTCAGTATTCCTTCAAACTCTGGTATCCTCAGTATTCCTTCAAACTCTGGTATCCTCAGTATTCTCTCAAACTCTGGTATCCTCAGTATTCCTTCAAACTCTGGTATCCTCAGTATTCTCTCAAACTCTGGTATCCTCAGTATTCTCTCAAACTCTGGTATCCTCAGTATTCTCTCAAACTCTAATATCCTCAGTATTCCTTCAAACTCTGGTATCCTCAGTATTCTCTCAAACTCTGGTATCCTCAGTATTCAATCAAACTCTGGTATCCTCAGTATTCTCTCAAACTCTGGTATCCTCAGTATTCTCTCAAACTCTGGTATCCTCAGTATTCCTTCAAACTCTGGTATCCTCAGTATTCTCTCAAACTCTGGTATCCTCAGTATTCCTTCAAACTTTAATATCCTCAGTATTCCTTCAAACTCTGGTATCCTCAGTATTCTCTCAAACTCTGGTATCCTCAGTATTCCTTCAAACTTTAATATCCTCAGTATTCCTTCAAACTCTGGTATCCTCAGTATTCTCTCAAACTCTGGTATCCTCAGTATTCTCTCAAACTCTGGTATCCTCAGTATTCCTTCAAACTCTGGTATCCTCAGTCTTCTCTCAAACTCTGGTATCCTCAGTATTCCTTCAAACTCTGGTATCCTCAGTATTCCTTCAAACTCTGGTATCCTCAGTATTCCTTCAAACTCTGGTATCCTCAGTATTCCTTCAAACTCTGGTATCCTCAGTATTCTCTCAAACTCTGGTATCCTCAGTATTCCTTCAAACTCTGGTATCCTCAGTATTCTCTCAAACTCTGGTATCCTCAGTATTCTCTCAAACTCTGGTATCCTCAGTATTCTCTCAAACTCTAATATCCTCAGTATTCCTTCAAACTCTGGTATCCTCAGTATTCCTTCAAACTCTGGTATCCTCAGTATTCTCTCAAACTCTGGTATCCTCAGTATTCCTTCAAACTCTGGTATCCTCAGTATTCTCTCAAACTCTGGTATCCTCAGTATTCTCTCAAACTCTGGTATCCTCAGTATTCTCTCAAACTCTGGTATCCTCAGTATTCCTTCAAACTCTGGTATCCTCAGTATTCCTTCAAACTCTGGTATCCTCAGTATTCCTTCAAACTCTGGTATCCTCAGTATTCTCTCAAACTCTGGTATCCTCAGTATTCCTTCAAACTCTGATATCCTCAGTATTCTCTCAAACTCTGGTATCCTCAGTATTCTCTCAAACTCTGGTATCCTCAGTATTCCTTCAAACTCTGGTATCCTCAGTATTCTCAAACTCTGGTAAACTCTGTATTCTCTTCAAACTCTGGTATCCTCAGTATTCTCTCAAACTCTGGTATCCTCAGTATTCTCTCAAACTCTGGTATCCTCAGTATTCCTTCAAACTCTGTTATCCTCAGTATTCCTTCAAACTCTGGTATCCTCAGTATTCCTCAAACTCTGGTATCCTCAGTATTCTCTCAAACTCTGGTATCCTCAGTATTCCTTCAAACTCTGGTATCCTCAGTATTCCTTCAAACTCTGGTATCCTCAGTATTCTCTCAAACTCTGGTATCCTCAGTATTCCTTCAAACTCTGGTATCCTCAGTATTCCTCAAACTCTGGTATCCTCAGTATTCTCTCAAACTCTGGTATCCTCAGTATTCCTCAAACTCTGGTATCCTCAGTATTCCTTCAAACTCTGGTATCCTCAGTATTCCTTCAAACTCTGGTATCCTCAGTATTCTCTCAAACTCTGGTATCCTCAGTATTCTCTCAAACTCTGGTATCCTCAGTATTCTCTCAAACTCTGGTATCCTCAGTATTCCTTCAAACTCTGGTATCCTCAGTATTCTCAAACTCTGGTATCCTCAATTCCTTCAAACTCTGGTATCCTCAGTATTCTCTCAAACTCTGGTATCCTCAGTATTCTCTCAAACTCTGGTATCCTCAGTATTCCTTCAAACTCTGGTATCCTCAGTATTCCTTCAAACTCTGGTATCCTCAGTATTCTCTCAAACTCTGGTATCCTCAGTATTCTCTCAAACTCTGGTATCCTCAGTATTCCTTCAAACTCTGGTATCCTCAGTATTCCTTCAAACTCTGGTATCCTCAGTATTCCTTCAAACTCTGGTATCCTCAGTATTCCTTCGAACTTTAATATCCTCAGTATTCCTTCAAACTCTGGTATCCTCAGTATTCCTTCAAACTCTGGTATCCTCAGTATTCCTTCAAACTCTGGTATCCTCAGTATTCTCTCAAACTCTGGTATCCTCAGTATTCCTTCAAACTCTGGTATCCTCAGTATTCTCTCAAACTCTGGTATCCTCAGTATTCCTTCAAACTCTGGTATCCTCAGTATTCTCTCAAACTCTGGTATCCTCAGTATTCCTTCAAACTCTGGTATCCTCAGTATTCTCTCTCTGGTATCCTCAATTCCTTCACTCTGGTATCCTCAGTATTCCTCAAACTCTGGTATCCTCAGTATTCTCTCAAACTCTGGTATCCTCAGTATTCCTTCAAACTCTGGTATCCTCAGTATTCCTTCAAACTCTGGTATCCTCAGTATTCTCTCAAACTCTGGTATCCTCAGTATTCCTTCAAACTTTAATATCCTCAGTATTCCTTCAAACTCTGGTATCCTCAGTATTCTCTCAAACTCTGGTATCCTCAGTATTCCTTCAAACTTTAATATCCTCAGTATTCCTTCAAACTCTGGTATCCTCAGTATTCTCTCAAACTCTGGTATCCTCAGTATTCCTTCAAACTCTGGTATCCTCAGTATTCTCTCAAACTCTGGTATCCTCAGTATTCCTTCAAACTCTGGTATCCTCAGTATTCTCTCAAACTCTCGTATCCTCAGTATTCTCTCAAACTCTGGTATCCTCAGTATTCCTTCAAACTTTAATATCCTCAGTATTCCTTCAAACTCTGGTATCCTCAGTATTCTCTCAAACTCTGGTATCCTCAGTATTCCTTCAAACTTTAATATCCTCAGTATTCCTTCAAACTCTGGTATCCTCAGTATTCTCTCAAACTCTGGTATCCTCAGTATTCTCTCAAACTCTGGTATCCTCAGTATTCCTTCAAACTCTAATATCCTCAGTATTCCTTCAAACTCTGGTATCCTCAGTATTCTCTCAAACTCTGGTATCCTCAGTATTCCTTCAAACTCTGGTATCCTCAGTATTCCTTCAAACTCTGGTATCCTCAGTATTCTCTCAAACTCTGGTATCCTCAGTATTCCTTCAAACTCTGGTATCCTCAGTATTCCTTCAAACTCTGGTATCCTCAGTATTCCTTCAAACTCTGGTATCCTCAGTATTCAATCAAACTCTGGTATCCTCAGTATTCTCTCAAACTCTGGTATCCTCAGTATTCCTTCAAACTCTGGTATCCTCAGTATTCTCTCAAACTCTGGTATCCTCAGTATTCTCTCAAACTCTGGTATCCTCAGTATTCTCTCAAACTCTAATATCCTCAGTATTCCTTCAAACTCTGGTATCCTCAGTATTCTCTCAAACTCTGGTATCCTCAGTATTCCTTCAAACTCTGGTATCCTCAGTATTCTCTCAAACTCTGGTATCCTCAGTATTCTCTCAAACTCTGGTATCCTCAGTATTCCTTCAAACTTTAATATCCTCAGTATTCCTTCAAACTCTGGTATCCTCAGTATTCTCTCAAACTCTGGTATCCTCAGTATTCCTTCAAACTTTAATATCCTCAGTATTCCTTCAAACTCTGGTATCCTCAGTATTCTCTCAAACTCTGGTATCCTCAAACTCTGGTATCCTCAGTATTCCTTCAAACTCTGGTATCCTCAGTATTCCTTCAAACTCTGGTATCCTCAGTATTCTCTCAAACTCTGGTATCCTCAGTATTCCTTCAAACTCTGGTATCCTCAGTATTCCTTCAAACTCTGGTATCCTCAGTATTCTCTCAAACTCTGGTATCCTCAGTATTCCTTCAAACTCTAATATCCTCAGTATTCCTTCAAACTCTGATATCCTCAGTATTCCTTCAAACTCTGGTATCCTCAGTATTCCTTCAAACTCTGGTATCCTCAGTATTCTCTCAAACTCTGGTATCCTCAGTATTCCTTCAAACTCTGGTATCCTCAGTATTCTCTCAAACTCTGGTATCCTCAGTATTCTCTCAAACTCTGGTATCCTCAGTATTCTCTCAAACTCTAATATCCTCAGTATTCCTTCAAACTCTGGTATCCTCAGTATTCCTTCAAACTCTGGTATCCTCAGTATTCTCTCAAACTCTGGAATCCTCAGTATTCCTTCAAACTCTGGTATCCCCAGTATTCTCTCAAACTCTGGTATCCTCAGTATTCTCTCAAACTCTGGTATCCTCAGTATTCTCTCAAACTCTGGTATCCTCAGTATTCCTTCAAACTCTGGTATCCTCAGTATTCCTTCAAACTCTGGTATCCTCAGTATTCCTTCAAACTCTGGTATCCTCAGTATTCTCTCAAACTCTGGTATCCTCAGTATTCCTTCAAACTCTGATATCCTCAGTATTCAAACTCTCAAACTCTGGTATCCTCAGTATTCCTCAAACTCTGGTATCCTCAGTATTCCTTCAAACTCTGGTATCCTCAGTATTCCTTCAAACTCTGGTATCCTCAGTATTCTCTCAAACTCTGGTATCCTCAGTATTCTCTCAAACTCTGGTATCCTCAGTATTCTCTCAAACTCTGGTATCCTCAGTATTCTCTCAAACTCTGGTATCCTCAGTATTCCTTCAAACTCTGGTATCCTCAGTATTCTCTCAAACTCTGGTATCCTCAGTATTCCTTCAAACTCTGGTATCCTCAGTATTCTCTCAAACTCTGGTATCCTCAGTATTCCTTCAAACTCTGGTATCCTCAGTATTCCTTCAAACTCTGGTATCCTCAGTATTCTCTCAAACTCTGGTATCCTCAGTATTCCTTCAAACTCTGGTATCCTCAGTATTCTCTCAAACTCTGGTATCCTCAGTATTCTCTCAAACTCTGGTATCCTCAGTATTCTCTCAAACTCTGGTATCCTCAGTATTCCTTCAAACTCTGGTATCCTCAGTATTCCTTCAAACTCTGGTATCCTCAGTATTCTCTCAAACTCTGGTATCCTCAGTATTCTCTCAAACTCTGGTATCCTCAGTATTCTCTCAAACTCTGGTATCCTCAGTATTCTCTCAAACTCTGGTATCCTCAGTATTCCTTCAAACTCTGGTATCCTCAGTATTCCTTCAAACTCTGGTATCCTCAGTATTCTCTCAAACTCTGGTATCCTCAGTATTCCTTCAAACTCTGGTATCCTCAGTATTCCTTCAAACTCTGGTATCCTCAGTATTCTCTCAAACTCTGGTATCCTCAGTATTCCTTCAAACTCTGGTATCCTCAGTATTCCTTCAAACTCTGGTATCCTCAGTATTCCTTCAAACTCTGGTATCCTCAGTATTCTCTCAAACTCTGGTATCCTCAGTATTCCTTCAAACTCTGGTATCCTCAGTATTCCTTCAAACTCTGGTATCCTCAGTATTCCTTCAAACTCTGGTATCCTCAGTATTCTCTCAAACTCTGGTATCCTCAGTATTCCTTCAAACTCTGGTATCCTCAGTATTCCATCAAACTCTGGTATCCTCAGTATTCTCTCAAACTCTGGTATCCTCAGTATTCCTTCAAACTCTGGTATCCTCAGTATTCCTTCAAACTCTGGTATCCTCAGTATTCTCTCAAACTCTGGTATCCTCAGTATTCTCTCAAACTCTGGTATCCTCAGTATTCTCTCAAACTCTGGTATCCTCAGTATTCCTTCAAACTCTGGTATCCTCAGTATTCTCTCAAACTCTGGTATCCTCAGTATTCTCTCAAACTCTGGTATCCTCAGTATTCTCTCAAACTCTGGTATCCTCAGTATTCCTTCAAACTCTGGTATCCTCAGTATTCCTTCAAACTCTGGTATCCTCAGTATTCTCTCAAACTCTGGTATCCTCAGTATTCCTTCAAACTCTGGTATCCTCAGTATTCCTTCAAACTCTGGTATCCTCAGTATTCCTTCAAACTCTGGTATCCTCAGTATTCCTTCAAACTCTGGTATCCTCAGTATTCCTTCAAACTCTGGTATCCTCAGTATTCCTTCAAACTCTGGTATCCTCAGTATTCTCTCAAACTCTGGTATCCTCAGTATTCCTTCAAACTCTGGTATCCTCAGTATTCCTTCAAACTCTGGTATCCTCAGTATTCCTTCAAACTCTGGTATCCTCACTATTCCTTCAAACTCTGGTATCCTCAGTATTCTCTCAAACTCTGGTATCCTCAGTATTCCTTCAAACTTTAATATCCTCAGTATTCCTTCAAACTCTGGTATCCTCAGTATTCCTTCAAACTCTGGTATCCTCAGTATTCTCTCAAACTCTGGTATCCTCAGTATTCCTTCAAACTTTAATATCCTCAGTATTCCTTCAAACTCTGGTATCCTCAGTATTCTCTCAAACTCTGGTATCCTCAGTATTCCTTCAAACTCTGGTATCCTCAGTATTCTCTCAAACTCTGGTATCCTCAGTATTCCTTCAAACTCTGGTATCCTCAGTATTCTCTCAAACTCTGGTATCCTCAGTATTCCTTCAAACTCTGGTATCCTCAGTATTCTCTCTGGTATCCTCAAACTCTGGTATCCTCAGTATTCCTTCAAACTCTGGTATCCTCAGTATTCCTTCAAACTCTGGTATCCTCAGTATTCCTTCAAACTCTGGTATCCTCAGTATTCTCTCAAACTCTGGTATCCTCAGTATTCCTTCAAACTTTAATATCCTCAGTATTCCTTCAAACTCTGGTATCCTCAGTATTCTCTCAAACTCTTGTATCCTCAGTATTCCTTCAAACTTTAATATCCTCAGTATTCCTTCAAACTCTGGTATCCTCAGTATTCCTTCAAACTCTGGTATCCTCAGTATTCCTTCAAACTCTGGTATCCTCAGTATTCCTTCAAACTCTGGTATCCTCAGTATTCCTTCAAACTCTGGTATCCTCAGTATTCCTTCAAACTCTGGTATCCTCAGTATTCCTTCAAACTCTGGTATCCTCAGTATTCCTTCAAACTCTGGTATCCTCAGTATTCCTTCAAACTCTGGTATCCTCAGTATTCTCTCAAACTCTGGTATCCTCAGTATTCTCTCAAACTCTGGTATCCTCAGTATTCCTTCAAACTCTGGTATCCTCAGTATTCCTTCAAACTCTGGTATCCTCAGTATTCTTCAAACTCTGGTATCCTCAGTATTCCTTCAAACTCTGGTATCCTCAGTATTCCATCAAACTCTGGTATCCTCAGTATTCCTTCAAACTCTGGTATCCTCAGTATTCTCTCAAACTCTGGTATCCTCAGTATTCCTTCAAACTCTGGTATCCTCAGTATTCCTTCAAACTCTGGTATCCTCAGTATTCCTTCAAACTCTGGTATCCTCAGTATTCTCTCAAACTCTGGTATCCTCAGTATTCTCTCAAACTCTGGTATCCTCAGTATTCTCTCAAACTCTGGTATCCTCAGTATTCCTTCAAACTCTGGTATCCTCAGTATTCTCTCAAACTCTGGTATCCTCAGTATTCTCTCAAACTCTGGTATCCTCAGTATTCTCTCAAACTCTGGTATCCTCAGTATTCTCTCAAACTCTGGTATCCTCAGTATTCTCTCAAACTCTGGTATCCTCAGTATTCTCTCAAACTCTGGTATCCTCAGTATTCCTTCAAACTCTGGTATCCTCAGTATTCCTTCAAACTCTGGTATCCTCAGTATTCCTTCAAACTCTGGTATCCTCAGTATTCCTTCAAACTCTGGTATCCTCAGTATTCCTTCAAACTCTGGTATCCTCAGTATTCCTTCAAACTCTGGTATCCTCAGTATTCCTTCAAACTCTGGTATCCTCAGTATTCCTTCAAACTCTGGTATCCTCAGTATTCTCTCAAACTCTGGTATCCTCAGTATTCCTTCAAACTCTGGTATCCTCACTATTCCTTCAAACTCTGGTATCCTCAGTATTCTCTCAAACTCTGGTATCCTCAGTATTCCTTCAAACTTTAATATCCTCAGTATTCCTTCAAACTCTGGTATCCTCAGTATTCCTTCAAACTCTGGTATCCTCAGTATTCTCTCAAACTCTGGTATCCTCAGTATTCCTTCAAACTTTAATATCCTCAGTATTCCTTCAAACTCTGGTATCCTCAGTATTCTCTCAAACTCTGGTATCCTCAGTATTCCTTCAAACTCTGGTATCCTCAGTATTCTCTCAAACTCTGGTATCCTCAGTATTCCTTCAAACTCTGGTATCCTCAGTATTCTCTCAAACTCTGGTATCCTCAGTATTCCTTCAAACTCTGGTATCCTCAGTATTCTCTCAAACTCTGGTATCCTCAGTATTCTCTCAAACTCTGGTATCCTCAGTATTCCTTCAAACTCTGGTATCCTCAGTATTCCTTCAAACTCTGGTATCCTCAGTATTCTCTCAAACTCTGGTATCCTCAGTATTCCTTCAAACTTTAATATCCTCAGTATTCCTTCAAACTCTGGTATCCTCAGTATTCTCTCAAACTCTGGTATCCTCAGTATTCCTTCAAACTTTAATATCCTCAGTATTCCTTCAAACTCTGGTATCCTCAGTATTCTCTCAAACTCTGGTATCCTCAGTATTCCTTCAAACTCTGGTATCCTCAGTATTCTCTCAAACTCTGGTATCCTCAGTATTTCTTCAAACTCTGGTATCCTCAGTATTCTCTCAAACTCTGGTATCCTCAGTATTCTCTCAAACTCTGGTATCCTCAGTATTCCTTCAAACTTTAATATCCTCAGTATTCCTTCAAACTCTGGTATCCTCAGTATTCTCTCAAACTCTGGTATCCTCAGTATTCCTTCAAACTTTAATATCCTCAGTATTCCTTCAAACTCTGGTATCCTCAGTATTCTCTCAAACTCTGGTATCCTCAGTATTCTCTCAAACTCTGGTATCCTCAGTATTCCTTCAAACTTTAATATCCTCAGTATTCCTTCAAACTCTGGTATCCTCAGTATTCTCTCAAACTCTGGTATCCTCAGTATTCCTTCAAACTCTGGTATCCTCAGTATTCCTTCAAACTCTGGTATCCTCAGTATTCTCTCAAACTCTGGTATCCTCAGTATTCCTTCAAACTCTGGTATCCTCAGTATTCCTTCAAACTCTGATATCCTCAGTATTCCTTCAAACTCTGGTATCCTCAGTATTCCTTCAAACTCTGGTATCCTCAGTATTCTCTCAAACTCTGGTATCCTCAGTATTCCTTCAAACTCTGGTATCCTCAGTATTCTCTCAAACTCTGGTATCCTCAGTATTCTCTCAAACTCTGGTATCCTCAGTATTCTCTCAAACTCTAATATCCTCAGTATTCCTTCAAACTCTGGTATCCTCAGTATTCTCTCAAACTCTGGTATCCTCAGTATTCCTTCAAACTCTGGTATCCTCAGTATTCTCTCAAACTCTGGTATCCTCAGTATTCTCTCAAACTCTGGTATCCTCAGTATTCCTTCAAACTTTAATATCCTCAGTATTCCTTCAAACTCTGGTATCCTCAGTATTCTCTCAAACTCTGGTATCCTCAGTATTCCTTCAAACTTTAATATCCTCAGTATTCCTTCAAACTCTGGTATCCTCAGTATTCTCTCAAACTCTGGTATCCTCAGTATTCTCTCAAACTCTGGTATCCTCAGTATTCCTTCAAACTTTAATATCCTCAGTATTCCTTCAAACTCTGGTATCCTCAGTATTCTCTCAAACTCTGGTATCCTCAGTATTCCTTCAAACTCTGGTATCCTCAGTATTCCTTCAAACTCTGGTATCCTCAGTATTCTCTCAAACTCTGGTATCCTCAGTATTCCTTCAAACTCTGGTATCCTCAGTATTCCTTCAAACTCTGATATCCTCAGTATTCCTTCAAACTCTGGTATCCTCAGTATTCCTTCAAACTCTGGTATCCTCAGTATTCTCTCAAACTCTGGTATCCTCAGTATTCCTTCAAACTCTGGTATCCTCAGTATTCTCTCAAACTCTGGTATCCTCAGTATTCTCTCAAACTCTGGTATCCTCAGTATTCTCTCAAACTCTAATATCCTCAGTATTCCTTCAAACTCTGGTATCCTCAGTATTCCTTCAAACTCTGGTATCCTCAGTATTCTCTCAAACTCTGGAATCCTCAGTATTCCTTCAAACTCTGGTATCCCCAGTATTCTCTCAAACTCTGGTATCCTCAGTATTCTCTCAAACTCTGGTATCCTCAGTATTCTCTCAAACTCTAATATCCTCAGTATTCCTTCAAACTCTGGTATCCTCAGTATTCCTTCAAACTCTGGTATCCTCAGTATTCCTTCAAACTCTGGTATCCTCAGTATTCTCTCAAACTCTGGTATCCTCAGTATTCCTTCAAACTCTGATATCCTCAGTATTCTCTCAAACTCTGGTATCCTCAGTATTCTCTCAAACTCTGGTATCCTCAGTATTCCTTCAAACTCTGGTATCCTCAGTATTCCTTCAAACTCTGGTATCCTCAGTATTCCTTCAAACTCTGGTATCCTCAGTATTCTCTCAAACTCTGGTATCCTCAGTATTCTCTCAAACTCTGGTATCCTCAGTATTCTCTCAAACTCTGGTATCCTCAGTATTCCTTCAAACTCTGGTATCCTCAGTATTCCTTCAAACTCTGGTATCCTCAGTATTCTCTCAAACTCTGGTATCCTCAGTATTCCTTCAAACTCTGGTATCCTCAGTATTCCTTCAAACTCTGGTATCCTCAGTATTCTCTCAAACTCTGGTATCCTCAGTATTCCTTCAAACTCTGGTATCCTCAGTATTCTCTCAAACTCTGGTATCCTCAGTATTCTCTCAAACTCTGGTATCCTCAGTATTCTCTCAAACTCTGGTATCCTCAGTATTCCTTCAAACTCTGGTATCCTCAGTATTCCTTCAAACTCTGGTATCCTCAGTATTCTCTCAAACTCTGGTATCCTCAGTATTCTCTCAAACTCTGGTATCCTCAGTATTCTCTCAAACTCTGGTATCCTCAGTATTCTCTCAAACTCTGGTATCCTCAGTATTCCTTCAAACTCTGGTATCCTCAGTATTCCTTCAAACTCTGGTATCCTCAGTATTCTCTCAAACTCTGGTATCCTCAGTATTCCTTCAAACTCTGGTATCCTCAGTATTCCTTCAAACTCTGGTATCCTCAGTATTCTCTCAAACTCTGGTATCCTCAGTATTCCTTCAAACTCTGGTATCCTCAGTATTCCTTCAAACTCTGGTATCCTCAGTATTCCTTCAAACTCTGGTATCCTCAGTATTCTCTCAAACTCTGGTATCCTCAGTATTCCTTCAAACTCTGGTATCCTCAGTATTCCTTCAAACTCTGGTATCCTCAGTATTCTCTCAAACTCTGGTATCCTCAGTATTCCTTCAAACTCTGGTATCCTCAGTATTCCATCAAACTCTGGTATCCTCAGTATTCTCTCAAACTCTGGTATCCTCAGTATTCCTTCAAACTCTGGTATCCTCAGTATTCCTTCAAACTCTGGTATCCTCAGTATTCTCTCAAACTCTGGTATCCTCAGTATTCTCTCAAACTCTGGTATCCTCAGTATTCTCTCAAACTCTGGTATCCTCAGTATTCTCTCAAACTCTGGTATCCTCAGTATTCCTTCAAACTCTGGTATCCTCAGTATTCTCTCAAACTCTGGTATCCTCAGTATTCTCTCAAACTCTGGTATCCTCAGTATTCTCTCAAACTCTGGTATCCTCAGTATTCCTTCAAACTCTGGTATCCTCAGTATTCCTTCAAACTCTGGTATCCTCAGTATTCTCTCAAACTCTGGTATCCTCAGTATTCCTTCAAACTCTGGTATCCTCAGTATTCCTTCAAACTCTGGTATCCTCAGTATTCCTTCAAACTCTGGTATCCTCAGTATTCCTTCAAACTCTGGTATCCTCAGTATTCCTTCAAACTCTGGTATCCTCAGTATTCTCTCAAACTCTGGTATCCTCAGTATTCCTTCAAACTCTGGTATCCTCAGTATTCCTTCAAACTCTGGTATCCTCAGTATTCCTTCAAACTCTGGTATCCTCAGTATTCCTTCAAACTCTGGTATCCTCAGTATTCTCTCAAACTCTGGTATCCTCAGTATTCCTTCAAACTCTGGTATCCTCAGTATTCCTTCAAACTCTGGTATCCTCAGTATTCTCTCAAACTCTGGTATCCTCAGTATTCCTTCAAACTCTGGTATCCTCAGTATTCCTTCAAACTCTGGTATCCTCAGTATTCCTTCAAACTCTGGTATCCTCAGTATTCCTTCAAACTCTGGTATCCTCAGTATTCTCTCAAACTCTGGTATCCTCAGTATTCTCTCAAACTCTTGTATCCTCAGTATTCCTTCAAACTCTGGTATCCTCAGTATTCCTTCAAACTCTGGTATCCTCAGTATTCTCTCAAACTCTGGTATCCTCAGTATTCTCTCAAACTCTGGTATCCTCAGTATTCTCTCAAACTCTGGTATCCTCAGTATTCCTTCAAACTCTGGTATCCTCAGTATTCCTTCAAACTCTGGTATCCTCAGTATTCTCTCAAACTCTTGTATCCTCAGTATTCCTTCAAACTCTGGTATCCTCAGTATTCCTTCAAACTCTGGTATCCTCAGTATTCCTTCAAACTCTGGTATCCTCAGTATTCTCTCACACTCTGGTATCCTCAGTATTCCTTCAAACTCTAGTATCCTCAGTATTCCATCAGACTCTAGAGGTACCAGTATCCTGTCAACTTCTAGTAGTCACAATATCCTGTCAAACTATGATACCCTCAGTATTCAGTGAAACACTTAACTTCAGTATACCACCAAAATCTGATAGATTCAACAACTTTGTAAAACTGTAGCAGCATCAATATTCAAAGTCTCAGTATTCTATGAAAATCTAGTAGTTTCATTATTTTGTGAAAGTCTCGTAGGCTCAGTACTCCTTGAAACTCTAATAGTTTCAGCATTCTGTCAAACTCTAGTAGCCTCAATATCTAGAAATCTATTCTCTTCTACAAGTAATCAAACCACTGCCAACAAGTTCCCAGCCTGTCGCTCTACCGACTCATCCAAAGATAACAACAGAAAACATATCACCAACATTGACCTACCTCCATTGCCCCACAGGATTTTACAGGGTATAACATGATTCCTGTAAGTCTTTTTGTGTGTTCATCACAGCTTTCTAAGATATGAACCTTTTCCAAAGGTGACAGTGACAGACTCTCTGATTGGTCATATTGTTTATGTAATACTGTTTCCAAAACCTCTTCTGATCGGCAGTCTTTAAATTCTTCCTCTGATGAGAAACCAGACTCTGAGTTGTCAAAACATGATGGCTGTCTGTTCGCTTCTGATTCTGAATGGGACAAATGATCAGAATGGAAATCTTGCAGGGACATATTCAGGAAATTAAACTTTTCTCCAGATTTTTCTAGAAAGCATTCAGTTATGAAATTCAAACAGATCTGTGCATCCTTGAGAATGGATGGGTATCCAAAAGAAATCCGGACCGACCCTGTGGGAATTCCCTCAATCAGATCTCTACTGTCCCCACAACTGTGGCCCGCCTACAAAAGGGAGATAATCATTTTACAAAAGTTTGTTTCATCATGAATAAATAATTTTGAAACATAACTTGGTTATATTTACTCATTTGATATTATACACTAAGCAGACTGTTTACAATAAATGGAATAAAATCTAAAAAAAAGAAAAAAGGAAAGTCTTATTCAGGAATTCCATGAAAATGCATTCTTTTTGCTTTAAAGTTTTGCTACAATGACAAAATTTTGAACCTACGAAAAAAGTAGGACAGTATTTCAGTATTCAATCACAAGTGTTGTTGAAGATAATCTCATGCATATTTGTGATTCGGATATACTACAAAAAAAACTGCATCATACACCAACATTTCATGCCTGTAATCTAAATTTGACCTAGACTCATAGAGACTCTCGTTAAAGTAGTGTGTACCTGAAAATTATCTTTAACCTGCTTTGATGACAAATGAAGGTACTTTTGACAGGCTCCAATGTTACAGAAACAGCCAGTCCTCAGATGTATGTTGTATAACTGTGCCATCTTATCTACCTGGAGGGAGCAAAGAATTATCATAAATTACAACAGGTAATAAAATAATAAAAAGTACAAAGACATTTTAATCATGTTAAATTACGACAGGTATGCCAGCTGATTAACAGAGATTGAAACAGAAAATCAGCATTATTATTCTTTGAAAAGTCCTGACAGCTCACATATTATCTCTCACTCAAAGGCAGGGGGATGGGCTTATTACAGGACAAATGTATTTGTAGGTAAATTCTCTAGCTATTGGTTAATCTATGATTACCTCTGCAAAGCCTACGTAATCTCCATTAGCTCGTCTCAGATTAAAGTTGATTATTGGCCCCTGAGTTTGAATGTCATCGAACTTGTTGTCACAGTAAATTTCAGCCACTGGACGTCCATTACCATGGTGTAACGATGAAAGATTGTGATGGAAATATTGTGCAATGGTAAAAGTATGCTGGGAAATCCTCTCAATACCCCCTGGTGTTGAAATAAAAAATACCAAGATATATTAACAAGAGATCCCTGAGGGAACTTGGCACCCAAGATTGTTTGATCTTTATTTATTCTTTGAAAGTTCTATCTTTTCCCTTTCTTTTCTTGTCTCTTCTCTGTTTTTGCTCTTAATGGCAAAAAATTTGAACATTAATCCTCTGCAGAAATAGCAATAATAATCTTTAACTGCCAAATTCAAGACAGTAACCTGGTCCCTGGATGGCTGTCTGTCAGCCATTTTGTTTTTCTAGTCAGTTCTAAAATAAAACTGGCACAACTAAGGATCAAGGGAAACAAACACAACAAATTTGAGAAAGACCTATGTAGCAGTTCTTAAGTAAAAGCAATAAAACATTTTCAAAATCAAAATCCAAGATGGCTGCCTGTTGGCCATTTTGTTTCTCTGATCATTCCCAAAATCAAACTGGCACAATTAGGGGCCAAGGGGAACCAACACATTATATTTGAGAGAGATCCATTCAACACTTCTCAAGAAATAGCAATAACAATCTTTACTAGGCAAAATCCTAGATGGTTGCCTGTCAGCCATATTGTTTCTCTGATCAGATTTGAATTCAAACTAAGGATTGAGGGAAACCTATACATGAAATTTGAGAAAGATCCAACTTGTTCTTCTCAAGAAAAAGCAATAACAAAAATGGTTCACGAAAGGACAGAGGGACAGGCAATCATGGTGGGATAACAAATTTGAGAAATGCTTTATAAAAGAAATGCTGAAATGTTGAAAAAGTTGCATCATATTTTTTTTAAATTGTAAAATATAATGTAAGTCTGAATTGTTTGTGCATTAGGGGAAAAATAACTTAAGGGAAAAAAATCTGGGAAAAAAAAACCGCAAACAAACGAAGGAAGCTACAAAGAGATATGAAACAATGACAGGTCTTTTGTAAAATACAAGAGTTATCTCTCTTATGTCACAGAACAATTTTGACTACATGATGGATTTGATATGAATTCTTCGTCAAAAAGCAGTTAAGATGCAGAAGTAAGCGATTTAAGTCCTTATAATGTCAATGGTAAGATGTTGGGTGGAGAGGGGACTAAATATTTGAAGAAAAGCAATCTTAAATTTCCGAAATTAAAATATGTTTTATTGAGGATATAAGCCCTAAGGATAAAATTAACAAGAACTAACAAGCTAAGTTAGGGGACCATAATGGTAGAGCAGGGGTCCTGTCAGTAAAACACAAAACCATCAATGTGAGGGTGGGGGGCTGTAATGGTAGGGTGGGGGTCCTGTCAGTAAAACACAAAACCATCAATGTGAGGGTGGGGGGCTGTAATGGTAGGTGGGGGTCCTGTCAGTAAAACACAAAGCCCATCAATGTGAGGGTAGGGGGCTGTAATGGTAGGGTGGGGGTCCTGTCAGTAATACACAAAACCATCAATGTGAGGGTGGGGGGCTGTAATGGTAGGGTGGGGGTCCTGTCAGTAAAACACAAAACCATCGATGTGAGGGGGGGGGGCTGTAATGGTAGGGTGGGGGTCCTGTCAGTAATACACAAAACCATCAATGTGAGGGTGGGGGGCTGTAATGGTAGGGTGGGGGTCCTGTCAGTAAAACACAAAACCATCGATGTGAGGGTGGGGGGCTGTAATGGTAGGGTGGGGGTCCTGTCAGTAATACACAAAACCATCAATGTGAGGGTAGGGGGCTGTAATGGTAGGGTGGGGGTCCTGTCAGTAATACACAAAACCATCAATGTGAGGGTAGGGGGCTGTAATGGTAGGGTGGGGGTCCTGTCAGTAATACACAAAACCATCAATGTGAGGGTAGGGGGCTGTAATGGTAGGGTGGGGGTCCTGTCAGTAATACAAAAAACCATCAATGTGAGGGTAGGGGGCTGTAATGGTAGGGCGGGGGTCCTGTCAGTAATACACAAAACCATCAATGTGAGGGTGGGGGGCTGTAATGGTAGGGTGGGGGTCCTGTCAGTAATACACAAAACCATCAATGTGAGGGTGGGGGGCTGTAATGGTAGGGTGGGGGTCCTGTCAGTAATACACAAAACCATCAATGTGAGGGTAGAAGCCAAAATGGAAGGGTTAGGTCCTATCATTAAAATTAAAAAGATAACAACTTGATTTCTGAGAATATTATACTGTAAATGAGTGGAATTTCCCTTTTTAAGAAATATCTTTTGAAAACATAACTTAGATAGGCAAGCAAAAGTGTAGAATTACTTAAACCCAGGTGTACATTTCAACACTTTTAAAACAAACAGTAAAACATTTTTTTTAGGACCCAAGGTAGCCCCTTGTCCTTAAACAGATTACATGTATATTTTTCAGGTAACTTGTCATATCAGCAACATCTATACTGACATGAACAATGACATGCTGAGTGTATCTTAAATAAATCATGTGCTCAACTACACCTCAGTTAATTAATGGTCACAATGATTAAAAATTTTTAAAAAGTTGAAAGTAAATTGAAAGAAGATATGAAGCTAATTTATATGCAAGTGTTAAAATCTGAAAATGAAAACAAATTTCCAATGAGGTTTTAAACAGACAAATGAATCTTCCCCAAAACAAAGGGAAATGTGACACATTTAACAGGAAGGACATAAATATTTCAGAAACAGAAATTAAAACATCATTAATTCCAAGGACAAGAAATAATTGAACCAGCGTTTCAAATCAACACATGTTTGATTGAATAAAAGGATCCATTACACCAGGGAATTCCAATGCACCAATCACAAAAGTTCAATTGTTTTAAAAATTCAAATTAAAGTATTATCAATTTCAAGGCCGAATATAATTGGACAATAACTACAAATTAAGTTGTCTTTGATTGCAGGAAACAATTCATTTCACAAGAAAAATTTAATGCATCTGAGAATTGCAAAGGAACAATCTTTTAGAAAAAAGTCTGAAAAGAAATGGCAATAATTTTATAAATCATTACACAAATCCTGTTGGCTAAAATTATCGCTAATTAAGACTAATTAAGACCATATGACATTTTTTCAATTGGTAAAGATATAAAAAGATAATCTTATCTCATACAAAAGGAACCTGTGTCATTATGGAACTTATGTACTTATGTGAATTACTGAGGAAAGAATGTTGTGCTGATGATAATGAACTTAGAAGTCTTTTCTCTTAATTTGATAATTTAATCATACCAATCAAACTAGGTGTTGGTCAGATGAGAAGAGGTTTAAGAATTCATTCTAACGAAAATTTCTTGACACCTCTAAAGCTTGGAAAGTGCTAATTTTTGCTCAGTGATACAGCGTGTTAATTGTCTGTTCTTGGTGATAATTTCCTGTGTTGTATACATTAGCACCAATCCCAGTCTGTTCGTATCTCTTCTCTTAAGTTATGTTGTATGGTAATAAATTATCTATATGAGAGGTGAGACTATGAATGTCAGCATCTCTTTAACAACAGAATATAGAAATTCAATGTTGTCGTTAAGGTATTTTTCTTTTGGGTATTCATCTATTTGTTTATCTGATGGGTGTTTGTGTTTATCTGAGGTGAATTTGTGTTTATCTGAGGTGAATTTGTGTTTCTGTGATTGGCGTTTGTTTGATGAGTGTTTTGTGTTTTTCTGAGGTGAATTTGTGTTTATCTGAGGTGAATTTGTGTTTTTCTGAGGTGAATTTGTGTTTCTGTGATTGGCATTTGTTTGATGAGGGTTTTGTGTTTTTCTGAGGTGAATTTGTGTTTATCTGAGGTGAATTTGTGTTTATCTGAGGTGAATTTGTGTTTTTCTGAGGTGAATTTGTGTTTATCTGAGGTGAATTTGTGTTTCTGTGATTGGCGTTTGTTTGATGAGGGTTTTGTGTTTTTCTGAGGTGAATTTGTGTTTATCTGAGGTGAATTTGTGTTTATCTGAGGTGAATTTGTGTTTATCTGAGGTGAATTTGTGTTTATCTGAAGTGAATTTGTGTTTTATCTGAAGTGAATTTGTGTTTATCTGAGGTGAATTTGTGTTTTATCTGAGGTGAATTTGTGTTTATCTGAGGTGAATTTGTGTTTATCTGAGATGAATTTGTGTTTATCTGAGGTGAATTTGTGTTTATCTGAGGTGAATTTGTGTTTATCTGAGGTGAATTTGTGTTTTATCTGAGGTGAATTTGTGTTTATCTGAGGTGAATTTGTGTTTAATTGAGGTGAATTTGTGTTTATCTGAGGTGAATTTGTGTTTATCTGAGGTGAATTTGTGTTTATCTGAGGTGAATTTGTGTTTATCTGAGGTGAATTTGTGTTTATCTGAGGTGAATTTGTGTTTAATCTGAGGTGAATTTGTGTTTATCTGAGGTGAATTTGTGTTTCTGTGATTTGCGTTTGTTTGATGAGGGTTTGTGTTTATCTGACGGGTGCCTGTTTGTTTGATGTGATTTTATTTGTTAGTCTGATGAGTGTTTGTCCAACTCTTTGTCTAAAATACATCAAAATAACATTATTTTGTTTCAATGGCACTATCTTCTTGATCTGTATTACAACTCCGTGGAACTTTATAGTTTAAGTCTAGTGAATTGATTTGTACAGTTGATATATCATCACTGTATGTAAAAGGCTGTTACCTCCGATCTTATCCAAGGCGTTAAAACCATGACGGAGACCAATGATATCCAAAAATGGTACGGTGCCATCTTCAAATCTGGAAAACACAATAAACGATCAATTATCATCTACTGACTTGTCATCTCTTTCTTATGAAGGACAGATTTTCTTCATTCATAGTTTATACAGGACATGTATTACTTATGAAATATAAAATGCATTTACTCTGCATAATTTCTTCCTGTTAAAGAAATGATATACAAAGTAATATTCCTGGAAAAAAAGCAGAAACAATAAAAAGGCAACTTTTAAACTTCATCTTCGATTAACATTTACTAGACTAAAAACAAAGGTATTAAGTCCAGAATTAAGTTACCTTGAAAATGATGACCCCAACATATATATCTTGTAAATAGAAAAATCTATAAGTATTATCAATGACTTTGTAAGCTGTGAATTCTAGCAATACCTGTCACACTTGAGAATTAACAAGCTAAATTTGAAATCTCCGACTGGTCTTTTGTTTGACTCAGTTTCACATACAAGCCAGAAATAGAAAGCCTGGATTCCAACAACATCATCAATGGCAGTTCTATCTATCCAGTTATTGGACCAGGGATTAAGTTGTCAAACGCATTTATACAGTCATAGTCTTGTCTATTGGCAAACCTTATAGGATTCAGTCTGCACATTTTGAGACAAAACCCTTTAACAGTTATAGTACAAGTTGTTTCAGCTCCTAATCCATCCCGCCTTCCTCATCATCCCAACACATCCTTTCCTCTCCCAGAACTTCTTTAATATTGTTCATTAAACATGGACTATCAGTAAATTAGAAACCTCATTTCAATTTCAAAACATCAATCAATCCTTTCTATCTAGACGCCATGTTCTCTTAGTTCGAAATTACAAGACTAAGGTTGTGTCATTATATTGTGATTAGACAGAAATCTTCCATCAAATGTAGGTAATGAAATTTAATATGTACATTAGTAACATTGCTAAGCATGTATTTGAATCAAGTCTTGAAAAAATATCTAATTGCATAAATCATAAACATATTTTGAGTGAGTTTTTATATGTTAAGCATTTTTCTTCTTTCTCTGAAAAAATGAATCTGTTAGAAAAAAAAAATCCATTTGGCATAATACATTTAATCAACTACACTAAAAGAAAGTGATCTGATTCCAGTCAGAAGATTTTCCAATCAGTGGTGCACAGGAACTGAACCAGAAACAGAGGAAATTTTCTGCCCAGGAGGAGAGAAATGGTGGTATAGATTTTATCGATTGTGACCAAGCCGACCACTGATCCTCGCACACCCATCTAGCTCCTGATAAGTAATTGCTTAGTAATTACGATGGGCTTTATATACTTGCAGCACTACATTTTTTCTCCTTATTACTGCAATGATGAAAAAAGTTCCCAAGCATTGTAGTGATCTGGATTAAGTCCTATTGATTTCTATGTAGCATGCAAGCTTTTATGTGATCCAGTAAATGCCGATTGTGTACTGCAAGACAAATAATTTGTCAAAGACTATGGGTAATTTACTAATTACTGATTTGTTTGTAGGAATGGATCTAACATTAAAGAGGACACGATATCAGGATACTTAAATGACAGCAAAACATTTACCACTAAAAAAAAAATCAAAAAGGGTTAAGAGCCAACGCCGTGCTTTTAGTAAAAATTAGATGGGTTCTGAGGTCCCCTTGCTTGGATACCTCCAGGTATGCAGGGCGATTGCAAAATAGTAGGAACTAAGAATTAAGAAGCAATCGCAACAAGCTAAGGGTTCCGAGATGATAATTTATTATATTGTCTACCGGTTTCGCCCGCAACATATGGGCTCGTTCAGGACAACATTCTCTGTAAAATTTATCCCTAAAGTACTAAAATTACTAATATAATAAATTATCATCTCGGAACCCTTAGCTTGTTGCGATTGCTTAATTCTTAAAAAAAAAAAATTCAAGCTAACACAAAAAATATTGTTTCTTGTCTAGAATTTTGTCTTTGGAGATTAACTTTTTTATAACATGACCAAAAGAGTATCAATAAAACTTTCACAGTCATGAAACAAACAAAAAATGTGACACATGAATTTCATTTCCCTGAACAATAAACGGACATCAAAGTTGTATGTTTCATGATACTGACACCACAACTAACAAACACTTTTATCTCAGGTGAAGATAGCCAATTTATAAATCGGCTATTTCTCTAGAGAAAATGTGATAAATCTCATTTCTACGATAACTATGTACCACAAGTGACCTCTATCACCTTGGAAAAAAAACAAATTAAATCGAAATTGTGTTTTGTTGAAGAAAAAATCCCAGAAGGAAAGAAAAAAAATCATGTGGGTAGGTATATAATTATGTTTGGTCAAAAGTTAATCTTCTATTCTCCAATATTTATTGATTTTGTACATGGCAAAGACCTTTCAGTGACCTTTCTGTGAACTTTTTCTTCGGGGATCACTCCTGAGTCCATGGACCCCTCAGGAAGTTTGCATTGTTCTAACATTTAATCAATATCGCCAGTTTAAGCCGGGACCTGTGCGGGGAGACAAGTTGGAAGATTCAGTGATAGTTTCTAATACTTTTGTGATCATTATTCATTCAATTTATCTACATCTAAGTGAAGGTTTTCACAGATTACAATCTGAATGTATGGAACAATGAGGGTGTTCATTGCTTATGGATTCAATATATATTAAATAAGTAGCTGATAATTAAATTTGTGATGAACCAATAGGGGTCTTGTCCTTCATTAACAACACATCTGATAGGTAGATATTAATGTAGATCCCTTATCAAAATTGAAAACTAATATAGTTTCACACAATGGTGTGTTTCTATGAAAATTTGGATCACAGGTTGTCAAGTACTGTCATGATTGTTTCAAAAGGCAAAACACATTACCAAAAATGTAATGGAAACCATGCAGTGGACTTCCAGCATGATGTTCAGTGAGGTAGCCATAAGTACTATAAGGGGATTCCTCCTGAAAATGACCCTGACCTCTGATGAGAAAACAATACAACTCAGACCTTTAATTCAGATAACAGGAAAGTCCAGTGTTCTACTCATGACCAAGTTACTCCATTTCTTCTTTGGACAAAAAACTAATTTACTAAGTCAACTTCCTCAGCTCACAGTCTTTGTGCAGGAGGAATCAACAGTTAAACCCAGACCACACTGTATACTGATTAACTGTGGAGGGCTGACACTAACAGCAGGGAAGTGCAGGAGCTTCCCAAATTGTGTACCTGCCTAGCTTACATAGATATTAATAAAAATGTCACATAGATCTGTTCAAGAATGGAACACCATCCATACTGTCCTGAAAGTGTTAGAGCAGTGCTTTACTGATGGTATCATCATGTGAAGTCTGCTTTATGTAATTTGGTGTTTCTCAGCTATATTGTAAAACTTATAATACAATATATTTCATCAGATTAACAGTTTTCAGATTGTTATGTGATGAAAACTACATGTAAAATATTATATGAAAAGATGTGTGTTATTCTAAATGATGGTGAAGACACACACAGCCTACAATACTCTAAATTATGATAATGACAGTCTGTGTTGTACTCAACAAGATGGTGAAGACACACACAGTCTACAATACTCTAAATTATGATAATGACAGTCTGTGTTATACTCAACAAGATGGTGAAGACACACACAGTCTGTGTTATACTCAACAAGATGGTGAAGACACACACAGTCTGTGTTGTACTCAACAAGAAGGTGAAGACACACACAGTCTGTGTTATACTCAACAAGATGGTGAAGACACACACAGTCTGTGTTGTACTCAACAAGATGGTGAAGACACACACAGTCTGTGTTGTACTCAACAAGATGGTGAAGACACACACAGTCTGTGTTGTACTCAACAAGATGGTGAAGACACACACAGTCTGTGTTATACTCAACAAGATGGTGAAGACACACACAGTCTGTGTTATACTCAACAAGATGGTGAAGAAACACACAGTCTGTGTTATACTCAACAAGATGGTGAAGAAACACACAGTCTGTGTTATACTCAACAAGATGGTGAAGAAACACACAGTCTGTGTTATACTCAACAAGATGGTGAAGAAACACACAGTCTGTGTTATACTCAACAAGATGGTGAAGACACACACAGTCTGTGTTATACTCAACAAGATGGTGAAGACACACACAGTCTACAATACTCTATTATGATAATGACAGTCTGTGTTATACTCAACAAGATGGTGTCTGTGTTATACTCAACAAGATGGTGAAGACACACACAGTCTGTGTTATACTCAACAAGATGGTGAAGACACACACAGTCTACAATACTCTAAATTATGATAATGACAGTCTGTGTTATACTCAACAAGATGGTGAAGACACACACAGTCTACAATACTCTAAATTATGATAATGACAGTCTGTGTTATACTCAACAAGATGGTGAAGACACACACAGTCTGTGTTATACTCAACAAGATGGTGAAGACACACACAGTCTGTGTTATACTCAACAAGATGGTGAAGACACACACAGTCTACAATACTCTAAATTATGATAATGATACTCAACAAGATGGTGAAGACACACACAGTCTGTGTTATACTCAACAAGATGGTGAAGACACACACAGTCTGTGTTATACTCAACAAGATGGTGAAGACACACACAGTCTACAATACTCTAAATTATGATAATGACAGTCTGTGTTATACTCAACAAGATGGTGAAGACACACACAGTCTGTGTTATACTCAACAAGATGGTGAAGACACACACAGTCTACAATACTCTAAATTATGATAATGACAGTCTGTGTTATACTCAACAAGATGGTGAAGACACACACAGTCTGTGTTGTACTCAACAAGATGGTGAAGACATCCACAGCCTCTCTGATACTCTAAATAATAACGATGCTCACACATCTTGTGTGATACTCTAAATTATGGTGAAGATAAAAACACTTCAATATTGTGATGGTAAAGACAAATTCAGTCTGTGTGTGGTACTCTATACAAGGTAAAAACACCCCAATATTGTGATAGTAAAGACAGTCTGTGTGGTACTCTATACAAGGTAAAAACACCCCAATATTGTGATAGTAAAGACAGTCTGTGTGTGGTACTCTATACAAGGTAAAAACACCCCAATATTGTGATAGTAAAGACAGTCTGTGTGTGGTACTCTATACAAGGTAAAAACACCCCAATATTGTGATAGTAAAGACAGTCTGTGTGGTACTCTATACAAGGTAAAAACACCCCAATATTGTGATAGTAAAGACAGTCTGTGTGTGGTACTCTATACAAGGTAAAAACACTCCAATATTGTGATGATAAAGACAGTCTGTGTGGTACTCTATACAAGGTAAAAACACCCCAATATTGTGATGATAAAGACAGTCTGTGTGGTACTCTATACAAGGTAAAAACACCCCAATATTGTGATGATAAAGACAGTCTGTGTGGTACTCTATACAAGGTAACAACACCCCAATATTGTGATAGTAAAGACAGTCTGTGTGTGGTACTCTATACAAGGTAAAAACACCCCAATATTGTGATAGTAAAGACAGTCTGTGTGTGGTACTCTATACAAGGTAAAAACACCCCAATATTGTGATAGTAAAGACAGTCTGTGTGGTACTCTATACAAGGTCTATAGTAAAGACTGTGTGTGTGTGTGTGTATACAAGGTAAAAACACCCCAATATTGTGATGATAAAGACAGTCTGTGTGGTACTCTATACAAGGTAAAAACACCCCAATATTGTGATGATAAAGACAGTCTGTATGGTACTCTATACAAGGTAAAAACACAATATTGTGATGATAAAGACAGTCTGTGTGTGGTACCAAGGTAAAAACACCCCAATATTGTGATAGTGTGTGTGTGTGTGTGTGTGTGTGTGTGTGTGTGTGTGTGTGTGTGTGTGTGTGTGTGTGTGTGTGTGTGTGTGTGTGTGTGTGTGTGTGTGTGTGTGTGTGTGTGTGTGTGTGTGTGTGTGTGTGTGTGTGTGTGTGTGTGTGTGTGTGTGTGTGTGTGTGTGTGTGTGTGTGTGTGTGTGTGTGTGTGTGTGTGTGTGTGTGTGTGTGTGTGTGTGTGTGTGTGTGTGTGTGTGAGACAAATGTGTGTGTGGTACTCTATACAAGGTAAAAACACCCCAATATTGTAATAGTAAAGACAGTCTGTGTGGTACTCTATACAAGGTAAAAACACCCCAATATTGTAATAGTAAAGACAAATTCTGCCTGTGTGGTATTCTAAAGGAGGGTAAAAACACCCCAATATTATGAGGTACTCACTGGTTCAGAGACATCCAAAGCTTGGCTTAGTAAGATAAACAAAAATGTATGTGTGTTACACTGAAAGTATGTCGAAGGAATGCTTTGTTCTCTTGGGAAACATTGGATGTTGGTTCTTACGTTTAAAACATCATCATTTGTGTAACAGGAGATGCCAAGTGCTTGTGAATTATCAGACAAAGTTCCTTGGAGGGACATTCTTGATTCAAGCACACACATAAAATGGCTGCCAATTATCTCCCTTAGCAAACACTGACATGAAATATCTGCTTTCTTGGCCCCCCCTGTTTTTTTCACTAATAGCAGGATAATGATTTCTCTTACGCAAGCAAAATTGTCTTCATTTATGTTGGCACAAACACAAAATACAACTGAAGCCCAGGCAATGCCACTTGTGTTCCTAACCTCTGACTCCATTATCATTAGTTATGATAAAAGCCTACAGGAATTAGCGGACATACAGATATGGTTAATAAAGTCCCATCTCTGTGAAAGAGTGGATGCTATTACCTGAACGAAAACTGTATGTTCTGTTCCCTCGTGCTCAATACTTCACTTTAAGTTAGAAGAATCAAAATATTCATCTTCAATATGTTCATCTTGAAGAAAAAACTTTTTAACACAATGAAATTTTACAAAGGGACAAATGTACAGTTGGACTTCTTCAATTGGATTACTGTGTAATCTGACCAGTATCATGTTGGCACTATTGATACTTTTTAACCATTAATAAACCAATCACTGGTAATAAGCCCAGCCATGTCAATTGCAATTCAATGAAATCATACAAATCATTCCATTTTCAAGTGATAATCACACATCCTGGCTTTATTGCAGGATAAACATGGTGCCTGCTACTTTTTTCCTAGACTTCAGTTGTACAACTCTCATAGGTAGCATTTATTTGGGAATGAAATGTGTAAAGAAAACAAAACTGGATAATGGAGATTGGAATATTTCACATTTAAATGTTTATGCTAACCTTGACCTACTATGGTATCTAAAATATGTATATGGCAGACAGTGCATAAGAAATGTTTGTGACATTGTGTTATCAAGATAATTGTAGCATTACAAGGGAGTCAAGGTCAAAGCAACTGTAGTATTACAAGAGAGTAAAGGTCAAGGTAGCAGTACACAGTTTCTCGGTGTGGCCATGGGTGATTTTTTTGCTCATTAGATTACCCCATTATAAAGGTTTTAATTACAAATGAAAAAAAAAATCCTTGCTAAAATTGGTCCTGTCATGTTAAAGTGGACAATGTGGGGTTTCATTTTTTTCAGGATAATATTTTAGCTTTGTGTTGGAGATTACTATTTGGGCAGTCTCGAATCTGTGTCTATGCACCAAAAACTAGCTTTACAGGAAGTGAAATTTTCATAGTGTTTACATGTGGTCATGTTATGAAGAATTTCCGAGTTGGAATTTGCTGAAATGTAAGTACTTTGTTACCATGACAGTGTTGTTGATTGTAAGATAGGTGATTAGAATTAAATTTCTCCTAGAAAGTTGTAGTGTTGGATTGGAATTAGCAGTATTTTTGCATTCAGTAGGTAACCATGACAATCAAATGTCAGAAATCAGAGGAATTTTTTTTTTTACACAAATTTCATCTCTCTACTGTTAATGTAATTGTTATACAGTTTATAAATATATATACATGTAATGATGTATTTTTCATAACCAATCTGCTATACCTGTATATCTCAAACATGACAAATAATTTCAGGAAAAATGCAAATTAACTGTTTACTGCTACCAAAAATAACTGAGGTATTACAAGAGAGTATAGGTCAAAACAATTGTGGTATTACAAGAGAGTACAGGTCAAAACAACTGTAGTATTACAAGAGAGTACAGGTCAAAACAATTGTGGTATTACAAGAGAGTAAAGGTCAAAATAACTGTGGTATTACAAGAGAGTACAGGTCAAAACAATTGTGGTATTACAAGAGAGTACAGGTCAAAACAACTGTGGTATTACAAGAGAGTACAGGTCAAAACAACTTTGGTATTACAAGAGAGTAAAGGTCAAGACAATTGTGGTATTACAAGAGAGTACAGGTCAAAACAACTTTGGTATTACAAGAGAGTACAGGTCAAAATAACTGTGGTATTACAAGAGAGTCTAGGTCAAAATAACTGCTTTTACAAGAGTCAAGGTTAAAATAACTGGTATTATGAGAATGTCAAGGTCATTATACCTGTATAGCTGGTAATCTTTATAGGTAAAAAATTGTAACTTGCAATATCAGAGTGTCGAAGTCAAAATAACTATTAAAGTGTTACAATGGAGCTAGGTAAGAATAAATGTAGTTTTAGGAAGGAACCAAGATCAAAGGTATGGCTACATTGTACACCAGATATAATTGTGAAGGATTGCATATCTTTTTTAATAGTTACCTCCCATTAATTATAATTCTAGACTTTCTCATTTCTATTTCTTGTTAAAGTGAAGAGGATATTTGAATTTCTTATTTTGTTTAATTTAATGCAATAAAGATGGAACCTAACACATATAAAAAAAAAGTGTTCCATTAATGGTTGTGCAAAAAATCTCATTATCCTTCACAGAAAAGATTGGAAAGAATTCTAAACAATTTTATTGCTTTAATGGATTCTAAAATATATACTAAGAGTAAGTGGTGTTTCAGTTACCATCTAACGTCTATGACCATGAAGTCCGTTCTCTCTCAGCCTGACAAAGACTCTTCCACGTCTCAACCAAACCAAATAATTTTATTTCCATCTTCATGTAAGAGGAGAAACTTGTCAGGTGGTCTCCCACATTTCAAAGAGATTTATACGAGAATGAGGTTCCTCAATTTGTGAGTAGGTTTTATAGGATGCAATGCAAATGTAAAATTTATGATATTGTAGATTTTTTCTGTAAGGGAGACTCGTTTATAGTCTTAACTAGGACTAAAACTTGCGAATTTCTTTTCTCTAATACTGTAGTTCTATAGACCTTTAATATGATTTTCTATCCATTTTTCAGCGACAACTATAAGTGTTCACACTTGCTTATATGAATACAAAAATAGTACATAAATATATCGTATGATTATACAAAAATAGTCAAGGAAACCTGTTTGTAGTGAGTATATCAATGTGATTTCCAGGAGATTTAAAGGGACATCACAGTTAAAATGTTATTCTCTTTATTGATTGTGTGTGTTTCTTACACTTCAAGTTACACGTCTATAAGCTATCTTGATATTCACAGTTTGTGACAGTATATCAAGAGAGGCAGATCATTTGTATACATGAACACATGTGATATCGGAGAGAAATGTACTGATACAGTAAGAAATCACCTGTTTTTCAGCACACAAAATTTGTAGAGAAAACATTATATACTAACACAAATTTCATTCAGATTACGAAAAAAGTGACATAAACAGGCATTGTTTATATCTAGTTGTATAGCTACAACGCAAAGCTTTAATTTTGTCAGTCAATCCAGCAGAATGTGTACACTATCCAATTCTTATCTGATAAGATCCCTTCTGCCATGGTAAGCTTCCCCGCCTAAAGTCTGAGGTTTTCCTCTGGCCATTTGACCATATCCTTCATTCTGTGGTTGACAAGGTAACATTTTTCAACTGCGACCAATTTAATTGGGAAGCCATTCTTGTTTACTGATATGGTGTGGTGTGTGATATCATACATGATGAGAATTTTATTTTTATAATTTTTAACATTTTTGTGAACATATTTCAGCGAAAACCATCCATTACCGTTCTTAAAGTGATACACTTGATAAATATATACGCAGTAATAACAAAAACATCAGGAAAAAAAAAGGTTTTATTGTGATGTTCCTTTAATAAGTAAAATAAGTCAATAAAAAATCTGACATGTAGCAAAGATTAAAGACAAACTTTGAGATTTAAGAGTCTGAAACAAGTTCTTAAGTATTACCATAGTGACGGTTCACAAGGAAAGAAATTCCCTGACATGAAGTCTTGATTTTTGGACATGTATTGCTGGTTTTATAATGTAAAAAGTTTCCTTACATGTGTACAAGCTTTTTGATAATTATTCTATACACATACGAGTACAACAGTTCTACAAGAATAAGTTAACAAGTCTAGCTGTTGCAGTTCAAAGACCTTCGGAATTCCGACAACTTCTTTTCTGTAGTACAGCTATTCTGTCGGTGCTAATTACGTATATGTAAGTATTTTCCGTATCTACAGCTGACGTGTGAGATTCTCTCCCATCACATGTATACTCTTCATACACACTTCACAATGAAGATGTCAAAATGGCAAGAAACCTTCCAAAACATAAGATTCATGTGCAACCAATTTTGATCAGAAATCAGGGATGAGGATTTTAAGTCTAAGTCAGTATACCTTAAGATCATGACAGAGCAATGTTAAATCATTAATTAACACAGTAGTTTCACACAGAAAATCCTAAATCTCACAAATACAAACCACCTACTCCTAAATGAATTGGCAAAAGGTGGATGGCTAATTGGAACTGTTGCTTTGTCATAACAGATGTGCGATAAGCTAAGCCACGGAAGAACACAAACAAAATTCTTAGTCTTTGTGGAGACAACATATATTATAAAGAAGACATGCTTGAAGCAGAATAGGAGCTACCTCCCAGAAACAGACAAAACAAATTACACATTATATACACTATGGCTGCACGTTAATCCAAGAGGACATAACTCTTGCTTTCTGTCCAATTTCATCACATTATGCAGACTCACCGGAAGTACAGTCATCTTGATGAAAAACTTAACTTCATTTATGTAGCAGAAGCTTTAAGTATATATACATATCTATAGGAATATTTGATATTGTCGATACATATTGTATGGTCTTGCAGGCTAACAGCTAGGAGTTTTTGAAAAAAAAAATAGAAATAAGAGATGTTCATTTCTATTATCTTCAATTATCCTACCTTCCTTTGAAACATAAACTCAGGCATCTTCAAGAGATAAAATTTTCAATCTGATTTCTTTATCAATTCAATATTCTAACCACTGAGATCATGCAGTCCAATATCTTGTACTTCCATCTTGGTTTGATAAATTTTGCTTTTACCAAATTCTTTTCCTTTAAACATATCAAACCAATCTAACATCTAACCATTGATTAATGCTATAAAGATTAATGATAGATATAGGACCTTTTGCCCATGAAATAATGAAGTCTTCAAGATATATTTCCCTTATTTAGATATTGATATCTATTTGTAGTTGAAATATTTAGATTAAAAGAGAGATTAAAAAACTGTTTGTGGCGACATCCATTGTAAGTTACATGTATGTATATCAAACATTGAGCAACAACAATTCAAAGTTAAAAACAAGAGAGCCTGCGTTGCTGATCTAGTATTCAATGGTTTTCACAAATACATTAACATTTCACATCATTGACATTCAAGCCTCGGTTAATGAGAAGAAGTCATTTGGAGGTTTTAACAGAGTTGATCTCTGGGACCTTGACTGTGGGTCATAGTCATGAACTTTGTTGGGCTTCGTTCCACAAACCTTTCAGTCACATAACATAATTCTACACATCTTGGTTTGTCAGAAGAAGTTGTTTGAAGACTTCTATGAATTTGACCCTTACAACCTTAATTATGTGTTTACTGGTAGGTCATTTCCAAAACTTTGCTGAGTTTTATCCAAGGAACCTATCAGCCAAATATAATTCTTGGTGTTTTCATTATGGGAAGAAATCATTTAAAGGGAATGCAAGCTCTCTTGTCCTGCTCAGGAGAGCTAAAGTTTGTATACCAATACGCTTTAATAAAATAATGCCTTTCCAGAGAATAAAAAGCAGTTAGATATTATTTGCTGCAATATACTGCCTTCCACTCCACCAAGATCTAATATGTTGTGTGGTTGTTGAAACCAAATCTCAGAACCAGCACATGGCATGGGAGTGTGAAGAATGTATCATACAGATATTCCAGTTGACGAGTAAATTATATGCATGTACATACCACTGTCGTTTTGGAATAGCGACAGGAATTTCGTATGTATGAGAACGGAGAGAGAACCAATGTTCTTCACATACCCTTTAAACCTCTTATACAGGCCTGTACAAAACTTTTCTTATCTATTTAATGGTCTTGGTGAAATATTTTCCGCTGAAACTGTAATTAATGTTTAATCAAGAGACAAAATCATTATGTTTTTGATTTTATCAGTAATTTTTTTCTTTTGTTAATTAAAAGCAGGGAAAATATTAGATTTTAAGAAGGAACTACTCATTGCTATGTCCAGGATGCCATCCTCACTTCTGACAGGAAGAATGGTATTGGCTAATATTACAGGACAATGATATAATGGTGCTATACGTTTCCAGATTAAGACATTACAAACTTGGCAAAGCTCAGAACCAGCACTTGGCACTGAAGCATCGAGAATATATCATAAAGGTAATCCAGCTGACGAGTTTATTATATGCACTGTCGTCTTATAACAGGCAAGAATTTTCATGTCAATGAGAATCATATGAGAGTTGTACCTTGAGATAAAAAGCTCTGAGAGAAGATACAAGTTTCTGTCAGGTTTCTGCACATCTTTTATTGACTTAATGGTGCTGATTGAAATATTTTGATGGCTTACCAGCTAGTTTGATCAAAAGCATGTAGGTAGGATTTTAACATTTATGCGAACAAACTTAACTTTTAATAGTTCCTCACTGTTAATAACTGTAGGACAAACTTCAAACTATTCTAAGCATTATGGTTTTTTAAATGAAGATTTTTAATACTTCCATCACATCAGACTCTTGTGCCCATGAATGCCAGTTAAGAAAGCTCATGTACTGTAAACACCTACATAATGTGCATGGATTTTATTTTAGAAATTAACGGTCCAAAGAGGTATGCATGCACATTACATAGCTATTGGTTTTTTTTTTTTTTTTTTTGAGAAAACCCTTACAAACATTTGATGCTAAACTTTAAATAAAAGTATTTGCTCCAGATTTGCATAATATAAATCGATAAGGATAAATAACATATATAACAACTACTAAATAAATTAATATATGACATTATGGTAATTTTCAACAGAAAAGATCTGTTTTCTATGATTTATATCAGCTTGAGATATTGCAGATCTTGTCCTCTGCTACAAATGCTTTAGCCTTCCACTGCCTGAAAATAAAAATCCCGAACAAGAGCATGAGCGTACACAGAGCGATTTTGATACACAATCGCTTCTCGACTAAGTTCTTGATGACATGGATGCAGAGGATCCTGAGAAAGGCCACAAAACACATTCATGACAATTTAAAAATGCCTGACCCCAAGTTTGAAGTGAAGTGGAAGATGACCAAAGGAATCAGTATAAACGTTATTCTTCTGTGTTGCTTTCTGAGAATTTTTATAATTTCTAAAATATACTGACAAAATCAATTATTACAATTAATTATGTTTTGTATTATTTTAATGTGTTGAAAATTTTGATTTGTTGAAGACGTCGAAAAAAACAACTTTGCAGTTCATTGAATTTGTCTCAAGAGCCACTCAATTCATCAACTCGTGAAATAGACAAAAACGAGATTAAATGCTTAATTGGAGACTTTCTGAATCGGTATCATCCAAAATCAGGACAAAGTGTTTAGAAACACGACAGCAACTAAAGACAGTGGCCTGTTTTGAACATTGAAAAATATATCGATTACAATATAATTACATTTTGAAACACAAGTTCGACTGTTAAGAAATTAACAAGTTTCATTTGATTCTCCTTCACAGTGAATATCGCAATGAGGAAGCCATGAGCACATGTCTATTATCATGTGTGTAGGCAGATGTTATTGTTGACATATTAGTATGCGAAGTGTTGACCAAGACTTATCCGACATATTAGTATGCGAAGTGTTGACCAAGACTTATCCGACATATTAGTATGCGAAGTGTTGACCAAGACTTATCCGACATATTAGTATGCGAAGTGTTGACCAAGACTTATCCGACATATTAGTATGCGAAGTGTTGACCAAGACTTATCCGACATATCAGTATGCGAAGTGTTGACCAAGACTTATCCGACATATTAGTATGCGAAGTGTTGACCAAGACTTATCATCAACTTACAGATTTAATTAATCATTCATTAAAAAAGGTCTTATTGGTGTTTACGGAGCATATATACAAGTCTTACCAATAACTTGTTCATCACGATAAATATGGGTGGACGTGACACAATTATCTTGACAAAATGTGTAGTGAAATGCCGTTTTTCTTTTGACAATACACATATGCCTGACTACATGTACCTTCTGTGCTCTGTATATTGATTGCTTGCATATACAGAGTTAGGGCCTAAATTTATGTCAGCTGGTGTTTGCACAGTGTGACAGCGAGACATGAAAGAAAACATGACGTACAGAAATCCTAATTACCTGGTCTGGTCATTAATAGGTAGCTGATTACTCGTACCTCTGATTTCAGCACTGAACACTGATGAGGCCTAGTGTGAAAACAAGTATTTGTTTGTGTAACATAAATATATCTAGGTTAATTGGGTAAATGTACAACATAGTGTAACATGTCTGATGTCAAAGAAAAAAAATAAAAAGTGAACAGATATTAGCCAGATTTTTTTTCTTCAATTGTATTGTATTTACAATTAAAGAGAAAAAGGTAATTAAAGTAAAATAGTGAGATGGAAAGAAATTTTGAAAAGAATACTTTCAAATTTTGAACTTCATATTGTTAGTCTGAACTGTTAGCTCAACATTCTGAGATGAATTTCTTGGTTACTGGATATCGTTTTTGACTAAAATTTTGGGTGCACACATTATGCATATTTTTCAGTATCTTAAACCCTGAAAAGTACCTACGTAGGTGTGTATATTATGTGGGTTTTTATGGTATTTGAACAATTGTTTACCATAACTGATACCAAATGACCAATGGCTTATGAAAAGTATTGATGCACCCCAACACTGGCATGGTCTAAATGAGAAAAAGTGACCTCTGAACCTCAGGTCAAGAAGTGACCTCTATCAAAGTAAATCGTTCCTGTAAAGTTCTCCACCATCAGGATGATTGAAAGCTGCTACCTACAGTTTGATATGCCTGAAGAAAGAGAGAAGAACGGTCAACACACCATGTCTGGTAATAAGTTCACCAATATTTATCGCTGGTCAGCAAGAGTACCAACAGATGGTACCATTGCACTGCTATAAACCCACGGCTGACTTTAAGTGTTACACCACCGGGCTTATTTCAGGATTAATAAGGTACAATATACCATATATATCCTGCTATAAGCCCATTCCTCTATATATATTGCTGTTTAGTAAAATTAAAAACTAACCATATTTCATTGTCCAGTAATGTCATCTGATGTATTTGCCCAAAGGGCTCATTGTATGGTAAATACTGTAGTTAGAGGCTAAATGGCAGTCCTATGGTAAATACTGTAGTTAGAGGCTAAACGGCAGTCCTATGGTAAATACTGTAGTTAGAGGCTAAATGGCAGTCCTATGGTAAATACTGTAGCAAGAGGCTAAACGGCAGTCCTATGGTAAATGTTGTAGTTAGAGGCTAAATGGCAGTCCTATGGTAAATACTGTAGCTAGAGGCTAAACGACAGTCCTATGGTAAATACTGTAGTTAGAGGCTAAACGGCAGTCCTATGGTAAATACTGTAGCTAGAGGCTAAACGGCAATCCTATGGTAAATACTGTAGTTAGAGGCTAAACGGCAGTCCTATGGTAAATACTGTAGTTAGAGGCTAAACGGCAGTCCTATGGTAAATACTGTAGCTAGAGGCTAAACGACAGTCCTATGGTAAATACTGTAGCTACAGGCTAAACGGCAGTCCTATGGTAAATACTGTAGTTAGAGGCTAAACGGCAGTCCTATGGTAAATACTGTAGTTAGAGGCTAAACGGCACTCCTATGGTAAATACTGTAGCTAGAGGCTAAACGGCAGTCCTATGGTAAATACTGTAGTTAGATGGCAGTCCTATTGAATGAGATTCTATCTATTGAGAGGTCAATGTCATTTGTCAAGAACTGAAAACAAATTATGTTTTGGCTCAAAACAAAATGGCTTGGCAGCAGAAAGTAAGGAAAAAACTCCTCTTTCTCACAATTTAAATGCAGAAGTTAATAAATGTATAAAATATTAAACCTGTATAGAGTAGAGCAAGAAACCTTGTAACCTTGTTTGAGTATGTTAAACTTATACACTACATGTAGGTCCAGAGTGGGAGAGTTTCAAATGATGTGTGACTTGTGTTTATGATTCCTTATTCCTGGTGAAAAAGCGCCACCTGGTGTCCTATTATATACCAACACATAGTACAGCTGTACCCATGGTGAGATTTCGAAGTCCAGTGCTGACACTTTATGGCAGGAACCTTAACCTAAATGTCACAAACAAAGAGTATTGAGAGGGAACCATTGGGACAATGCCACGTCTGGCAACACGGGAATTTCATAGCACCAAAAACAAATGTCTTTCTCATTTTGTCAAGAGAGGTTCAAACAGATGACAGTTTGATTCCGGGCATTCGTAGAGCTATGAGTTGTCTGTAAATTCCATCTTTGCAAAAGAAACATCTTAGACATTCACCAAAGAGTGAGTTAGGGGAGAACTGACGTGTTTCCCAGACAGGAAATGCTTTGACAAGTCATAACAAGAATGGCTGACTCAGTCTCATCGCTGTGCTGGAAATGTATAACACTTAACATCTGTAGAGAGAGATTCTCATTTCAAAGATTGAAAGACTGAAAACCCAGCTTTGTAATGTTAAACAACTTGTTCTTTTGTCCTTCGTATCATTTGTGTGTTTGAGATTTTGAGATTTATTGTTTCACAGTATTTCAATCAATTCTCTACATTCTACATGGATACTCAAAATATTTTAAAAAAACAAGAAACAATTTCATATATCTACACAGATTTAAAACACTGTACAGATGTAATACATAGTTCTAGAAATCAATTTCACTTCACAGATCATGTTGAAAAATATTAAGAACCTATACAGCATGTTAATTTTTTGATTCTGTACTGATTTCAGTATCAACGGAAAGGAAAATGCTGTACATTGAAATTGATGTTAAATTTTAGTTTATAATGATGTAATAGTTTGATACGTTATAAAAAAATTACAAACAACAAAAGGATTTATTTGAAATACTGCAAACAACAACTGATTCAATTTTTTGATGGGTTCCATTCCTTTTAACTTTTTTCAAATGCTAAATCCAAATTACCATTTCCCACAAAAAACGTTACAAATGTTTCTATTTCACTTTGTAATTAAAAATTTCCAAACAAAAAGAAAATGAAAAAAAAGGAAAAAAAAAAAAAAAAAACACCAAAGAAAAAAAAAAATGCATCCCTCATGATTACTTTGTAATCCAATAGTGAGTATTGTTTTTTGCTTAAAACAAAGGTGACTGCCTCAAGAATGTGATTCAGTGCCATGAGACTAATGTCAAGGGCAGTGTGTCTCCTTACGACTAACAGAAATGTCCCAGAAGATTAATTGGACACCATGACTTTTCCTATTTCACGGGTAGTAATTCTTGAGAATTTTATTTGAAATCTTTACAGTAACAATGATGAGAAGTGATTATGCTAAGAGAAGAATGTATAAGGGCTGTTTTTACAACTGATACACACATAACCTGTCATAAGATGTGTGGAAAAGTAATCATTATGTTATAATTTGGAACTCTGACACATGTAAACATCTTCCAAAAAATACACATAAATGTTGGACAAAGTGAAGGGGAGAGATTTTTATAGCAGCCAAGCTGCAAGAGAACTCTGCAGAATGACAGATCTCGATGTTAATGGCTTATGACAACGTCAGACAAAAACACAAATCAGATAGCACTTGAGAAGAGAACAATAAGATTTGCCCAGATTACACACCTAGTAACTTATAAGTGCTGAAGGCATTTGACGGGTGAATTCTCAACCTTGATTGACATTAATGTATCAACAGGAGAACTTCTTTACCAATAAGATAACTCAATACTTGGGACGGCTCCTACTTTTGTCAGATTGTTTTAATTTACATATAAGATTTCAATCCACAGTGATTTTTTTTTAAAAATGATGTTAATATCACTATATTTATGTCAGTTAAAAGTATATTTCTATTAAGATCTTTGCAGTGATGTCAATATTCCTGTAATAATGTCAATATCCCTGTAATGATGTCAATATTCCTGTAATAATGTCAATATCCCTGTAATGATGTCAATATTCCTGTAATGATGTCAATATCCCTGTAATGATGTCAATATTCCTGTAATGATGTCAATATTCCTGTAATAATGTCAATATCCCTGTAATGATGTTCCTTTTCCTGAGTGATGTCCATATCTCTATAATCTCTATAACCATATCTCTATAATGATGTCCATATCCCCGTAGTGATGTCCATATCCCTGGAATAGTATGGTCAATATCCCTGTAGTAATGTCAATATCCCTTTAGTGATGCCCATATCCCTGTAGTGATGTTCATATCCCTGTAGTGATGTCAATATCTCTGTAGTGATGCCCTATCCCTGTAGTGATGTCCATATCTCTGTAGTGATGCCCTATCCCTGTAGTGATGTCCATATCCCTGCAGTGATGTCCATATCTCTGTAGTGATGTCGATATCCCTGTAGTGATGCCCATATCCCTGTAGTGATGTCCATATCCCTGTAGTGATGTCCATATCCCTGTAGTGATGTCCATATCCCTGCAGTGATGTCAATATCTCTGTAGTGATGTCCATATCTCTGTAGTGATGTCCATATCCCTGTAGTGATGTCCATATCTCTGTAGTGATGTCGATATCCCTGTAGTGATGTCGATATCCCTGTAGTTATGTCCATATCTCTGTAGTGATGTCCATATCTCTGTAGTGATGTCGATATCCCTATAGTGATGTCCATATCCCTATAGTGATGTCCATATCTCTGTAGTGATGTCCATATCTCTGTAATTATGTCCATATCTCTGTAATGATGTCAATATCCCTGTAGTGATGTCCATATCCCTATAGTGATGTCCATATCTCTGTAGTGATGTCCATATCTCTGTAGTGATGTCGATATCCCTGTAGTGATGTCCATATCTCTGTAGTGATGTCGATATCCCTGTAGTGATGTCCATATCCCTATAGTGATGCCCATATCCATGTAGTGATGCCCATATCTCTGTAATGATGTCCATATCTCCGTAGTGATGTCCATATCACTGTAGTGATGTCCAAATCCCTGTAGCGATGTCCATATTTCATAGTGATGTTCATATCCTGTTTGTACTGTGTACCAGCATATTGATTCTTCTCAAATCTTTTGTGATAAGGCTGGTATCTCTTGAACTTCTATGGTAGTACAAGTAATGTGGTCTTTTGCCTTCACAAAATCTAAGGTATTATTGATTTTCTGTCACAGGTGGTCACATACCTGAGTACTTATCACAGCTTCCAATTAGCTCAGCTTTTCCAGATCAGATACATCAGATTGGTAGCACTTGTGACACAAAGGAATACTTTCGCAGAATCTCAGCCCCACAATTATATCTTTCATCTCCATCAACCTTTCATCTATTATGTCTTCTTGCATCATTTTAAAAGTACAAACATTCTTTGTTGTGTATATCTACTGGTTGGATTAACACCATGTGTGACTGGATATTTTTGGGATGCATCATTTTAATTGAGTTATGTCCCTTTGATTTCATGTTTTTGCTTTAGAGAAACAATTTCTATCATATGTTTCTTTTATTAGGGATACAATCAAACAGACGAGTAATTTACATCATTTTTCTGAGTTCAAAATTGCAGGCAGACTTTTGAGGTCAATCAATCCTTCAGACTTGAGCTACTTTTTATTGTCCAGTTGAATTCTGAATCTCTAGTTTAAAATTTGTTTTTCCCAAAAAGGCATTGAATACCAATAAACATGTCAATTGATTCCCTCAGTTTAAATGTCAGTTTCTAGTGCATGTTTTTTTTTTTTAACTTTTATTCTATTTAGGTTGCAATAAACAAATGCGTATGTTTTGGAGGACTGTATTCAGGTATCTTTTGCCACAGTTTACCTGTAGCCTGTTTCATCCTTTGTCAATAGGGTGAAAATAACATGAGGTCCTAGGGCCTAAACGGTCAATTGAGTTTCAATGCTTCTTGCAACATGTAATGGAAAAGATTTTATTAAAAAAAGTAAAATAACTTTAACAACATTGTAAACATAATGCAAATGTAAATTGTGCATGACATTTACTGCTGTCCTATGTTAAGGCTTTTAACCAAAAGTGAATTAGTAGAAATTAAACTCAAAAATTGAATTTTCCTATACAAAATCTTCCACCCACAATTATCTTTGAAATTTCAGTCAATTTGACCTATTTGTGGCCCCGCCCATCTGCCCCTGGGGGTCAGCCAAGGTCAATAATATGTGCATCTCATCAAACCGTCTTTTTATACTCATAATTCTAAGCTAGTTTTGATTATTTTCAAAAGAAAATAATTTTTACCCCTTCTCCAAGGGGAAATTGAGACACTGGGGTCATGAAATTTACAATTTTGGTAAAGCACCATAAGGCACTTCCATACATTTTGGTTCTAAACTATCTGTGTATTGCAGGCCTTCCCATCCATGAAGGGTATTTGATTCTACCTGGGATTTGTGTAGAAGATTTCTGAAGTTTCCATCAAACTGACAATTTTGGCCCCACAGGCCTAACAGGGTTGGGAACCATATAATGTACAATTTTGAGCACCTTTAGCCTTGCAAGGTTATTGTAAAATTTCATTGAAATTGGTTCATGAAATGTTAAAATTTTACGATGCACGACACCAGACAAATGGGGCTCGCAATAGGTCACCCTTAGACTGTGTCTCAGGTGACCTATAAAGTGAACTTCAGTTTGAAGTTATAGCCGACAGGTATATTTTTATTATATTAAGGTGAATTTAGATCCCTGAAAGAGATTGTATGTTTTAAGAAATCACACCAATAATGCTTTCCTTACCTGTCTGAAATGCTTTGGCGGAAAACTCTGAAGTCTTCTTGTGCTGTACTAACTTCTACTGTTCCACCACCAAAATATCTCTTTTGTAACACATGGGCTGATTGGTTCCTCACCAGTAAAGCACCTGAAATAGACAATAACAAGAAGCCCACAGGCCTTAATGGTCATCTGACTACAAAAACTTTCAGCAGGGAGAAGGGTTATTTTTTCTACTTTGAATGAAATCTTACTAAGAAGCTGTTTTCCATGATGTAGATGGTAGTTTTGGTGAGAAGTAGGAAACTGTAACAAGTGTTACCTGTATTGCGACAGTAAAGTTGCTGCACAGGAATATCATGATTGTGCAATCATGTCACAAAATGGCCTCCCTGGCTGCCATATTGAAGTTTTGTAAAGGTAAAAAAATAACAACACTTTGTTGGCTATCTTTCCTTAACATTCCCTCCAATTTTTAGCTCAATGGCACCAGTGGAACTGGAGAAGAAGTGTAAAATATATTTTTCAAGATGACGACCATGGTGGCCATCTTGAATTTCAGACAAACCTGATAAACAACAAAGCTTGGTCAGAACCATCTCAGGATCATTTCAAGTTTGCAAGTTTGAGCTCAAACCCACTGGTGGAACTTGAGAAAAAGTTTGAAATGTCAAAAGTTTAAGCACGGCGGATGGTGGATGGCACATGGCAGACAACGACAGATGAAGCAAGATGGCTATAGGTCATCATGACCCTTCGGGACAGATGACCTAAAAACAGTATTTTATATACATCACATAAATAAATGTAGTGTCTAACTGGACTGTGACAAAACCTGGTTCAATTAATTCAAAAAGTTTGAAGTCTAGTCTATCAAGCATATTTGAGATATGTCCTGATTAATTCACTTTATACCCTCATACTCGAACAAAGATACACATGGCTGACAATCCAACAGCCTTGACCTTTCATTCCACAACAACCTAGCTTCACCTTACTCGCATCAAGTTTGAAATTTATGTAATTATTTATACATTGCTTATTGCCTAATGGTTTGTTAGTAACATGAAAACTAAATTCTGATATTCTGAAAGAAATCAAAATTCAAACATCAATTTGAATTCTGAATGACCATGTTCTTAACTTACATTTACTACTGTTACAATTTAAGATCTAATTTTAGCAACAATAAGTGTGACCTTCAGCTTTGGCATATCATGTCCAAAACCAAACAGTTTCTGGGTAATGATGCATACAGAATGTTTCAATATATGTTCAGCTTTATAATCTGAAAGTGGAGAATGAAATTTGATCCGTCAAATCAAAAACTAGCAGGATTCTGTCCCTTCTTGTAGCAAACCAATGAGTGTAATTATTTGCTCTGAAGTCATATGAGCATCTGGTGGAGAGGTAGCAATATACATATGGATGCATGTGTGTGTTGGGGTTGCTGCAAAAAATATTTGGGATTTGGGTGTTCGGGTGGTGCAGCGGTAATGCACTTGCCTTTCACCTAGTCATCCTGGGTTCGATTCCCAAAACGGACGTGAAAAGGTATCGGGTCATCTGCCCAGCCACGTGGGTTTTCCTCCCACAACAAGCCCACTTATATCTGGGCCAACAAGAGTAATTAGTATAAGTTGAAATAACTTCTTTCACAATTGTTGTAAAATAAATAAAGTTTATATAAAAAGATTAGGGAACCACACCCACTTTGTGAGAAAAATAATTGATTTGTAATTTGATAATTCCTTTAAATCATGAAGATTTATCTCAAGTTCACAGATGACATCACAAACAAGTGTATATGGTAAATGTGCCTAATTTTGATTTTGAGCACTAAAGTTTTAGCGCATTATCACATTTTGGGCAAATTAACCAAAAATTATGAATTCATACATCCATGAAAATTATTCCAAAAGCAGTATAAAGAAAGAGCAATTAACACAATAATATTTTAGCACAATACTTCAAATGTAAAAAGTGCTGAAATAAAACGTGTGTTAACATCAAGAATGAACTGTTCTCTATTTCCGTTTCCTGACTCTGTTTGTGAGGAATATGCTTGACCTAAATTCATTTGAGAAAATGAGTCCCCTGTAGATAAATACAGGAAAGCTGGAGAACAAAGCTTCTATAACAAGGGCAAAACATATATTTTTTATGATGTTTTTTCCTCATTGAGTTGCATCTTAGTGTCCAAATCAGTCAGGAGGAGGGCTTTTTCCTGCTGTTTTTACAGGCTGGCAATAATTAGGTTTCAGGCTTGTTAGCCCAGTGTGACATAGGAATTATTAGTAGTTTATTTCTGTGTAGCTGGGGCATTCTCCTTCCCAACTATGGCATGTGGAGCACTTCCTGCAGGAATGAAAAAAAGTAAAAAACAAACCCAGGCAGAGAAATCTCATCGCTGTCTAAGCACGTGCTAAAGTTTATGGTAAAACAGTCCACAATATGTCATTAATATTGCATATATTTTTACACCACAAAACTTGTATACTCTGTGGCGGAAACACGTTAACATCTAGTGTTCTTCAGTAGATGTTGGCAGACCTTGTACTCCTTACACACACACATCTGCATGTAAGAGTACAGATTTGTCCAATTTCTGTTGCATACTTAGCAATATAAAGATGTTCGTAGATTTTTTATGCTCATTGGGCATGGCAGACGACACACAATAAATGTCTACCATTGTGTAATCTTCTGAAGCTAGAGGCAGGTGCCCTTCATCAAATGGAGGCAGTGTTTACCCAGGAGAACATAACTCACCATGAAGTTATACTGGTCAATGACTTGCAACTGAATAGCTCCCGCATTTAACATTTTACAGTAAGCCAAACTGAATGTTCCTCATCCCTTCAGGGTTGTTGTTAAGGTTTATGAGGTAAAACTAGAAAGCCTTTGATGGTTTCTTGCTGAGAACAACATCACTACCAGATGCAAACAGTCAAAGAGGTCCCACAGATTATTTTAGGTTGTCATGGCGATACCACAACAGGAGAAAGTTATTAAGAAATTATAAACCCATCACGCTGGTTACCTGATGTATTTTTCTCAGTGGTTCTTAATTACCATTACCTTTATAATAGCAAGGTGAAACCAGTGCTATCTGTGTAGTTCTGAAAAACTTGATACAGAGGTATTCTGGCTAGGTAGCAGGAGGAAATTCTTTATTGAATTTATCAATGAATCAAGTAAAAGGTTGTAGTGATGATGGAAAAAAATACTGCATTCATAAATCAAATCAGGTAAGCCAAGCCTGACCATAATGACTATGGTCAAGTGAAATTTGGTACTCCTTCCAAACATGTTTGATTCAGGGATGTTGTATTACACTTATATCGAACCAGGCAAAAATTCGGGTAAATTGGTAAAATAAAAAAAAAAATTTTTTTTTAATTAGAAAAACATCAATAAAATCATAACAGTGTAAGTCATCCAAAAAAAAACCCCATAATAATGATAATGTTAAAATTGTAATAGTCGGCAGGTATGTGTTCCAGCAAAATGAAATACTATGAGTTCATTGATAGTTCTAATTGATCAGTCTTGTTACATCTTTATAAAGTTTGTAAGAAGAACATGGAAAAAGGCTTGATTTTCATTACATTAAAGGAAGCAACTTACCTGGTAAATTAAATCCAACATTTAAGAAAACCACAATAATTTTTAAAATCTCAAATACAATTCTTGTAAAATCATGAAATTTTGCTTTGTACCAAGGCACATCAAAGATTGCTTTTGTTTAACTGTTATTAATCTCAAAGTTTAGTTAAGAAATATAATATTAGATGCAGACTTCAACATAAAATCATAATGCAAAGATTCTTGAATTTAATAAACCACTTAAAAACATTTTGGTAAACGTTGAAGATAAAAAAAAAAAAAAACTTTAATGCTTAAAATGTATTGGAAATTATATTTTGAAAAAATATTGATCTCTTTTCACGAAATATGAGGATAAAAATCCTGAGAATGATTTTTTAGCCCAAAAAAACCGAAAGGCAAAGTTGTAGTGATAATAGCATTACAGGGAGAATGGTAATTTCATAATGGCGGACATATGGTGAAGTTTACCATTTGTGCCCCCTGTGTGTAGGTAACCCCACTAAAGCAACGATTCGGAAAATAAGCTTTATTATTCTTTTTTGTTTTATCTAGGGTAGATAAGAGTTTGCAGACATGTCTGTTTCATATCTTGATCTATCATAATTTTTTCTTTTATGCTATAATCACGGATAGAGATAAAATGAGTTATGGAGTCTGTAGACTGTAATGTATGTTCCATATCAAACTACAAAGGTACATTAACAAGATCAGCAGTTAAAGACTTAAAACATCTTACCAAAGAATTTCATTCTTAATTTGCTAGTGCTTACACAACTGTTCACTTATAGTACAACATTTTGGAATAATTACTTAAAAATTGGTGTAAATTTGCTTATTTGGTGAAAAAATATATCCTTGGCATGATTCGAAACAAGAACAAAAACAAAAAAAAATGTCAAGCAATTGAAAGAATTCAAAAAACCACATTTTAATGGTAAGGTCAATCAGTAAGTATACCAACTTAAGTTGGCAGTTGAACACATTTGATCTCGCCCAATAAATTCTGAATCCTTACAGATTTCGTACCCACAGATATCTTTGCAGTTCACTGTGTACAGGGGTTACAGCACTGGACTGATAGTTCACTGAGATGAATCATATCTTAACTGCATAATTATCGATTTCCACAAAAAAAATGAAGTCATGATTTTAAGTTTGATGTTCAACTAAAAGTTCAGTTTAATTCAATGCTGTTACATGGACTTAACAGCCAGGGTCATATAAAGATGTGCCAGGTTTGGATTGTGGAGGAAAGTTGAAGATTTCAGAGAAAATCCACTGATTTGTCTCCAGTACCTGGCAATTTCCCTATGTAGTCCTCAAACCCAAAACTCAGAAGTGGAGGGCAAGGGCTGACAAATGCATTTTGGAAGAACAGATTTGTCACATAAAATATAAGTCAAATATCATACCTCTGGGCCTTTAAGTTTATGAGAAGAAGTCGTTTAAAGATTTCAATGAATCTGACCCAAGTGACCTTGAATATATGTCAAGGTCATTTCTTTTTGCAAACCTTTTTAGGCTTCATCCTTGGAACACTCCAGCCAAATATCAAAACATTTGGTCTGTTGGTTATTGAGAAGCAGTTGTTAAAAGAAACAAGTTGATGCTGAATGCAAGATGGTGACAGATGCCATGTCACGGCAAAAGCTCATTAGGCCCTTCAGGCCAGATGAACTAAAAATCACTATTTTTGTTGCCATGGCCAGCAACAATTAAGAGTTACTAAATGGGCTGAATGAAATTTCCTGGTTCATAGTGCTTTGATCTAAGCAATGTGTCTATTTTTGTGAAAGTGTCACACAATTTTTGCTGTTTATTTCATTATGCAACTGCATTAGACTCAATTGCCACACAACTCACACACTAATGTCTACAATTAAGACAAAGTCTAAAATACATACATCCTATTTTCCTAAAGACTAAAGATAAGTAAACGGTATTAAGTGCTTTCTTCATTTATATGGTTCACAAGAAAGCAAATAAATAAACATATAAATCTATCTACAGTCCAGTCATTCATTAAAAAAATAGCTAATGTTTCCAAGATTTTCTGAGAATCTGTAAAGCCCCAAAGCAGATATTATCATTCTTTCCACCACATGGCTTCAATTACAAGGGAGATAAATCTAGTGATGAAAGGTTTTCCTTTTTCTTCATTGAATAAATACGGAATAAATAAATTGGGAAATAAAACATGAAGGGAAATTTAGCACAGTATAATTTTATCCAAGATATGAGGCAGACAAGCTTATAAAGGGAGAACAAAATAGACTGTATTTGATCTCGTGAGTGTACAGTAGGATGAAATAATGTCTTATTATTAAATATCTTATTCAACAAGTTCCCACTAATTAACAAGAAATTAAGAATCTGTATAAATGTCTTGATGAGTGCTCATGATGTATTCTTTTGTTAGTCATAAAGATGAATCATTTTTCTGATCAGGAATTTTGTTTTGTTGAATATTACTGAACAAATGATCACCAACTTGCTTTTCAGATCAAACAATATTTCAGTAAACCATTTGAAAAAGAAAATTAATGCTTTGAAGGTTTCATTTTTCATAATCAGGAATCATGATGTCAAAATAGAATTTATTACATTATCCAACACGACCCTGAGCTTCCAGTATACCCTTGATAGTATGTTTTCACTACCCAAAATTTTTTACTCTTGTGTTCGAAAATCTGTGTCCAGTTGACAACTATTTTGACTCTCTGAATTTCATTGAAAATGTTCTTCTAAAGCCTTTTGACCTTGGCATGTTTCAAAATATTTTTATTTCTAGAAGAAGCAAACTCACCAATTCCTGTTGGGAATCCAAACATTTTGTAAAATGACAACGTCACAAAGTCTGGTTTGTATTTCTCAAGGTCAAGGACAGAAGTACATATCAGTGCTGCAGCATCCAGAACAGTATACCACTGACCGGTGAGTTGCTTTTGGAACTCAAACTGACCATGACACACCTTCGCTAACCATGATAATGGATATTTAGTGCCAGAAAAATTAGACTGTGCAGGAAAAGCAAATAAATTGTTTCCTCCAGGTTCTGAATGTTCTGTCTTAAAAATGAGACCTTCCTTCACCTCCTCTATGTCCCGATCACAATCAAGGATAGTGGTGTCAAGACAATACACTAATCTTGCTCTGGTTGCCATAGTTTCCCGCATTCCTTGTACCGAAGTGTGATTGTCCAACAGGTAAATAAAAGAGCCTTTTTGTCGTTTAGATATGTTACAATTAATTGAATAACTGTCACATTGGTTGCTTTGAGACAAGGGGTCAAAGGTGAATGTCTCGGCCAATAGTTTCAAAGCACCTGTACATCCTGATGTAAACACCACACTGTACTCTTCATGGTTTGTGTTAAAGTGCTGTAGTATCCTGAAAGGAAAATTCATTGAGAATCATAGATTATTAGAATTAAGAAATAAAACTCCAGAGAAGACATCATTATGAATTTGCCTTTAAAGTTGTTATACAAGTACATACTTTCCAATGTAACAGATGTCTCCAATACCATGGGAATTCCCCCTACCCTTCATTGTTATTGTTTGTCTGGAAAACTTACTTAGAATGTTGATAATTAAACAAAATCTAGTAGTTGATAATTGTTCAAATCTTTGATTTACCTGTATCGTACTTGATCAATGACATCTGTTGCTAGGCAACTGCTTAGGCTGTTGCTATGGGGATTTCCATACAGGTTACCAAGAAGGTCCCGCTGGAACGCCTCCATTTGACTTCTGGCATACAAAGTTGTTCCAACATGTTCAACATACGTTTCTCCTAAAAATTAAATATCAAGGACATTCTTTTTTCAGTTGAGTTAGCAAAATGCCAAAATATAATACAAGAAACATTTGCAGAATATTTCTGGAGTTTTGTTTCACTGTTGAATAGGTATGCATCTATACAAATTGTACCTTGTAATGCCACTAAATTGTTCATTAGTTTGGCAGCCTAAGTCTGTATAAGTATTACAGTCATTCTTCAGCTAAGATGTTTGCTATGTAATGTACTTTTTCCTTGCATAGCCTAAATGTTATCTTGATTCAATAACATCCAAACGACCTTGCTTTCTTTAATTATTATCTCTTGTTTCAAAAATTACTTCAGCAGTTTCCAAGTTTCATGAAAAAGATATCATTACTATTATTGTTACCCCTTTTGTAAAAAGTTGAAAAAAAAAGAAAATGAAAAAGAGAAAGAAAAAAAATAATTCAGGAAAAGAAAAAAAAACCAAACAAACAAATACACACACACACAAAAAATTCAAATCTTTTCTCCTTTCAACATTTCATTTTCTCCAAAATAAGACACCTTCCCCTTTCAATAAATGATTTCCTTCTAAAACAATAACACTTTCTCTGAGATTTTCCTCAATTTATAAATTTCTTGTTTAAAACAAAACAAATGTTAGCCTGAAGACACAGTTTTGGGTAAAGCATTAAACAAACATTACCGCTACTACACTCAGGAGGTTTTTTGTCCAAATTTATCGCTACATGTATAAAAGATTTCAACAAGATGTAGGATTTCATTTTTAGCTTGTATTAATGTTAAAAGGGACAACTGATGGTCATGTGTTACAATAAGTTTTGATAATCTGCAGATCGATGTTGTAATATTTCATATTTATTCTGTTCTAAATGAGAACACATTGAAACAGATTTGATTGTATCTAATGTCTTGTAAATGATAAATAATAGATATCAAGTGACATTTACGTTTCCAAATCTCGTAAATTCTTATTGTACTCACATATTTCCTTATCATAAGAATTATAATTCCATATTTTTGGATTAGAGAACATCTGTTGTGCAAGAAATATCTGAAATTGAATCTTATATTCATAAACCTTAATGTATTATTAAATTACTTCTTATTTTATGTACTTTATAGAGTGAAATATTTGCTTAAGTTTTTTTTCAACCTTATATAAAATGTCCCTTTACAAAAATATTTACATAGAAATCTTTTTTTTTTATATTTTTCACATCTTTCCCCCTTTTTTATGGTTGAGGTGGTGTGGGTGCAGGGGAGAATTGTGAGATTATAAAATCTAATTATATTCGAATCAATATATTCTTTTAAAAAAAAGGATGAATGAATGATACATAAAGTTTTAGGAGTGAAATAAAACAACATTTACATGTAAGTTAGGTAGTTTAGATATTATGATGTTGTATGAAGGTTCACTGCACTTGACATAGACATATTATATAAATGTGTGATCTACCTTCATGTTGAAAATATCTATGATACTACAAAGTCTGTTTCATGGCAGTAACGAGAGAATATTAATTACAGATCTGAGTTATCTCTGACTGTTAAAATTGCTGCACTGATTGGCAGCTCATTGACCTAAGCCTACATCAGAGAACTTGCATTCAATAAACGTTAAATACAATGACATAAATATCCGATTTACACTAAACACAAAAATAATTAATCACGCTTTCAGTTCACAGTCAATCAAACTTAATGCTGTTGAGCACCAGGCAGGTTCTTTGAGCGTTCTTTATCCAAAGTACCAATAAAAATCACGTCCTGACATCACACATTTTGTGAGGGTACCGTTACTATACATTAACAGATATTTCTATTCATTGACGTAAATTTGTATTCATCGACAAAGATTGTATAGGTCCCCATTATTGCGAGTGGTTATACCAATTCGTCCTAAGTTTTTGCCCATTCTGTAGGCGCAAAACCCATCAGCCTTAACCTGCATGATTAGGCAAACGCTTTACATGACAATTTTTTTGCCCTTTTAAATCAAGTGTGGGCTCCGAGTCATCAATTTCTATCTTCGCTTGACTGGTCAAGGAAGAAGATCAATTGTATGATAAGAGCTTGCTCCTGATTGGTCCTCTGTTCTCACCATTTTTGTCAACAATGTGATAAAACAATGTAATGGATCACAACAACGATTTTTTGAGATATTTTCCTGAAAAAAAATTCCCAAGATGAAATATTATCTGATGGAACCATACCCATATCGACAATTATCAAAATACTTCTGGTGAAAGACAACAAGGTAGATGGTCAGATTACATTTATCAGCATTGATCAGAAAAAAAAAGAAGCTGTTTTGTACTTTCATCAATGTACAACGTATCAGCACCAGGTGGTAAACAAAACTAAATAATGAGAGAGAAAAAAACACTGATTCACAGAGGAAATCTCAGAAAAAATCATTACACTATCATAATCAATGGATACAACTCATAATTAAATAATTTACAGTAAGCTTTTATGTTTTATATCTAACCTAGCATTAAGTACATGATCATACAAACTTCTGCAGTGGTGCAGAGATTCACATACATAGTGATCCTAGACTTGCTTTGGGGGCTCATTTGCTGAGCATAGTTCAGTTAAACTTAATATTGCTTTATGTCCTATAAACAGCCAGGATCATATAAGGACGTGCCAGGTTGGCAGTGGAGGAAAGCTGGAGTTCCTAGAGAAAAACCATCGCTCTGCAACCAGTACCTGAAACTGCCCTAGGTAGCACTCAAACCCATGACCTTGTGTTGGGATCCACATATATATGATGACTATATATGAATCTGGTATAGCATTCATGTAGTGCATAACCAAAGACATAGCACCCAGTCTAAATGGCATGGTATCATGATCATATGGTGACCAAGTACCTGATGATGGCATACAGTTAATCAACATTGTTTAAGGAGATGTAAACACTAGTACCAGGCAACTTACATGGTCCCCTGTCTACATCTTGCTGACATTTACCAAGTTGTGGGACCCAATATTCAGTTTACAGTACACATATATAATTTCCCTTGTGTGGAACCTCCAGTGAAGATACATTATGAGGTATGTTGTTTAATGGTCCCAACTTTGGATGGTTAGTGTTTCTATGGGAACAACCTGTGCAACTTTGATTGTGTCACCTGGCAAGTCACCAAATCCCCATTGCTCTGGATGGCATGCAATAAACCTCCCATATGTTGTTCGGCAAGGTAGGCATCACTACCAGATACTCTCCCTCAAAATGACCCTGGTTGTTGAAGAGGTGATAAATCCAGCACACAAACAGACATATAACCAAGATTACATGATGCCCCTGTGTACTGTATAATGTATAATTCCCCCATATGTGATCCTTTATATATTTCTATTACTTGTGATTCCCACATGTGTGGCCCCTGTATAATGTCTATTCTATAATTCCCCTGTGAGGCCCCTGTATACTATTTATTCTATAATTCTCCGGTGTGGCCCCTGTATACTGTTTATTCTATAATTCCCCTGTGTGGCCCCTGTGTACTGTTTATTCTATAATTCTCCGGTGTGGCCCCTGTATACTGTCTATTCTATAATTCCCACATGTGTGGCCCCTGTATACTGTTTATTCTATAATTCCCCTGTGTGGCCCCTGTATACTGTATATTCTATAATTCCCCTGAGTGGCCCCTGTAAACTGTTTATTCTATAATTCCCCTGTGTGGCCCCTGTATACTGTTTATTCTATTATTCCCCTGTGTGGCCCCTGTATACTGTCTATTCTATAATTCCCACATGTGTGGCCCCTGTATACTGTTTATTCTATAATTCCCCTGTGTGGCCCCTGTATACTGTTTATTCTATTATTCCCCTGTGTGGCCCCTGTATACTGTCTATTCTATAATTCCCCTGTGTGACCTCTGTATACAGTCTATTCTACAATTCCCCTGTCTGGCCCCTGTATACTGTCTATTATATAATTCCCCTGTGTGGCCCCTGTATACTGTCTATTCTATAATTCCCCTGTGTGGCCCCTGTATATTCTCTTCTGTATAGTTTCTCCTCATACCTGTAAATCATGGTGGACTCAGATGAGCGTCTAAATGACAATTGTCTGTGACAGGTATAGCCATACTTAAGTATGTTACATTTTATATATCAGGTTTAAATGTTGTAATGTATGTTGATTAAGTTGTTTTTCAACAAAATCAGGTAAATCATTCCTTTTCAATCTCAATTTCTGTCAGAGGTGAAAGAACTTGATTATAAAACATTTGTTCTGATCTCCACTAGTCAACTACGTGTGATATCATAGATATACTTAAAAAACATATTGAGGAAAAAGGGAAAAAATGAAGAAAAGTCCTCAAAATAGGTAACTTATACTACACACAACAACAACAAAAACAGAAAAATAAAACACTATTTATACAGGTTTGATAGAGGAATAATACATACACTGACAGACTCTTTCTGATATAAAATCCTTGGTAATGTAAATCAATAAATGAAAAAGTGATGCAGGAAACTGATTGTCAGATGGAAATCCTGTTAAAAAAATCATCATGTTATTGTCTGTATTCTTAAATCACTTTTAGCTGATTTTTTTTTAAAAACATAGTCAAATTTATTTCATAGTCATTGTATACAAGGATAATGTACTGTAGTAATCATCCTACACCCAACAAAATACTTCTCAAAAACTTCATTCGTTTCATCTGTGATGGATTTGTACATGTCTCTTGGTTTTAAAGGTTTGGTAATTATACCAGGAGTCTCCTGGCCTCTAATTTATTTAATTTCCACTTGTCATCATAGCAAATCAAAGAGTTACCTCCCCTTCATAAAAACTTGGTACAAAGTGTATTTGTCCTGTAATAAGCCCAGATGGTCAACACACAAGTCCTGACTTTATATTGAGAGACAGCAGTATTACAGGAAAATGAAACAAATATTTTGTTTATCATTCTACTGAACAGCAATAATCCATATATATATTATCAGGTGTGGGCAAAAATCTGCCGTTTTCAGATATCCTTGTCAATGACATATATTGTTGTTACATTTATTGCTAATGATTTAGGTACATATCCATCATAAATAATGACACACATTTGTCATTTTCATGATCACTTGTCATATATTTTTGTCTTCAAAATGCATATGTAATTGGCAATTAACATAATTACGTAAATGTATATATGGATACATTGTACATAAACAGATTCTTTAGTTTTTGAGAAAATCTGTTTATCTTTTCATTTGACTCTATATTACATTGCATATCAAAAATATTTTAAAAAAATATAAAAAAAAACAATCTCGCAGAGAAACTGAATGATGCAGATTAATGACCATGAAGAGTAGTTCTACAAATGAACCATCATTAAGCAATTTATGATTAGCAAAATAACTACCTGTTCCCTGATCTATAGTGTGTAATTTCAAAAAGCAGGGATAGAATATTCCTTAAATGGGGGTTTAAGTTGTGGTAGTGGGATGAAGTGGGGGAGGGGGTGGGGGACTGAGTGGTGGTAGGAATTGGAGTTGTAAGCATTTTAATGACAAATGAAAATTTACCATGAGTACAAGAAAACAAAGAGAACTTCCCAATGAAGTTTAATCTTTGTTTTCATATATGTTTGTGTATAAAATATCATGTTTTTATAACTAAACTTTCTACAGAAAAACAATATATGATTTTCTTAAAAATGACTTATTTGATATCACCCAACAATGACATATTAAGCAAAATGGAAGAATCAGAATAAAACACTAAAATCATGCTAAATAATTATAAAATTTAAAAAAATCATTTTACACTGCTTACCAGCTATTACCTGCACAATATAAATGTTGAATTTCTTTTTGTTATGTATCATATCATTGATAGTCAACACCACATTTATTTGAGCCTGTGCATTATGAAACTTACGCAAAAGTCAAGTGCATGTAATTGCCTTTCTGATGGTTTGCGATCTTTATTGCCCTTTAGATCTTCACCAAGACCGGACAACATCTACATGTTATTTGTCAACCAGTTGACTTCTACTTAACATAGTGTGCTATGGTCTCACCTGTGATCATTCTGTGTTGATACTGTACATTATATAGTTATATAAATATAATTAATTATATGTATCTGTAATTTCTGTAAGAATGCTGCAGAAGGGTGAGAATGTAACGATTAGGAGCAGACGTTTCTAAACCAGCGCGACCGTTTTCGCTAGCTGCATTGCTCCCAGACACGAAAATGATCTTGTGTGTATTGATTACTATGAAATTGGCCACGCCCACTTTTGCCAAGCGGTAGCCAAAAATGTATGTGTGCAAATTTTGCAGACCCTGACCCTGATATATCGCATCGAATGCTGGTATGGTGGTAACATATATCGATATTGCATTATCTTTCGCGAGCCGCTTCACACGAGTTTAATTGATAGGACCAACTTCTGATGTTGCAGGTAGCTGTCATGTCATCTTGATCAAATGTAAACAAACCAAATAGTGAATGATCCCAGGTGCTAGTTTACCTCTGAGGTTTGGGAATTCCTTCTCTCGTATTGATTCAATATCTTTGTTGTATGAAGCATCAATATCCATATTGATTTCTGTTCCAGTTGCGAAAACAATTAATAGAAAACAACTTTTTGATCCACTAAAAATATTTCATCGATTTCAACCTCATGGAAGCTGCCATGTTGTACAGATAATCTGTCACATGATTTAGGTCATGACCCGAACTTAGCAAAGTTCATTGTATCTCTACGCAAAATTATAGACCACAAATAATTGAAAATGCTACTTGAATGTACTTCCTTTTTATCATAATAAATCACTATAAACATGAAACATTTTTAAAACTTCCGAATTCGTGTTTATTTTTGTAGTTGCATTTACGCACTATGTTTTTTTACAGCGGAGTGATGTGCTGTGTTGTTCGGTCGGTTTCTGACACGGTATTCATAACCCTACCGCTTGAGCACCTCTCCATGCATCCTGTCCTTGTGGCTGCTATCCTGTGTGTGTATTGATACCCGCTCTAATTTTTATCCAGAATCCCTGCTAGTAAACCCAGGTACGTTTTCTTCACTTTTTCCAGGTAGCTTATTCACCTTTTCTATTTTAACCATATTTTATTTTTAGTGTTTCGACTGCCTCTCTTTTCTACATTGAAAACCGTACGTTTCACGCTGTGGAGAGAAATCACACTCGCTCGTGCAAATTTCACAGGGGGCTAGGGAGAATAGAAAAAAATGACAACTATTCCCTGGTTTTTGTTTAATATGTGCCTATATTGCTTTTGCTAATGCATGTTTAATTTGTCAGTAATAATTATTTGATATAGAAAAAAATACGTTAAAAATCATTGGTGAATGGGTATCCGTAATACTTACCATAACTCTATTTCCCTTATACACACCGTCCGATATGAATAACAGTGCCATCCATTGTATCACACTACCCATCTATATGCCCTTTACTGTTCTTTACATTATGTTCCCGTAGCAAAATTACCCTATATTCCCTCGGTTATTTTTTTTTTTTACTTTTGTTTATGCCTCACTTACATTCATCCTCTTGACCCTGAACACTCTTCCCACGAAACATATACCCGATATCCGACTCGTTTTTGCATGATGGAATTTAAAGAAGAGGAAAAGAATATGTATGAAGATGAACTATCCTTTGCATGGAAGATCACCGCTGTATCTTGGCCTCCATTCTCTCTGTATGTTTATACTAACCCCCGGAACCATGTATATACTCTTTACTGCACACCAAATCCATGCTTCTCTGTACATGTGTTAGTTACTTAGCTGTGATGGGATTCTGCTCAAAGTGGATGTATAGCAAGCAACAAAGACCAGCCAAGACCAAGGATCTACACCTTGATGGATTTATCAGGGGAATCAGAGGACAACTCTTGTCATGTTCCGTGTTATATGTGGATTTTCAAAGTGCTAGAATGTATATAAAACAGAAAAGAAACTGTGGTATGTTACTATGCCAGTGGAATTCTTGCAACTGTGGTGCTGATTATTGTGATGATGAAGTTTAAATGTCACTTTGTCAGATTCTGCAAATGATGGAAACGGAGGCAGGACATACATTTGATCAAAAGAGCTTTTATCTCAGAAAAAGGATTTTATTGTACATAGCTTTAAACCCAAGGATAATGCTAATGCTGAAAATGACTGCCTCCTGTTTGAATTTCAAAGTTGGATGGATTTTAAATTATATTGAAATTGATTCATTTTGTGTAATTACTTCTTGGGATGAATGGAATAAAGGAACAAAAAATAAAGGTTGGTATTTTTGTGATTCTTGAACATGAAGCATATAGTGTCAAGAAAGTCAATATCTGATTATATGACTCGGTGACTGAAATCAGAAACCTAAAATCAATATTTGCTAAAGCAGTACAGAAGCTTAGTATATTACTGAAAAGGTTGGCTTTGAAGCATTTCATTCTAGTGGCATACAACATCAGATTAGCAAAAGGAGTTACACATGATAGCAGATAAATTTTGAAGTTCTTTTTAACAGAACTTCCAAAAGAAAAAAGAAGGCTTTTGAATGATTCTATCACATTCGATGTAGAAATATGCAGCTGTGAGGTATGTCAGTCGGTTCAGGTCTGAATAAGTCATTTCACCTAGCATGGGGAAAAATAATTTGAAACATCTAACATTGAATAAAGATGAGATGTTTCATGCTGTGCATATTGTAAAGTACATCATAATATTATAGTTGAAGGAATTTTACTTGAAGTACATTAAGAAAGTTAGAACTTGTATGCTTCATTGTGTAGATTTGTTTGGGGCTATAAAATGAATAGTAATCTTTTAAAAAGTACTTACCTTCATTTGCATTTAAATGCATTTTGTTCAGAATTAAGAAGCAGTTCAAAAGACGCATTAGAAAATGAGGTCAGTAAAGCAGTATTTAGTGACACTCATTATTGAAAATTTTTTAATTCTTGGCAACTTTGGGCTTAACGGTAAATCTTAGGTCGTCATGGTCTTTATTAGGATTAAGTGATATTGGGGTCATCATGATTATGTAATATTCAAGCTTAGAATCTGTCCATTTCTCTTCTTACACAAGTAGAAATTTGCATTACTTGACAACAGTATTTAGGAGTACTGAATTAAATGGTTCTTTCACGGATCAGCAAGCACCTATTGTACCAGTATGGTGCGAAATACAGATAGCCATCTTTTAACCAGATACAATCGTTCATGGGTCGACAGCTTAGCATATCACTTACAAAATTCATTCAACTGCTACAAAACAATTTCTTTGATAACAGAAATTTTGTACCCATGATGTTAGCTTTATTGCAAAGATATTATTTGATAACAACAGTGCTTGGATTTATGTGTATGAAAAACATATACCTTGTTAATTGAATATTCTGTAAAGAATTAAGATTGGGAAAAGTTGACGGTAAGGTTTAAACAAATATTTGAACCCTGCTACATGTAGAAACATACACACACAGGAATGTGTATTTGATTAAATAACAGCTGCTATGTTAATTGTTTTGTACAAAAGAACATATGTCAGTGTAATAATGATCAATTAACATTTTAATGTGTAATATATGTTAATTATTAACATATTTAAATAGTTGTGCAAGTTTAACCTTGATATGTTACAGGAAAATTTACGAGGGAAATTAATTTCAAATGACAATGCTTATTTCATTTGCCCACAAATCAATTACACCCCCGCTGTATGTGACAGAGGTAGATATACTGTAGACAACAGGCTTTATGTTGAACATATAAATCATTTATGTCTTTCTCGGGTTTTGTAGAATTAAGAGATTTATTTGTATATGTGTGATGGTCAGAAAGTGTATGATAGTGTTTGTTTCAGGAAGATTTTAGACCTAACACATAATTTTACCTTGTTGTGATATATGTATTTGTTATCTGAGATAGGAAGTTTAAACGCTCTAGACTACTATAAAATTTTCTGCTATATTGAGATCATTTATCAATGTTGTCAAAAAAACATTCTCCTAAAAATCATTATTGAAACACCTAGATAAGAAGACTTTTAGCATGCTCCAGTCCCTGTCCTGAGTCTTAAGATGATAAATACACATGGTGAAGTGTAATACGTATTCCCAACAGCTATCTGCAGAGGCCAATACACAATCGCATCTACAGTTCAATACCAGATATGATACATATCTATGTTGTGGTGTGCGTGGTAGGTCGTCTCGTCCTCACACCATGTATTTAACAGAAGGACCCTGTCCTGGTGTTGGTCCCGACGACGCTATTGATGTTACTCTCTGATCATTTGATTTATGTACGCTCTGTGAAAATTCATGTTTCATACAATTTGATCTTGTTAAAAACTAGAGATGCCCTGTATAGTATTTTTCCTGTCGCGGACCAGACATTTACAAATCCCAAATCAGATTTTTATGTCCGTATAGAATCTGGACACACAGTTAAGCCTAGTTTTACACAGGTAACACTTTAAACAGGCTTTCATGCTATGTTTAATTGTCATTTTTTATAGGCTTTTTAAATACCTATCATCTCCTTGATAAATGGGATGAAATTGCTTTTATCTTAATGTGCATGCCACTTAAAAAAGTTTTTAAAAAAAGCAGAGCACCAAGTATGAGAGAGTACATAGTATGCAAGTGTCAACTATTGAAAGTAAATTGACACATTGATCTGTTCAAAAGGTAGACTTCAAGTATACTGAGGCTGCCATCACATTAACAAAAATCTTACCGGTAAATACCAAAGTTTGGATAAAATTGGTCTGTGTTTTATTTAAAAGCAGTTTCATTTTAAAAACATGTCTAATCAAGATTCAAAAGCAGCTAATGAGGACATTGAGATTCATGCACACATGTACCTCCATACAGCACATTAAATATTCATACCAGCATTTTAAATTTAAATAAATCGGACTCTGTTGTAAATTGACTACCAGGATGATTGAAAAGCTTTTTACATTTTCTATATATATATGTAATGTATAGTTTTTTTTAAAGTCACATTCCTGATAAGTAAATCCAATTAAATTCAGATATTTTAAGTTTCTCATACAAATGATAAGTGTGGCCTAAAGTTTTAAATTATTTCTAATAAATAGTGGTTTGATGTGCACTTTGCAGTCAGCTTTTGAAATCCTTTTGAACGGAGTCTAAAATAAGATATTCTATAACAGACATATTTGACTTTGTATTGCTATGAAGTTTTACAAAGATAAGAACAAAATAGTCACAGGTATTTTGTAATCATTATGAAATCTCAAAATATTACACTAGATGTCATGTGGTAGACCTGATATAGACAAAATATTCTGTTATTTTCTTCATATAGTAGAATAATTTTAACCTTGAAAATGATGGTTTGGTACATACTTTTATATCGAGTTGAGTAAATGGGTTGATAATTGTGAATGCAAAAGATACAGCGTGCATGTACGCAGTGTCATTATAGCTATATCATAAATTAATTATTTTCATATTGGCCTTCAAGTCTTGCGATATTGTATCTCAATTTGTTGATTTTTTTGTCAGATGTATGTAATGGGTTTGATTTAGCCAATTATTTATTTCAATTTTATAACATCAGATATTTATGTAAAATGTTTATTTAAGTATATGACAAATCAAGGCTATCCAGTTCGCTTGTAAAATAAAATGTTCAGTGAAGGTTTACAGGCCTAATACATGATTACACCACAGGTAGATGATGTATGTGTTCATTGTAGACTGATCACAGATGTCCAACCCATCAAAGGCCAGGTTTTGTGAGGGACCCCAGGGAGTAACCTAAGACACCACACAGTATAAACTGCTTGTAGTAGTACACAATAGCCCAGGAATGATAGATGGTGTGTGTTGTCCTTGTGATCATGTTGATGCTTAATCTCTTCCTCAACATACACCATGTAACATATTTTTTCATTGGAAAAGAAATCACATGAAAACAACAAGGACATCTTTCTGGAGGTGTTTTTCGGCTGTGGCTTCTTTCATTTTGTGTACAAACATCAAAGTTGAAGAGCGGTGACATGTTACCATAGAGATTGGGAGTAACACATTCACCTGCCACCTCTCTGGGGTTCAAAACTCTCTCAAACTCGTCATCCTTGCTGATTGTATCTGATTTAATTTATTTGGACCATTTCAATATTTTTGCAAGATTAAAGATAACTGTTGAATGCTATGGTGATGGCATCCATTATGCTAAACAATATTACTAGTCTTGGTCTAAAATATTGGTTGCAAAGTAGCTAGTTCGGGGGAGGAGGGGAGTGGTGAAAAAATTGCACATCATATCCTCGCAAAAATAGGCGAAAAATCCTTATGATTTTATTGAATCTGTAAGGATCACTATGTACTGAAACAAAAAAGCTGTGACCTAGAAAGTGGATTTAATATGTTTTAACTAATGGTTTTACTGTATATATGCCAAGCTTTTTCTTGAACTGTATCAACTTGTTTTAGTTTCATGGAGTTATTCTGTTTCAAAGAATGATTGTTATAACATAAAATGATAAAAGTTACTTGACAATTTTGATTTATTTAAATAATAATAAATAACATAGAGTTAATGGGCCTGAGTATGTCCTAGAATACACAAGGGAGGAGCACAGGCACAGTTATTAAAGAAATATATTTCATGCTGTAGTTAAGAGGCAACATGAGAGCTACAAGAAGTATTGGCACGTGTTGTGTTACTATTAATAGATTGGTGCTGACCTCACCCCTTCGGTGGTGTAGTTATCTACAATGTTAGATTATCCAATCTCCCAAAAATTTCAGGACTTACTAAATCCAAATTGTCTATGTCATCACATCTTACAGTTCTTAGATTTAAAGGTTTGGAAATACTACTTTTATTTGAGAAAATTGAAAATTTTGAAAAAAGTAATTAACCTGTGTAATAATGTATTTACATTGAAGCTAACACAGCAAAGTGTTTGTACTTCAACAGGTTTGCCTATCTTGAGCTGACCTCAAGGCTAGAGAACAGTTATCCAGTGAGATCAAACCTGTGATCCCCAGTTTGCTTGGACAAAGTTATGGCTATTATTCACACATTGGCATTGAGGATCATGACTGGCTAAATCCTTAATACTACAATCTGCATACATGAATAGCTATTGGGGCAGGCAAATTAGCAAGTGTAGTTGATGTGTGCACAAGGTTATTGTCAGTTGTTATAGTACACTGGTTCAAGTGTGGCTAGACATTGCTAGGTACAACAACATATGTTCCTAATGTATGCCAGCAAGTCACTATCATTAGGTTAATAGGGAAAGGAATTTGGGGGAAAGGATTGTGAATGATAAAGGACTGTTTATGACTCCAAAATAAATTTGATTCATAAAAGAACAATGCTGTTATCAAAAATATGTTGTGTTATTAGATTAACGCTCCAATAAAGAGTCATTCTTTAATACAGTATATCCATAACTTTTAATCTCTTTTGAACTGTTCCACTATCCCAATGAGGGGTGGTTTGTTTTTCTCATGAAACAGACCAGACATTCCTGTATGTTGTGGCTGTTTCCTTGGGCAAGGCAATCTACCCAATGCTCTAGATTTGCTCCACTGAGCCTCCCTTATGTTGTTCAGTAAAGTAGCCACTAGCTTCTGCATGCTACTAAAATGATCTTAATTATGGATGGAATGATCACACAGCAAACAAACGATTTTAACTAGCCATATGGTGAGTTACATTCTTCCCTTGCTTCATATTAAAAAGTCACAGTCATTTGTGTATGTGAAGTAACTCTTGATTAACACAGTGTTTGGGATAATCATAATTGAACACCAAGACTTCTAAGTAATTTTTTAGTGAAAGTAAAACATTTCCATGATCATGAATGTTGAAATGCATTGATGTTAAGAAAATAAATCTCCAGACACATGGCCTCTAAATCTCTAGATCAACAGCTATTTGTGTAAATGGTCTGATAGTTCGTGATCTTATCTACATTTATTTCCATGTTTCTATTGGGGATGATGGAAAAATTATTTTACTGGTCATATACATTTATTTAATTAGATAAAAGTAAAACAAAAATCCCTAATTTAATTTAGTTTTTTTTTCTGCATTTATCATCTCCCTTTAGTGTAAGTTGTTAAATGTATAGCATTGTTAGTGATATGTATTTGAGTAGGTCAATGTGTGAAGTACAGGAGACCCGGACACAATGTGACGGACATTCACTTGTAATGATAATACAATAACGTTGGCCGAGAAATATTGCAAACATTGTAGCATTAGTGAGGCTCTGTGTCAATAAAGACAGATAGATAAGTTATATTAGCTAGTAAATACGCTGATAAGGTCCAACAGATAGCTGATCTTTCACAGGTACAACATATACCTTTAAAGCTCAGGTAGACTGCCCTATTGGACTCGGCCGAAGACCTGCACTGAGATGTCTGATACAAAATAGGGATACCTGGGCTGAGCCCAGGTGTAATAAACCTGGTCAGCGGGAGTCCTTTTGTTGGGATATGACAGAATTGCCTCAAAATCTAAATTAAAATATGAAGCTTATGGCCGCTACCTGGCTTGTCAATTTAACTTATGACAGATATTTCTTGGGTTATTGGAAGCTCAGCAATGATATTAAATTACATCTTAGGAATCTCTCAGAATAAAATTTTGTAAGTATATGGGCAATTTGTGAAAAATAATGTTTGTGTAAACTGAAAGTGGCTGTCCACAAATCAATTTTGAATTTCATGAGCGGTCACTGGTATGTTCAATATTGTGCCACATCAAAACTGTGCAAGGGCTTTTAGAAGTCTGCACAGATATGAAAATGACCACTGGTTTCTGATGAAACTGGTGTTCACTTTTTACTTATTCCACACCTGACTAAATCAAGAGAAGTAGTATAAACATACTTATAAATAGTTGTAATCTTCAATTGTGATTCATTTACAACAAAATTGAGGTATAGATATTTTGATGATATGGCTGAATGTTGAAAAGTGAGGACCCAATGGTGCCTGTGTAAACCAGAAATGTGTGTACAATATCTTGGATAATCTGGCGTCTCCAAGATTAAAGGTTTTGCTATCAAGAGCAAAGTGTTATGATAGCACTTTAAGGAATTTAAAATCTCTTAAACTTTACAAAGAATTGAAAAATAATAAGAAATGCAAACATTGTATTCCAATACAAGGCTTAGGGAATGAAAACGGAAACTTTTATCTTATACAGGAGAGGTTGACAAATTAAAGCTTTTTTCGACATGGATAAATTGTCTCCTTCAAAATCAGATCTTAACTGAAAACAACCTGTATGATATATTTTCAAAAGAATTTGCTTAATCAGTAGTGACATATTTTAAAAGGTAGATGACATATTGAAAAAAGGTACACAATAGTCGTTAATTCTATGGAAAGGTGCATCATAGCCTGTAATTCTGTAGAAAGGAAAGGTACACGAGAATCTGTGACTCAACAGAAAAGTACACAGGAATTGATGACTATAGAAAAGTGCAGAGAAATGAGTGAATATAGAAAGAGAAGGTACACAGAAATATTTGACTCTATACAGAAAGGTACACAGAAATTGATGACTATAGAAGGGTGCACAGGAATCTGCTGCTATACAGAAAGGTACACAGGAATTGACTATGGATTTGATAGGATAAAACAGATTTAATGTATTGAATTAATTTAAGTAATTTTAGGAAATAGAGAAATCTCTTTACAGTTTTGAATTGAAAGATTTAAATTCAGATAAAATCTTGATATTTAGTCTGTAGGTGAAGTGATGTTGTTATTAAAATCTTTAGATGAAATCATGATATTTAACCTTTGGATTTTAACAAATTGTACACACAATCTATGATCATGAATGAAATTGGATATCTTAATGTTTATGCATTATTCGAATTTAGTTGTAGTAGATTGAGAGTTGTCCCTGGAAAATTTGTTGTAGAGCTAGCTCTATAAGTGTTGGATTGCATGCATGTCTTGTAGTACTGGGCTCTATATGCTGTAGGTATGTAACAAAAATACTTTGGTTAAAGAATCATGTAAAATGCATGGAACATGGTAGTGTGAAGTGTTTAATTCATTTTTTTCTCTTTCCAAAGAGTGCACGGCAAAATTGAAGCAGATTGTTCTCTGTTGTCCAAACCTTTTTTTTAAAGTGCTGAATGTGGGTAGATAAATAAATTTAACAGACTTTAAGACGTATTAACTTGGTTGTTGGTCATTGGGAAGTCCTCTTCCCAGACTGAAGTATCTAGATGCTGACGTGGCTTTCTGAGACATATAGAGCTGGAAGCATCTCATCTATGATTTTCAGTCTAGTATCTAAGTTCATTATCTGGTAATGGTTCTGTAAATGTAAACTCAAATCTCCTCAACAAGGAGTGCCAATTAGGAAGATTTAGACATGTTATGGAGGAGAGGGTCTGTCCCTATTCAGACTTTTATGTAATATATCTAGCAACGAATAAGGGATGGTTGAGAAGTTGCAGTATAATGGAAAAGGTTACACAATATTAAGATTAGTATGTCTACACCAGTATTAGGGAAGATTTAGTATAAAGTTGTCTTATAATGGAGACAGTCTTTATGCACGTAGTGAACTGTTGGTTGTGAGAACTCATTTTAGTGTGAAAATGGCTTATAAGGAATAATTTCATTAGCATATACTCTGAATGTTGGATAACTTGTTTGGTAATTGTTGTAAAATGAAGAGTTTAAATTTCAATACCCGAACCAGAAACATAATCCAGTCTTTGACTCTTGACTACTTGTAGGTTCATCAGCGGTTTCAGCATCTTTCAATGTTATAACCTCTATTTGAGGTCTGCAAATTCATGACAAGTTAACCCAGACTCTGTACCAAATATTCCTGATTTGTGGGGTATATCTTGTTTTTATATTGATAAAGGTTTATTTGTAGGGAGAAATAGAAAAACATTTGGAGTAATTAGTGTGTATATATTGATAAAGGTTAAGTTGTAGAAATTAATAGTAAATGTATATTTGTAGGGTAAATACTGGTTTTATGGTGTGACAGTATTGGTAAAGGTGAAATTGTGAGATAAATAGTGTATTTATTTCTGTAAAAGTCAATTGTGGAATAAAGAGTGTGTCTGTATTGGTAAAGGTTAATTTGTGAGATTAATTAATTTGAGGAGTAAATATTGTGTCTATATTGGTAAAGGTTAATTTGTGAGAATAATTAATTTGAGGAGTAAATATTGTGTCTATTGGTAAAGGTTAATTTGTGAGAATAATTAATTTGAGGAGTAAATATTGTGTCTATATTGGTAAAGGTTAATTTATGCCATAAATAGTGTGTCTATTTTGGTAAAGATTAATTTATGCCATAAATAGTGTGTCTATATTGGTAAAGGTTAATTATGCCATAATTAGTGTGTCTATATTGGTAAAGGTTAATTTGAGGGGTAAATAGTGTGTCTATATTGGTAAAGGTTAATTTGTGGGGTAAATATTATGTCTATATTGGTAAAGGTTAATTTATGCCATAAAAAGTGTGTCTATATTGGTAAAGGTTAATTTGTGGGGTAAATATTGTGTCTATATTGGTAAAGGTTAATTTGTGAGAATAATTAATTTGTTGGTAAATAGTGTGTCTATATTGGTAAAGGTTAATTTATGCCATAAAAAGTGTGTCTATATTGGTAAAGGTTAATTTATGCCATAAATAGTGTGTCTATATTGGTAAAGATTAATTTATGCCATAAAAAGTGTGTCTATATTGGCAAAGGTTAATCTATGCCATAAATAGTGTGTCTATATTGGTAAAGGTTAATTTGAGGGGTAAATAGTGTGTCTATATTGGCAAAGGTTAATTTATGCCATAATTAGTGTGTCTATATTGGTAAAGGTTAATTTATGCCATAAATAGTGTGTCTATATTGGTAAAGATTGATTTATTCCATAAATAGTGTGTCTATATTTGTAAAGGTTAATTGACAGGGTGAATAGGGTGTCTTAATTGTACTGCGATGAATAGTGTGTCAATGTTGGTAAAGGTTAATTTGTAAGTTAAATATTGTTGGTATAATTGGTAGAAGTTTATTGTAAGGGCAAATAGTATTTTCTAGGTTGGTAGAGGTTAATTTGTTGGATGTAAAACATCAAGTTTCAGTAAGTTTTATGTTAGAATATTAAGTAAATTTTCAATGCTTTGAATTAAGCTAGGCTTCCTTATCCTAATGTGATAGTTGGAAACTGTGTATCATTAAAACTAGACTTGTTTTTGTATATGGACATATTAACTTAATCCAAAGAATGAATGATTATTTAAGATATTTTAAGTTCAAAAGGATTTCACTTTCAATGTGCTCCTTGCAAATGGTATTTAATACATATATTTAGCCAAAAAATGGCTGATATTACCTTTCCAGCTGATTGATCATAGACTGTATCCAGAGTCCGTCTGTGGAACTGAGCACACAGTTTCTTTACTCTGTTTGTGCACTTATAGGAGGTTTTAATTTTTTTTAGTTTTCTTCCATTCTGCTTTGTTTCCAATTCTTTTCAAGTTTCTTCTTCTAACAAGTCATCACCCTCCCTTTGTCTCATTTGCCTACCAATTCTTCCATTTTGTTGTCATCTTCCCTATTCCACTGTACAATGATTCCCTTTGAATAGTTCATGGGTAATGAATCAACTGTCCATGACAATTATTTGCCTTTGAGTATACAGTTTATACAATCTTTTTTGAAGAATGTGTGGCTCAGATTCTGTACAGTTCACAAGAGTTTTGCGACAGAAATAATGAGCCAATCAGGATTGTAATAACATTCGACTGTTTTTCCAATTTGCACAATTTTGCAATCCCAAAAGACAATTCTTTTGGCGGATGGAAGACAGAAAAGACATCACAGACTAGTTATGGCTGGCATTTCTGTGCTGGAAAATTGGTAATTTACTAAAACTATTTTTAGTTAGCTGTCTTATTTCAGTATTGTCTCCCTAATAAAATTTCAAAATGTCTGATTGAATCCAAAATTGAAAAATTGGATGGCAAATCTGAGCTTAGAGTTTACATAGCCAGAACTAGCTTTGTTGGATAATTATGTTCTTGATCAGACTGTACTATATTTAGTTAGAAAATGACAGAGTCAATGTATTCTCTGAAATAATGTGAGAAATAGTTTTGTATTAGAAGAAGGACGAATACATGTAATTCATTTATTGTTACTTTTATATATACATAGGCATTCACACAAAATTATATAATGTATATATACATAATGATGTTAAGTCTGCTTTTAAATTTGCCAGGACCAGAGGATACATCCTGTTGAAAATTGAGGTCAAAGGCCAAGGTCATGAAAAAAGTTTTCTAATGTTTTGAGGGTTTGGTAGTATACAATGATTTTCTTATCTCAATACATTTGTAAGATGTTAACACATCACAATTTACTCTGACTGCATGCTCTTAAATTTAGCATCTAAGTCAGTTGTGCCTATTTAAGTCTTGGAGATTATAAAGCAAAGAATAAAACCTTGTGGGCTTTTTGAGGGAACATATGATGTTTTTTTCAATCATCAGTAAGCTGACTGTTTGAAAATCTTAATGGTTTAAAATACAAAGAGGGCTATACTGGACAAGACACACTTTCTATTTTTGCAAAAACACACTAGTGAACCTGATTATAATGGCTTGGTATTTTCTTCCCATTACTGGTAGAAAACTCATTTCTGTAGTAACAAGTTCCCTAGAAATAACTGCATGTGCACTGGAGCTAATGAGGAATGGACCCGTTGGACTGCACCAAAGGGCATTAGAAATAGAAGTGAAAAATTCTTCTTTTCAACGCGATATCATAATGAATACACCATGTTCTTAACTGGCGTCCTACTTACGAGGCTCCAAATGGGTGATTTCTGTCATTTTTTTTCTTTGTTTAAATGCTAGTCTCTATCCTTTTTCAGAGTTTTGAACTTGTGCTATGTAATGATGCAGCAAAATATCCTGAGTACCATTGATGTATTCTGAATAAGCTTTCTGAAATAGAACATCATTCAGTTGCCTGACAAAAGATGTTTTTTTTTATCAGTTGTAACTATATTCTGTATTGTGTATTCTTTCATGTGGTCCATCTTTTGATTTTGCACATGAAAATTTGATTTGACATTATTTTGAACACGTAATTGTAGTCATAGGTAGTGTAAATTATCAAACGAGGACCTAAAGTTTGTTACCATAGGGAACAATTGCTATCATGGTGAGTTGTTAAGGGGCATGAATTGGTAATAGTGGGTTGTTACCGTAGTGACTGATTGCTAACATGGTGGGTTGTTACCATGGGTACAGATTGCTAACATGGTGGGTTGTTACCATGGGTACAGATTGCTAACATGGTGGGTTGTTACCATAGCAACTGATTGCTAACATGGCGGGTTGTTACCATAGCGACTGATTGCTAACATGGAGGGTTGTTACCATAGCGACTGATTGCTAACATAGTGGGTTGTTACCATGGGGACAGATTGCTAACATGGTGGGTTGTTACCATAGCGACTGATTGCTAACATGGTGGGTTGTTATATAGTTATATAAAGTTAGATAAAGGATTTCAAATATTTTATGTTAATTTTTTGTATTTATGAAACATTAGGTTTATTAGATTCAAGGGGAATAATAATAAATATTATCACAGATGAGAATTTATGTTCATACTTGCACAGCCAAATAATTTCTCAAGGTATTATTGAGGGAATATCATCTCTTCAGATGCCATCATATATTCATTCCACCAAGTAATCCACTGTATTGAACCATGCTATTAAGTGCATACCTATGTCTAAAGACAACCTCTATTAAGAAAGAAATCACCTCTATACAGATACCATGCATCTTTATAAGAGGCCTGTACACCACTGTTAAGATTGAGATCAAACCTCTTATTAGGGACCGCCATGAAATGAGATCAGTTATGTTAAGAGATCATATATGTAAGGAGACGATTCTTTACTGTTGAGATAGTTAAAACCTCCTATTATCAGCCACCCATTGTAAAGGACCACTGGTGTTACCGACCACTTCTTTTAGAGGACTACCCTTGTACTTTTAAGTGGTCTTGGAACAGCTTTGACTTCTTTGTGAACATTCACAACCACTGATTTGCAGATTTATATAAGTTAGAAAGTTTCAAAGACAGGGATTTTTAGATTGAGGTAAGTTAGAAAGTTTCAAAGACAGGGATTTGTAGATTGAAGTGGGTTCAGAGCTGCTCATAGTCTGTTTAGAATTGATGATTGAATGAAGCAAGTGCGACATTGGTTTTAATGTTGCGGTTTGCGAGAGAGAAATCCCTGTTGAGCTACAATAGTGTGTGATCTCTGGCATCAACCACTATCAAGAGGCCGTGACTGTTTGCTTCAGCAGGAGAATAATGGCCAAAGTTATGATGGTAGTCCCAGTACACATTTGCATACATGGCAATATTGCACACTTAGGCATTCCCTTGTGGACGGGAAAGTCAGATTTTAGACACAGATTGTGCCCTCTACAGTATCATGTACAATGAGGTATCAGCGTGTTCTACACATGTACTCACAAACGATTGATCATATGATACCATCGATTATACAACTAAAGCCCAGACAATGCTTTCCTAGAAAAAAAAATTTGAGAAGAACTTAAGAATGCAGGAATTTAGTGTTTTTCAAAACACATAGGTAAAACACAACTCAAAGAACAAAGATGCATAGTCAATCAATTGGAACATATTGTATTAGTCTTTTCTCTGTGGAATGATTTTGTTAAATATTTATGGTTATGTACTCCATAGCAAGTCCTAAAGAGGAGCGATGTGGTGGATCTTAATGTAGTGAGGTGGTCTGAGAAAGCTCTCTGCAGCTGTGCAAGGGAGATTAACGTCGGGGAAAACATATTACATTGATTTTTGCTTTCTGAATAAATAGCGTTCTGATGAAACTTTTTCTCGAAATGATAAAAGACTGGTTGTGGTAGTTCTATTTAAGCTTTAGAAATATTGATAAAGCTAAGCTGTCAGGGAAAGGATTAGAATGTATGGCTCGCAAACAAGGATATCCTATTTTTTTTTTGTCTACAGACAGCTGTTGTTGGGAATACTCCTAGCAGAAATTGATAATTATCGATAAAAGGAGAGATTAGATTTAGGAGGTAGACAAATTTAAACTCGAGGGATTGAGTCGTGGTTGTGAAGTTCTTGTGACGGAATCAATAAAGAGTTTGCTGGGGTTAGCTCCAAGGGGAGGAAAGGTATGAATTTGTACTGAGGATTGTCCAAAATTAAAATCCATCTCCTATCATAGTATGTAGTATGTGTGTCTAGTGTATTAATGGGAAACTCAGCCAACAGATATCTTAGATTTATAGCGAATGTATAATATATACGTCAATACATGTCGCTAGTGTCATGATTGTCATTGACTGGTAGACAATAAAACCAGGTTTTTCTGACCCTAAACACTAATAAATACACTGTAAATAACTCCAAGATATCTTAAAGGTGTATGCTACCTTGTCTTGTCTACCTTGAATATTTCTTCGGAATTCAGGCCATATGCTACCATACCACGCACAATACTTGAGCTGACTGTGAGCCATTTTTTTGTAGTTTTTATTTTCACACAAAATTTAGTATCAAACACTTAACTGGTGCCCTAGTACACACCGAAAGGCTAACATCATTCTAGTTTTGTTTGAGTTACCTTTCATAATATCAGATACAAAGAAATAAAGCCTGTATGCCCAGGTCACAGAAGCATAAGTTAAACAGGTGTTGTGACTAATTCAAAAACACAAATAAAAAGGAAATTGTACATTGACACTTTAGATCTGTAATTCTATTCCCTTAACAATGATTTTCTCTGCATGTCATACAGATAAGGAAAGAAAGTATCAAATGCAATGTATAATTAGGGGGAAAAAGTAGGATGATGAACAGGAAATGATTTTAGAATTTGGAGTTTTCATTATCTAAATTTATCATAGTTCTTTTTATCAACCTTTTATAGACATTTCAATTAATTAATGATAAAAGGTATTGATATTTCATGAAAGATACCTAGTATTAATTGCATTGATCAGAAAAGTACAAAAAGTCAGGGTCACTTCCATTGACCGTTGAAGATTATATTCTTTGATCTCTACTGAAGGCTGATAACACATCTTCATGCTATCATGCATGTTCACTGGAACAGAAAGTTGATGAAAGTGTCTGTGCCCATGTACCCTGTAGCCTGATAAACTAATTCAGGGAGATAGCAGTTATATTATTTAATATTCTCTGAAACACCAAACATCTTTGTTTCACTGTTTATTTCTTCAAAGGCAACTTGTAGATTAATTATGAAAGTTGATAGAAATTTGATAGAAATTTTAAATTTAATTGAAGAGATATGAATTTGTGATGGTCATTATGCTATAATCATATATAGCACACATTGAAGCAGACACTACTGTATAAATCCATTGTAGTGAACAACTGATTAAAACTCTTCCTTCTCTATCTACTGATATAGAATTAAATCTGATTTATATGTCTGATGCACCTACTGCAGCGGCAAATACATTGTGACGCATCCCTGTTCTGTGGTGGAATGTCTTAGATTCTTTGTGTCAGTCGGGCCTTTTTATTTAGTTTTCAATTAAATATGCAGTAAAATGGTATAGTTTATTGGTGTTCTGGTAGATGTTAGCAATGCAATGTGGTAAGAAGTAATATTCTGATCATTTCAAACTTGAAATTTAAAAATCGAGTTTGAAAAGAAAGAGCTTTATACCGTCATGATTAGACAAGTATTTTGTTTACTGGAGATGTGTTTTGTTTGTGATGTAATCTGTGTTGATGATGACACGTAGCTGTTATTATGAGGATGACTGATATGCTGTCAGAACATGATTGTTATAAAGTAGAACATCTCAACTTCTGTTCATATCTACTTTAGAGGACAGGTGGTCTTTCCTCAAATCAGAACACATTAGACATTTTAAAATGGCACAACTGTATGTTCTTTGTTTCTAACTTTCTCTTAATGTGCAGTACTACCGTAATATATGGTTTGCAATTAGGTGAAGGTTCTTAGCAACATTTGCCTGGAAACTAGCTACATGGTAGCATGATTTTGGATTCAATAGAAAAAGTGGTAATAGGCGACTAGAAAGATCAGTATTGTGGAGGAGGAGATTGGGAGCATTGGGTATACAAAACACGGTCACGATAGCCATCACAGTCGTCACGAGATGAGGCGGACAGATGTATCACACGATCATGTTCAGTCCTAGCAAAGAGTGAAGCTAATGTGTGTCTATTTTGATGAAGGTATAGTGTTAATTAATTACAGGTGAGATAACGACAGGTGAAGAAACAGATAAGGCTTGTTCAGGAAATATCTTTGAAAATTTAATGATGTCTTGGCTATAAACAAACGCAGGCGTCTGGAGAGTTTGTTTTTTCCTGTTTCCTGATTAAGAACACAACTGTATATTTTTAAACTGTGAAAGATCACAAGCAGCATTCAAAACAAGTAATTGTTCTGAACCCAATTAAACCACTGTCCACTGGTGTGGGATGGTCCATTCTCACGAAAAAATAATTAACTTTTTTTATGAGGACAATATTGATAGCAAATTGTTTATTCAAAATGCAATTAAAGATCCATTGTAAACAGAGCCACCAGTGTCTTGAAAGTGTGTGGTGCTAATTTGCAGTAAAAAAGGCACACTAATGTGAAATGGTATAAAATACCAGTTTGATACCCATGCACTGTTATAAATAGTTAATTAACCAATGCATTTCTCTGCTGTATATCCATCTTCAAGCTTGTTAGTGAGACAGATTCAGCAGCCGGAGGGCAGAAAGACTGCCATTTTATTGGTTGTTTCCAGTCTTATCATATGTTTTGTGTAATTCGTGAAAGCTTTCTCATGAAGTTAGTTTGATTTCATTTATTTTGTAAATAATTCATGCAATGAAGTGCTGTTGAAACTAACAAGTTCACATACACAGATTATATGTAATGGTAAGTGAAATTTATAGATAAATCTGGTGTAATGGAGGTCCCAAAACATTGAAGACAAAACTGTAAAGTATTTGTGGTAAAAACGAAAACTTGTCCAAGTGTTCAACGTTGTAAATGCGACTTGAAATCAAAATGCAAGTAATCATGTACTACCAGTGGATGTGACTATGAAATTCAACAGATCATCATCAAATCTTGAAAATTGTACTAAAAAGGCAGTCACATGTATTGGCATTACTGTAATGTAAGATAAATTTGACACAAGATCTATCAGATTTTTGTCACAGAGATTTAGGAAAAGATAGAACAAGACAGATGTTTTACCAAAGTAGAAAGGAAATGTTTTTGTAAAGGTATATAAAACATTGAGCTGTAAGAATAATTTTGGAAAAAAAGGACTAAAAAAGTAATGAGAATGAAGATTGAGGTACAGAAGGAGTGAGAAAGGTAAGTAGAAGTGTTCTAGAAAGGTAAGTAGAAGTGTTCTACTGAGGTAACACTTCTACTGAGGTACAGAAGGAGTGAGAGAGGTAAGTAGAAGTGTTCTACTGAGGTAACACTTCTACTGAGGTACAGAAGGAGTGAGAGAGGTAAGTAGAAGTGTTCTACTGAGGTACAGAAGGAGTGAGAAAGGTAAGTAGAAGTGTTCTACTAAGGTAACACTTCTACTGAGGTACAGAAGGAGTGAGAAAGGTAAGTAGAAGTGTTCTACTGAGGTAACACTTCTACTGAGGTACAGAAGGAGTGAGAAAGGTAAGTAGAAGTGTTCTACTGAGGTAACACTTCTACTGAGGTACAGAAGGAGTGAGAAAGGTAAGTAGAAGTGTTCTACTGAGGTAACACTTCTACTGAGGTACAGAAGGAGTGAGAGAGGTAAGTAGAAGTGTTCTACTGAGGTACAGAAGGAGTGACAAGGTAAGTAGAAGTGTTCTAGAAGGTAACACTTCTACTGAGGTACAGAAGGAGTGAGAGAGGTAAGTAGAAGTGTTCTACTGAGGTACAGAAGGAGTGAGAAAGGTAAGTAGAAGTGTTCTACTGAGGTAACACTTCTACTGAGGTACAGAAGGAGTGAGAGAGGTAAGTAGAAGTGTTCTACTATTTGTATATTGACACACTCTAAGGAGTACAAGCTTCAACATGGTGGCCTTTTAATGATATTGTGTCTTTCGGAGAGGTACTTAGTCCCTGTTGAGGGTTATCAATGGGAATTTCTAATGCCATTCAAATTTAGGCACGGTGTGCTTTATGTGAAAGAGAAGGGGATTTATGGAAGAATTTCACAGATTTGCCTGCTACAAGTTCGTAGTAAGGTTTCCACTACGGGGATTATGGGAAATTAGCCTTGTTGTGAAAGAAAAGCAAATTCACTTTCAGCTTGAGAAGATATCTGGATGAATTAATGAATAAGGATTGAGAAGAAATATTTAGTGTAAAATTATTTGGAAGGAAAACTAATGAGAGCTTAGTCTGGTGCTAAAACATTTAGTTTTGAAATGTTGGCTTATGCTATAAATCAGTGGGCCCTTCATCTATTCATATTAAATGAAGGATACATCGATAGGTCTCCCTAGTGAATACTGTTTTCATTGAAATTACTTAACAATGTTGATGGATTGCAAAACAGTACACAGATAATGTATGGATCTTCAGATAGTAAAATACTAGCTGTAGTATTCAACTACAGGGCCCTAGGGATCTAGCTGTACACTGGTCCATCCTTAACCATTCCTCAGGCCTGTGAGTTGCAGTACTCGTCTATGTAACTGTGTATACCATAGGAACATAAATAATGCTGATATGAAGTTATCTGGTTTGTTCAAAGTCATGTAATCTATAAGAAATTGACAGGCTCACAGTTCATAACACTTTTAGTGGTATGAAACAGCTTGTCAAAAAGCATATCTTGCCCAAAAATGTCACTTTGCATAACCATTTTACTTTGAATTTGATGCAGTATGGAGTCTCAGATTGGATTGAAGTTAGTAATCTTGTCATTTTAACAGATGTAGTGGAATTTTACTGACACACTAGAGATTATAACATGTTGAATTTATTTCTTGGATTGTAATGATGTGATTTGTAGGATCCCCCTTATTTCCATACCCTGTGTACCTGTAGTCCATATTTTCACCTTTGTATGACAGATCCTCCATACAATACATTACTTCAAGCCTCCTAGGGTACTACCTGGATAAAATGAAACTTGACCGCTTCGTTTTATTTGACCATTGTGTTTTGTAGACTGACCACTGTAACAGGTTTGTATTGGGGAGATTTGTCAAGCCCACCTGATGGATTAAGGTAACCACCTAGCAAGTGTGCCTCGTTAATCTGCCATCATTGCTTACCTGGCCCTCGGGGCAGGTGCCAATAACTTTCACTCGCATTAGGCACTGCATCATCGCCCAAGCGTGTAATAACCTCATGGTAACCAATTATTGTTGATGACGGGCACAGTCTCCACGGAACACAATCCTGGTCGTAGACACTCGCACAACCGACACATGATGTAGGAGTCTGCAGTTTAATAACAGAGAAACTGAAACTGTACATGTAGTACAATTGTGAACGAAAATTAGGTTCTGATTGCCAGGCTGTTCATAATTAGATACAGCAGATAACACGAAGTACACCTGATAAAGGGTGCTGAAGGTGACTTTCTTCCCACAACCATATTTATATAATGTCAAGGAGAAAAATTCAATAATAATTTTTATGTTCAGAAATATGATGACCAGGAGAAATTATTCATCAATTTTGTTCAAGCATTTAAGATGGTTGATTGGTTTGAACTGATTGGGAATTGAGATTTAAGTCAGCCTCTTTTACTAACTGTATTTGTTATGACTTGCTCCATTCTCCTGGTCTTATGTACCGATAAGGACTGTTCTTAAAGTATTGATTAAAATAATAAATCATTGTTACCATGGGCAAAAGATGTCCATTTCATGGGAAAAAGATGTCCGTTTGATGTGAATGAGTATGATTTTCAGAAATTTTTTACCCTTAAGATAAAAAATGTAAAGTGTGTGTAATGAAAAAAACATCCGTTTGATAAGTTGTGTGATTTCTATTGTCGTCCTAAAGACAACATATTAACACAATGAGGGATAAAACGCAGCTAACTTTAGCTTGCGACCAAGTAAAATGAAGATGTGCTCGTGTCCTTTGAAGGATTGACACTTGTTCACAAACATCTACTTCCTGTGTGTTAAGTTAAAAACAATTTCAAATTCAATGTCATAGCCTCTATTGTAAATCGTTGGGGAGGTAAATGTAAGTTCATGATGAGTCAGCTTCTAACACCTCAGTCAAATTCACTGTCATGTCTTGGAGGGTTGCTATCGCCTATCCTTGGTAGGAGAACATTCACGGTCATGTTTCGCCTTACAGTGGTAGAATGTTCTTGTCGCCTGACTGTGGTAGAAGGAATATTCACAGTCATGTCTGCGTTTGTTTGTCACCCTGTCTCGTCAGATGTTTTGTGACCCTGATCCCCCAGTCAAGTCTATCTAGGAACCAATATCCAAATCAATATATGCAGGAAAGGAACCATATCCAATACAAACCTGTCAGTGTTGGTCACATTTCCACACAGTGTATTGGTCAGAGTTTGTCCAATGCTATTTGATTGCCTTTATCGACCTGTTGCCAGGGCAATAAAGAGATCCAAGAGTTGACAGTTGTCCTAGAAATGCTAGCTCAGTGGTATATTAATATATCAAAGAATGTTTATCATTGATCATTATATAAATTGTCATATTTATAGACATGGCTGTGAGAGTTACACTCCTTTAAGTGTTATGTATGTGATCTTGATGTATGCCTGTGATACCTATTTCTAAGTAAAAATCAGGATTTACTCCTTTATTACTTACAAGTATTACTGCTAGACTTTAAAACAAGGCTCTTTATCTTCTTACCAATATTGTGTGACTAGTTAAATTTTTGACATAAAATTATGCCACTGATCCACTTTACCCTGTGGTAAGCCCAGGGCCCCAACCCACCAATTCAGACTCAAAGGTGGGTATGTTACAGGACCCCAACACTTTACATCTTACTATCACAGTTAGGGGGACAGTTAAGCGGACTCACGACTCTCAAAGTTAGGGGGACAGTTAAGTGGACTCACGACTCTCTCAGTTAGGGGGACAGTTAAGCGGACTCACGACTCTCACAGTTAGGGGGACAGTTAAGCGGACTCACGACTCTCACAGTTAGGGGGACAATTAAGCCGACTCACGACTCTCACAGTTAGGGGGACAGTTAAGTGGACTCACGACTCTCTCAGTTAGGGGGACAGTTAAGCGGACTCACGACTCTCTCAGTAAGGGGGACAGTTAAGCGGACTCACGACTCTCACAGTTAGGGGGACAGTTAAGCGGACTCACGACTCTCTCAGTTAGGGGGACAGTTAAGCGGACTCACGACTCTCACAGTTAGAGGGACAGTTAAGCGGACTCACGACTCTCACAGTTAGGGGGACAGTTAAGCGGACTCACGACTCTCACAGTTAGGGGGACAGTTAAGCGGACTCACGACTCTCTCAGTTAGGGGGACAGTTAAGCGGACTCACGACTCTCACAGTTAGGGGGACAGTTAAGCGGACTCACGACTCTCACAGTTAGGGGGACAGTCAAGCGGACTCACGACTCTCACAGTTAGTGGGACAGTTAAGCGGACTCACCACGCTCACAGTTAGTGGGACAGTTAAGCGGACTCACAACTCTCACAGTTAGGGGACAGTTAAGCGGACTCACCACTCTCACAGTTAGGGGGACAGTTAAGCGGACTCACCACGCTCACAGTTAGTGGGACAGTTAAGCGGACTCACAACTCTCACAGTTAGGGGACAGTTAAGCGGACTCACCACTCTCACAGTTAGGGGGACAGTTAAGCGGACTCACCACGCTCACAGTTAGGGGACAGTTAAGCGGACTCACCACTCTCACAGTTAGGGGGACAGTTAAGCGGACTCACGACTCTCACAGTTAGTGGGACAGTTAAGCGGACTCACAACTCTCACAGTTAGGGGGACAGTCAAGCGGACTCACAACTCTCACAGTTAGGGGGACAGTTAAGGGGACTCACCACGCTCACAGTTAGTGGGACAGTTAAGCGGACTCACAACTCTCACAGTTAGGGGGACAGTTAAGCGAACTCACCACGCTCACAGTTAGTGGGACAGTCAAGCGGACTCACAACTCTCACAGTTAGGGGGACAGTTAAGGGGACTCACCACGCTCACAGTTAGTGGGACAGTTAAGCGGACTCACAACTCTCACAGTTAGGGGGACAGTTAAGCGAACTCACGACTCTCTCAGTTAGTGGGACAGTTAAGCGGACTCACCACGCTCACAGTTAGGGGGACAGTTAAGCGGACTCACGACTCTCACAGTTAGGGGGACAGTTAAGCGGACTCACAACTCTCACAGTTAGGGGGACAGTTAAGCGGACTCACAACTCTCACAGTTAGGGGGACAGTTAAGCGGACTCACAACTCTCACAGTTAGGGGGACAGTTAAGGGGACTCACGACTCTCACAGTTAGTGGGACAGTTAAGCGGACTCACGACTCTCACAGTTAGGGGGACAGTTAAGCGGACTCACGACTCTCTGTTAGGGGGACAGTTAAGCGGACTCACGACTCTCACAGTTAGGGGGACAGTTAAGCGGACTCACGACTCTCACAGTTAGGGGGACAGTTAAGCGGACTCACGACTCTCACAGTTAGGGGGACAGTTAAGCGGACTCACGACTCTCACAGTTAGGGGGACAATTAAGCGGACTCACGACTCTCACAGGGGGACAGTTAAGCGGACTCACGACTCTCACAGTTAGGGGGACAGTTAAGCGGACTCACGACTCTCTCATTTAGAGGGACAGTTAAGCGGAGTCACGACTCTCTCAGTTAGGGGGACAGTTAAGTGGACTCACGACTCTCTCAGTTAGGGGGACAGTTAAGCAGACTCACGACTCTCACAGTTAGTGGGACAGTTAAGCGGACTCACGACTCTCACAGGGGGACAGTTAAGCGGACTCACGACTCTCACAGTTAGGGGGACAGTTAAGCGGACTCACGACTCTCTCAGTTAGAGGGACAGTTAAGCGGACTCACGACTCTCACAGTTAGGGGGACAGTTAAGGGACTGTTTAGGGGACAGTTAAGGGGACTCACGACTCTCACAGTTAGGGGACAGTTAAGGGGACTCACGACTCTCACAGTTAGGGGGACAGTTAAGCGGACTCACGACTCTCACAGTTAGGGGACAGTTAAGGGGACTCACGACTCTCACAGTTAGGGGGACAGTTAAGCGGACTCACGACTCTCTCAGTTAGAGGGACAGTTAAGCGGACTCACGACTCTCACAGTTAGGGGGACAGTTAAGCAGACAACCATTCATGGTGTGGGCTGATTACAGAACCCAAAAGGGCCAACACATTACCTCATCAGAGCAGAACAACATCCTTTTCCCCATTCTTTATTTGTGTCACGAAGCATTTCACACTTAATAATATGATACATCTGGCACATAAAACAAAATATGTTTCAAAGCTGACCGCTCAAATTACAACCAAGTGGCACATTGATATAATTCAACAAAGTTTTAAGATGTTGACTTGTTTAAAGTTATGAGTATAATATTTAAAAATGATACAAGTTGTTTTATGTTGTCAACAGTGAAATGTTGATTTTGTGACAGTTAATTGTGACCATTGTAGGTCTTTAGCATGACAATGGGACATGTTGTTAAACATGATATGTCACATGATTTCCTTCTTTGTCAACCTCTGACCCCACCTTGCATTATTTTCTGAAATATCTGCCACTTAATGGACAGAGAGCTCACAGATTTACTATATTGAGACTTTGACCGCTGGGTATTTGAAGAAGATTTGGTACTCAGAGTACGGAAGTCCTTGTGATAAGAGGGCCGAGGGTCCGGTTTAGGGACGTTCTAATAAGTCCACTGATTAGGGACTCAGCATGTATCCTGGAGGTATAAGATTAGGAAGGTTTGTATGGGTGACATGAACTATTGTACTGATAATAGAAGATAGATTATCACTCTCTTCATATTTAAAAAAAAACAGTGATTAGAGGTGAAGTGTTTGTTTGGTCACAATACTTCACAAAAGCTGTTATACAGACTAGGAAGGTTTTCAAATGACAATCTCACAAGTGTTGTGTCACCATTTTGTTGGGAGTTGATCTACCAATGTTTTAACTTAAAACATTCAAACTCCCTGTCCAAGACTTATTCTTCTTAAAATCAGAGCAAAGATTCAGAGCTGATTTCATATCTTACATTTTGGTTACTTGGGTCCAACCTCCAAAGATCGTCAGATATGGTATACTGCTTTGGAAATTATTACTGTTCTGACTTGTCTATTGACCTTTCCGATATTTTAACAAGGTAATTTACAGATGTTATTCTTTCTGTCGACATTGCACATGACCTGTCAACAAGTGTTTGTATTTAATATACTTAGACATTTTTCTTCAGACCTTTGTTGCCGAAATTTTCTGAAAAGAATGAAAAACGAAAGGTTTATTTGACATTGAGATGTCAACATTTGCCGAAGGAATCCTTTGAACGTTCATTCAGTGTGTTAGTGTGTGTTTTATACATTAACTTTATTATGGTGAACCCAGGTCACGTTGATTTTTCTCATGATCATATAATGATGGAATGTTTTCTTTGCGGGATTAGAAAAGGTGGCTCGAAAATTCCTGAGTATAATATATGTTACAAATCATGTATACAAAGTAATGTACCTGTGATTAACTTGACAGCGACGTGCTGAACTTTAATGTTAAAGACAGGAAAATCAGCACTTTGAACATTGTACCTTTTATATTGTGTGTGGATTGTAATAAAACTGGAGAGGGGGTGATAAAGTTAATTGTTTTCCTACCTGAGACTGTTTACTTTATATTTACAAGTTGATATAACATGTTGTTACCTCAGTACACAGGCTGGGTGGGGTAAGTATAATTAACTTAAGTGGTCATTATGTCTACATTATATATAAAATGACCGATGACCGTCTCTACAACATGTACAATCTACCAATATTACAACTTTGAGGTAGATCTTTATTTACTTAAATGTTAGAAGACAAACACACTGGAGTCAAGATTTGTGTGTAAGTCTATTATCAGGAGGGCTGTGTGATGTTTGCCCCATTAACATCTTGAGATCAAGGATAAAATAGAAGAGGTGTGTCAGGTGCCAGTTAAACTCATTGTGGACAATAGGAAGGGGGCGGGGCTGATAAGGGGGAGATAATTTATATCGTACATACACAATACTGGAAGGGTATGATTCTGATTTACATCATACATACTCAAAACCCGAAGGGTATAATTCACCCTGTGTGATATGGTATTTAAACTCCTGAAGAGAAAGCAGAAGACAGAAAAGTTTGTTTACAAAACATTATTTGAAAGTTGTGATGTGATAAGATTGTGTTTAGAATTTTGTATGACAGAATCTATTCCTATAATAAAGGGACATAGATGTACCACATTATGTTACTATGAACTCAAATTCATTTCAGGTTTGATTTTTAAAACAGAATTTGTATGTGTAGTTTTATTTCATTCAGTTTAAATGCATCCTTTATATTAGTTGTCTGGAGTAGGAAGTAAAAAAGATTACAGAGTGATCAGAAAAACAGTAAAATTAAAGGTAAGTTTTGGATTATGATTGATAGTAAAAGTTATATTAAAACATGGAGTTTTAGAATTTGTATATACATGAAACTATGGATAGCTTCCTAATGTAAAATTTGAACTTTAATTGACCTTGGATGGAACACCATTCCCCTCCCCCTTAGAATATCATACCCGCACATCACATACTCCATGATTATTTTGTGTATTTTTTTGTAGTTTTTCACATTTTTTGTCAACAGAAATGTTTTAAAAGACACCAAATATTGTACAGATTTTGACTAGCATCTAGGAAAAAAAATCATCTTTCCTATGTTGGTTATTTATATCAATCAGGTCTGTGAAATGAAGAATTTGATGAGAGGACCCTCATTGACGGTTGACTATGACCATATCTAATATTTTATTGAAAGGTCTTGCAGCATTTTTAAACAGATGGAAGAAGCATACACTGTGAATCCGACAGCTCTCACAACTGAAGTACAGAATAACAATCAGTATGGAAATATAAATGCCATCTTCCCACCTATTACCAGTACACACTTGATGTCCAACTGCAGACAAAGACGGGTGGTGTTGTGATAGCATATCAGGCAGAAATAAACTTAGAGTTTATCAAAACAGGACATATCAAGGTTTCCAGCATTGCCTTAGATCATGTTCACACGCTCCGAGGTAGATATGACGAAGGTGGACCTCGTACTTACTACTATCAACAATGTTGTGTAACGTAGCCTGTTAGCAGATGGTTTACTAGTACTGTAATCTGTTCACCTGTTGGACACATAATCTTGTCCAAACAGGATTGTTTAGTTGATCAATATACCCAAAACCTGTGTAACAACAATTTGTTGGTTCAACAAGTTTAGCATAATACACAGTTTATTGGGTCTAAGCATTGCATACTTAGACATTTCTTGAGATGTTAAGGATCATCACTTCTACACCTGATGACCCTTTCATCTGAAGAACATCTGTCTACTCTGAACTTTGATACAAAATAGAAATTAAACTGTTAAATTACTATTCTAAATTTAAATAGAGAGGAAACTGTCAACAAGATTTCAGAGGTTATAATCATGTTTCAATGAAATACCTTGCTTTCATAAAAAAACTATTTACAATTTACTTCTTCAAGTGTAAAATGTATGCATTAAAAAGTTATTTTCCAGTTTAATTGAAGTTATTGTCGTAGAAAGACATGTCTTAAGTTGTGAAACTTTCAGTTATGATCAACATGAACATTATTCCTGTAATATTGCAGAAAAATGTTTTGAATACAATAAGCATTATTTCTTAAAATGAAAAAGTTCATACCCATGTTTGAGATATTTTTACAGATAAAATATTTACAATAAATGTTCCTTCCATATTTACTGAATTTCTTTATGAAATTGATGATTCCAATTGAAAACCAAACCAATGTGAAATGGATTGAAATCTTAATCAGATATACCTGGATACATTGACATATGCTTTCAATCCCCTTTATTCATAATTGTTGTCGGATAAAGTCATCAGTCTTCAACTTAAGATATGATTTTTGATGAATCTTGTCCCACATTGATGGAAAAACAGGAAATTGGTGATGGCCAAAAGACCAGAAACTTAAATGATATCCATGATTAATCAGACGTAGTCTTAGATGTAGCTTTTTAAAAGCTGAATAAGAATCTTATGACAAGGGTGCAGCCCAATTCAATATAAAAAATTGTCAGTGTAGTGCCAAAAAGAATTGTAAAAAAAATTGCTAGCTCTGAACAAGGGAACTTCTAAAGGTGGTGTTCACAGATGTGTGCACACAGGTTTTGATGAAATATTCATCTTGTTTGATGCATTAATGATATCAGGTACTGCACAAACTCAGAAAAGCACAACCTGATAAATTTGTACTGCTTAATTAGTCTTTCATCGTCTAACGGTATCTCAACTTAAAAAATTGATTTGAAAAAAGCCAGGGATTGCCCTGAGTGATTTGAACATTGTGCGATCCACGTAAGTTAATTTATAAATAATGAAGACAGAAGCTTTGGATCTTATACGTTACAGGTTTTTTATGAGTATATGGTGGTTGTTCCCAAACCAGAATTTAAATCTGATTTGAAAATGTAGATTTCTTGTTAAAAAAAGTATCAAGATTTTTTCATACATATTTCATAGCTTTGAAATCAGGAGAATTCCCATCGAGAATTACACATTTACGTTTTGCTGAAGGTAAGATTGGTTACATTAGCAGTCTGGACTGTACAGTATTTTCAAATATATTTGTCAAAAAAGAATATTCGGTCAAATTTTCTATAGACAGATTGTTTCATCTGTAAAAAAAAAAAAACTCTGGGGTATCTATTATTTTGAATTTGTGGGTGTGAGACTACAGTTAGTTTGGCAGTTTTACTTCAACACATTCCATCAGGTAAGGATCACCTCAGAAGTCGTACATGGGTGTGTTATTTGGTACAAGATCAGTACGATTTTGATATGAATTAGTTAAATAACTTTTGTCATCATGATCTAAAAATACAATTTTTTTTTTTAGTTTACTTTAATACTGTTATCTTTTAAGAAATAGGAAAATTGAAACTACTGGAGGTTCAAAAGAATTAAAAAATAAAATTATCAAAAGGTTTGATATAGTGAGATTTCAATGCACTAGTTTTGACGTAAGGCATAGATCTATCACAATAATGTTTAATAGAATTGCAGCATTAAAGTTTGCTTTATGGTGATTTACACATTTCCCAGGCTACTGTTTTGAATGGTTTGTATACATTACATGTAGAGTTGTCTTAGTGTTTGGAAGACGTCCAGTGACGAACACTTTTACGATCTGATGAGCATTTGATGTTAATTGTCTTCTGTTGGCAATGTTGAACACAACAAAAAAGATATATCTGTCAAAATAAACTTATTTTTGATAGGAAATGACGCAGTAGATTAGGTTAGAAATCGATTAAATTTACAAAAAAACAAAGAACTAGGTACATCTTGTAGGTAGTAATTCCTTAAGAAATTTTTAACAAAACTTTTTAATTTCCAACTCAAGGTCGTTGGAACAACCAGTTTAATTGTCTTAATTGGAAATGGCATGGAATTGTTTGTTCTGTTCTGGCGCTTTATGAGAACAGTAATTATTGCTGGATGATGGAGGACATCAATTTATTCCTCGACAAATTGGCCTGCATTGTTTTTTCGTCTTTGCTGATATTGTTTTCTGATGTAATTTAGCTGCAGACCCGCCAGTAACCAACTGATAGCCATATGATTTTTTTCAAAGCGCTTCAAGTTATTTATAAGATGTTCCCTTTAAAAAAAGTATTTGGCAGAACTGTGCGAAATACAATTTGAATCTTAGTCTTGCGCATCATCTGTTAGCAAGGCTAGTGTCAGCATGGTGGATAATTTTGTGATGAGAGCTGCGGCATGTATCCAAGAAACGAATTAAAACATTCTAGAGGTGAAACAAATTGCTGATGACTGATTAGGGATTCCACTAAAAATGTTAGGAAGTCATTTTGGACAAATTAGCTTTCTTTCCAGAGAAATAATATTTGTTTTGTCTTTGTTTGTTTTTTTACCTCTTTGTTGATAAATCTTCGTAAAGTTTAATTGATTTGTTTTCCTATTATCTTGGGATGTACTGAAATGACTTGGAATGTTTGAAAAATGCAATTTCCAAAAGATGAAAATAATTAGGAATGCAAATAGTGCAAGTTATTCTAAACTGAACAAACATTTGAAGATATAAACAACACCTACATGCTCAGAGATGTAAACAAGGCCATTTTACAGTTAATCACATTACAAATAATAGAAGAAATAGCAAAATGTTATGATTTATCAAGCATAGAATTGTTAGAGATAACTTAAGGCTTTTTTAACAAAATTGGTTTGTCAACGTCTGAACAGCCTGGACTACTTCAGATGGGGTCTCCCTGTAGTAGTTGGTGGCTGTGTCACTGAACAACGTCTTAATATCCACCTCCTGCCATCCAGAGCAATTAGGGTAAAGTGTCTTGCCCATGGATACAACCAGGTCAAAACATACCAGTTGATCAGTTTCTCTGCTTCCTGAGAAACACAAACCGCCACAAGTAGGGAGCATCAAATTATGTTCCTCATATCTTCACCCGAGGTTAACCCAGGCCAGCGCTCTTACCAGCTGAGCACAGTTCTGTGTGAAAAAGTTATCATTATTAATCAAATTAGTCATGGAGTAGTTATTTCATCTCTGTTTAATCATTATTTTACTGCAATATTGAAACTTGCTGAGGATTGTGTTGATTTAAAGCACACCTGGAAAGTGATGTAATAAATGTGACAGAAAATTACACTTTGACTACATGAATTTATTTTTAACATAGTTTGTTGGTGAATACTACAGTAGATTTTTTATTTCCTGTCTGTGATTGATCGATAATCGATCAATGAGCATTTCAGAAATCATGATAATTAATTATAAATTTCATATAGTAAACCATTATCATTGTGATATCATAGGGTCAAAAAAGAAACAGGAAGGTTTTCAACAAATCTGTTTGAATGTAGGACGATTAGTGAGGGGAGAGAAAATTAGTAGGTAAACGGTGTGGAGAAATTTAGCATTGATAAAGAGGATATAGACAGAGGTGTTGGTGATAGCCTGAACAGATGGGTCATGTATAAGTTACATAGGTTGTGGCACATGTTTTGTGATGACTGACAAAACATTCCTCTACAAACTTGATCTGGCAATGGTGTTAGGAGAGGAGCAACAACGACAGGCTCCATTGTCATGTTGGATTAGCTTTTAAAAGTGCACATGTTTTGGGATGCTGCTTGGCTTGCCGCTGCCCCAGAGCCAGGGCACAGCTATTCCTGGCTAGTGGAAGAAGCTTCCTGCCTGCTGGAGGATTCCAGATACCAATTAACACATGTTAGCTTGTGTACCGTAAAATACGAAACAAGACACTCTGGTCCTTATTGATTACAGGCAAATTTGTCCTCCATTCTGTATTTTTTACTTAACAGCTAAATTTCCAATCTTGTGTACATTCTCCAGAGAGCTCTGTATACACACAGACAACTGAAATGTGAAGTAAAATTTCACAATTTTGTATTTTGTCTTTAAAATTGAATTTTTTTCTTTAACAATACTACACAGGTTTTTTTTCCCCTGGTTTACTCTTCTAATAAGTCTCCATCATGCATTTATTTATTGTCATTTGTCGGGCATTTATAAGCCCATGTCTAGTAAAAAGTCTATCCAAAAATATATTTGTTCTGCAGAATTATCATTAAATGTTATTTCATTGTAATAAGCCCACTCCCTGACTATGAGTCAGAGATATTGTGCTTGTCCCTTTGGGCGTACTGCAGAACAAATAAGGTATTGCATTACAGTTAGGTTAGATGAAACTGTGATGTGATTATTTTCATATTTCCTGGACATTTGTTTCCATTTTGCTGATTTTGGAGTGTTTAACATATAAGGTTTCTATTTTCCCACTGTCTGTAAATGTGACAACTTTATAATTTTCACAAGATCACATGAGAAATATTAAACTTTTATAGTCTCTGGTGACAGAAGTTTAGAGTATTCCATTTCCACTTTTCTGACAGCATTTGACTGTTTGAACCTGTAGATAGACATAGATTCAACCAATGGTATTGAGAGGAACAAACTGCATCAGTGTCTCCAATACCCTGAAGTAATTGTATAGGAATTGTTTCTTTCAGGACTGATTCGGGTGAATTGATCAGTTTGGAGTATAAAATTTAGTGCAAAAATTTTGTAAACTGTATATCTGCAATAAGACAGCTGAAAAACACTTTAAAAGTGTCACTTGTCTCTCCATTTTCAATAAGGTGAAAATAAAAGGTGGATGGATACAATTTTAAACATGAAGCTGAAATATATATCAGTTGGTATTTTACAGTGAATTTTACACTGAATGTAAATGAACAGTTTGATACAAGGCTGAAAAAAGCCTGACTCAATGTGATCCCTGTGTTATCATTGTTTCGTTTTCTATTCCAGGTCTCTATCATCTGGTTTTGTAAAGGATCTTGGAGGCAGTGTGTTGGAAACTTCAGGTAAGATTATAAGTTCTTTGTGAAACCGACGTCCTGTATTAGAATAGTGAAGTAGACATTCCATTCACAAAATGTTGGATATTTACATGTTTCAAAGTACAACCCAAGGCTTTGCTCATAAGTGGGAGACCAGATGTAGCAAGGATACTGTTTCTGAAAGTTGTACAAACATATATGCTGATAATAATGAAAGGTTCCCTTAGAGCAGTGCATTACAGTGGTATATGAACTTACTGCACTGGAAGGTTTTTGTCTGAAAAATCATCATACTGATAAAAACTAACCTCATCATTTTAAGGCTTGACAGAGAAGCCAATACATTCCTTTCTACAGATTGAAAGGCAAGGAAAATATGTTCAAGTTTATAATGATGTTTCTGTATTTCATTTTTGTTCTTCTAAAATAAATTCAGGTATTAACACTGAATACCGGTAATCAGAAATGAGAAATAGTTACCTTTTGCCAAAGTTGTCATATATTTAGAGATTGAAATCTAATTAGTGTTGTGAAAACAAATCATTGATTGACATCAGTGATGAATATCATGAAAATGTGAAAACAAAAAGAAATGTTAAAAAAAAACCACAAAAGAATGAAATAAATAAACAAAGTGTAAATTATATATATATTTTATTTCTATGAATTGTTTAAGGGATTGTTTTTTGTCTTGGAGCTTTGTCTAGTGTAAAAAATTTAGTTTCAAAGTAAAATGTTGAACATTTTTTACACATCGATTTCCCTGGTGGATGCTTGACTTAATATACAAGTCACTTTACCTAAAATGTTTTGACAATATATAGAAATTAATATCTTTACTAAAAATTTGACTTAATATATAAGTCACTTTACCTAAAATGTTTTGACAATATAAAGAAATTAATATCTTTACTAAAAATTTGACTTAATATATAAGTCACTTTACCTAAAATGTTTTGACAATGTATAGAAATTAATATCTTTACTAAAAATTTGACTTAATATATAAGTCACTTTACCTAAAATGTTTTGACAATATATAGAAATTAATATCTTTACTGGTAATTCAACTTAATGGTTTGCTTACTTTACCTATTACATTGAAAATTAAATCATTGATTGTCATGCTCCACCTGGATCTTTAGAAAGGCTGTAATTTGTATGGCGGTAAATTAGGTTTGCTTTGTCTCAGATTGCAGCAGAAATTGAAAAATCAAAGTTTGTGTGTTTATTTAGCCTGAACTAATGATTGAGCCATCACAAGTGTATTATTCCTACCTTCATAGCTACAGTGGGTCTATTGTGGTATAGAGTCAATAAGCCTTGTGTTATTATCAGCAAATACTGGTCACTGTCGTATCCTGGTGGCAGTGTGTTGTTCTCTCAATTAGAAATATGCACTAGTGGATTTTAGCTCCACAAAATACGGTTATACTATTGAAAAGCGCTTTATCTAAATTTTACATCAGCATTATGTTTGCTGTTCCATCATTTACAAAGTCAAAAGTCCTTGAAATGCTTCTGTGAACATTTTGCCTCTCTATATTGTATTTGCTGACTTGTATGTCAATATTTGCGGAAGGAGATATTGTGACCGGAGGGTCCTTAGTCAACAATTTTTCTATGTATTCCTATCCGGAACAAAGATAATATCCTGATTCCGGAGATGATGTTGCTGGTTTTGAATCCTACTTGTCTCCCCTTCTCTAAGGATATAGCGTTGCAATTAAAATGCTGTTTATACTATATGTTAGTCGGTGTAAACTTGCTATCACTCTAGGACAGACATCAAGGACTTACTTATCAATCATTATGTCCTGATAAACCGTGGTGCCAGTCAATTGTATATCAATTTAAGAGCAATCAAATCCACTGTACAAATGAATCGGAGTGAAATTGATACAATTCTTACCAGTGGTTTCCTGATAAATTACAGGCAGGGCTCTCTGTGACTGATACAGAATTGGTTATTATATCTAAAGAGGTGGGTGGATATCGTTAAAACTCCTTGTGTTCTAGAACTGATAGCGGTCATTAAACAGGAACCTGTCACATTTGGGGCGTTTCCTATGTCAGATTTTGTTTTCTTTTTTTTTCTTGGCCAATTTGCACCAACATGAAATGTTACCATGATGATTATCATCTGTCTGTAATAAATTGTCCCTGTCTTATGTATCATTCCTATTGATATGTATTTAAACAAAAATCAAAGCTTATCAGATGCGAATGTATCCTAAATTCTGTGTAGTTTTTTGGAAATAGGTAACAAATCACAGCGATAGGATGTTTTATGATTTAAAGATGAAACTCTCGTAAGTTTTATTTATTTATAGCTTTTGTTCTCAATGAAAACTGATAGAGCAATGGATATTTTTGATGATATTTTTATGAGTTTTAGAAATTTTTGTGGGGAAATATATCAGATAATTAAAAAATCTATTCCTTTGTGAAAATCACAACATTGAACAAATAGTAATGAAAATGCTGCTACTAGTTGCATGCAAGCATACACTGAATGACACGATGGAGTCGTCCTGCTTCTTCAGTGCATGAAGTGCAACATATATGTAAAGCTCAATAAGCTCGGAGTCCATTTCCAATAAAAACCAGAATTTTGACACTGGAGAGTTGTATGTGGATTTGGACGAGCTGATTTGTTTGATCTCTTACTACATTTGTGCTGTAACAGACTCCGACAACATAGAGTGCCTTTGGCATCTTCAACGCTATGAACACGTGTATATAGCTACGTAAAAACAAAAGCTGTCAAGCTGTCGTGCTGGGTATCAGACGCTTTATCTGGTACTGCTAGACACGAGAAGAGCAGACCAAGACGAAAAGATTAAATTGTTTATAATGGACAGAATATTGATTTTCTCTTCCAAAATGCAGAAACAGTTTTTCTCAGTAAGATTCATGAAAATTGAACTTCTTTTTCGGAAGGATGGTAGCACCATAGAGTTTTTATTAGAAGATATATGTTCCTCATTTGTTCTCATCCAACAACTGACTGATTTTTGATTCATTGGATTGAGAACCACATCAAAATATCGCTTGCTTGATGTTAACAACAGTACTGGGTGCCAGATATTACACCGATATCGACAAGCTAAACGAGTGAATGCTTTTTCACAATGTCATTTCACGACATTGACATCGATGCGGCAAGATGTGCAATAAATTCCTGTATATTTTACAGAATGAATAACATTGCCAATAGTGTCACACACAAGTGTACACTCAGGCGTCTGATTGGTGGGGACCAGTGTAATCAAACCCTACCTTCACGCCCTGAAGAGTTCCAGAGAGACTCATTTAATGGAAATTTTCGCCTCCAATTCACAGGAAGTTACTTAACGCTCTACTGAGCAGGGCTTATGGAAAATTGAAATAAAAATGTCGGGGATGATTTTCCGATAATGTAACAGTATTCTACACCAAGCAGTAGATTTAACTGCCTTCTGAAGAGATAGTCTGATGCCATTTCAATCCAAGTGAGATTCATAAACTGTCATGTCTAGTTTGAAAATCTGAGATGTTTGAACACCATGACGATTCTGTATAAACTGGGTAATTTCATTTATAGCGCTAATACATAATGGAAACTAGAGGTGACAGAATAATCATTCATTAATAAATCCATACTGGACATGTAAAATATAATCTTTTGATACGAAAAATTTGATGACAGTATGAAACAGATATATTAAAATAGCATAAGCTGCTAAAATTAAAAAAGTAGATTAACTGACATCAGATAAAAGCAAAAGAAATGAATTCAGATAGATGATGCTAGGATAAAGGGACAACTAAAGCAAATTTAATATATGAAGTGTTGTTGTGAATGAAAAGTGAGGTATGGGCTGTCCACATTATAAAATCTAATAGTAGAGGTGATTCTTGATTTTAGCAGTGGTGATTTTTCTTTGAGACAAGTTTGGAAAGCAGAGATGCTGCTAAAAGATGGGGAGGGATGGTTGTTCTCAGTTAAATACTCGTATGTAACCTATTCGTAAAGCGAAAAAAAATAGAAAAGTTTGGTTTTACTCAACATTGAGTTTGAGAGTAGAAAGTTTTTAATGGCGACATAAAGCACAAAAGGAGACTGTTGGTTTTATTCAACACAGAGTCAGGGAGCAGAAAATGAGACAGTTTTACTTGCCACAGAGTCAGAATGCAGTCTCAGCATAGAGTTCAAGAGCAGAAAGGGAAAAATGTTGGTTGTGCTCAATATGGAGGCAATGAGCGGATAAGGAAGAGGTTTGATTGGCCTGTGTAAGGGAAATTGAGTTTAGAAGGAAATGGAGGTTGGAATAAAATACAGAGCTATTCATTAACTAATTCTTATTCCTCAAGTCTGCATGTTCGTCTTTGTTGACACTGATAGTAATGATGTGGTTTAGTGTTTTATCGTCAAATCAAGGGACGCTGAGAAATGCTTCTTCCTATCATATCTTTTACACAACATACTAACTAATAATATCGAGGTCATCGAGTTTTCCTGATTTTGTCTTCATTTGGAGAAAAATTATTCAAAAAGTGTCTTACCACTGTGTTTCACTTTCCTCCTCTGCCACATGCATCAAGCAGTGTGTTTGGAGAAGTAACAGTAGACTTGAAGGTTCTAACTTATCTCTGTCTCAGCCTGCCTATCTTGAATAATTCTTTGATAACAAATCCCTGGGGTTGGGGTCCCTAGAGATTTCTCTGTTCCAGTGTGTGGAAGACAAGATGATGTCCATACTTGCTACTTTAACAATCTGCTGAGGTAAAAATCAGGTTCAAGCTCAGGTTATGATCATTATATTTCATCAGAAATCCTCCATTTATACCAATCTTAGTTTGACCATAACTTAAAAAATATAGAAATATAGTTTCCAATGGCATGCTTTATTTCTTGTAGATTTTAATTCTACAACTGATAAATGATTTTGGTTGTCTTCTGGTTTTATATAGGATGGAGCTTCTGGTTTTATATAGGATGGAGCTTCTGGTTTTATATAGGATGGAGCTTCTGGTTTTATATAGGATGGATATAGAGCTTCTGCTTCTGGTTTTATATAGGATGGAGCTTCTGGTTTTATATAGGATGGAGCTTCTGGTTTTATATAGGATGGAGCTTCTGGTTTTATATAGGATGGAGCTTCTGGTTTTATATAGGATGATTCTGGTTTTATATGGAGCTTCTGGTTTTATATAGGATGAAGCTTCTGGTTTTATATAGGATGGAGCTTCTGGTTTTATATAGGATGGAGCTTCTGGTTTTATATAGGATGGAGCTTCTGGTTTTATATAGGATGGAGCTTCTGGTTTTATATAGGATGGAGCTTCTGGTTTTATATAGGATGAAGCTTCTGGTTTTATATAGGATGGAGCTTCTGGTTTTATATAGGATGAAGCTTCTGGTTTTATATAGGATGGAGCTTCTGGTTTTATATAGGATGGAGCTTCTGGTTTTATATAGGATGGAGCTTCTGGTTTTATATAGGATGAAGCTTCTGGTTTTATATAGGATGGAGCTTCTGGTTTTATATAGGATGGAGCTTCTGGTTTTATATAGGATGGAGCTTCTGGTTTTATATAGAGCTTCTGGTTTTATATAGGATGGAGCTTCTGGTTTTATATAGGATGGAGCTTCTGGTTTTATATAGGATGGAGCTTCTGGTTTTATATAGGATGGAGCTTCTGGTTTTATATAGGATGGAGCGTCTGGTTTTATATAGGATGGAGCTTCTGGTTTTATATAGGATGGAGCTACTGGATATATAGAGAATGTAGCATCTGGTTTTATATAGGATGGAGCTTCTGGTTTTATATAGGATGGAGCTTCTGGTTTTATATAGGATGAAGCTTCTGGTTTTATATAGGATGGAGCTTCTGGTTTTATATAGGATGGAGCTTCTGGTTTTATATAGGATGAAGCTTCTGGTTTTATATAGGTTTTATATAGGAGCTTCTGGTTTTATATAGGATGGAGCTTCTGGTTTTATATAGGATGGAGCTTCTGGTTTTATATAGGATGGAGCTTCTGGTTTTATATAGGATGGAGCTTCTGGTTTTATATAGGATGGAGCTTCTGGTTTTATATAGGATGAAGCTTCTGGTTTTATATAGGATGGAGCTTCTGGTTTTATATAGAGCTTCTGGTTTTATATAGGATGGAGCTTCTGGTTTTATATAGGATGGAGCTTCTGGTTTTATATAGGATGAAGCTTCTGGTTTTATATAGGATGGAGCTTCTGGTTTTATATAGGATGGAGCTTCTGGTTTTATATAGGATGGAGCTTCTGGTTTTCTATAGTTTGTAGGTTCTGTTTTTATATTGAGCTTCTGGTTTTATATAGGATGGAGCTTCTGGTTTTATATAGGATGGAGCTTCTTCTGGTTTTATATAGGATGAAGCGTCTGGTTTTATATAGGATGGAGCTTCTGGTTTTATATAGGATGAAGCTTCTGGTTTTATATAGGATGGAGCTTCTGGTTTTATATAGGATGAAGCTTCTGGTTTTATATAGGATGGAGCTTCTGGTTTTATATAGGATGAAGCTTCTGGTTTTATATAGGATGGAGCTTCTGGTTTTATATAGGATGAAGCTTCTGGTTTTATATAGGATGGAGCTTCTGGTTTTATATAGGATGGAGCTTCTGGTTTTATATAGGATGGAGCTTCTGGTTTTATATAGGATGGAGCTTCTGGTTTTATATAGGATGGAGCTTCTGGTTTTATATAGGATGGAGCTTCTGGTTTTATATAGGATGGAGCTTCTGGTTTTATATAGGATGGAGCTTCTGGTTTTATATAGGATGTAGCTTCTGGTTTTATATAGGATGGAGCTTCTGGTTTTATATAGGATGGAGCTTCTGGTTTTATATAGGATGGAGCTTCTGGTTTTATATAGGATGGAGCTTCTGGTTTTATATAGGATGGAGCTTCTGGTTTTATATAGGATGGAGCTTCTGGTTTTATATAGGATGGAGCTTCTGGTTTTATATAGGATGGAGCTTCTGGTTTTATATAGGATGGAGCTTCTGGTTTTATATAGGATGGAGCTTCTGGTTTTATATAGGATGGAGCTTCTGGTTTTATATAGGATGGAGCTTCTGGTTTTATATAGGATGGAGCTTCTGGTTTTATATGGGATGGTTGTCTTCTGGTTTTATATAGGATGGAGCTTCTGGTTTTATATAGGATGGAGCTTCTGGTTTTATATAGGATGGAGCTTCTGGTTTTATATAGGATGGAGCTTCTGGTTTTATATAGGATGAAGCTTCTGGTTTTATATAGGATGGAGCTTCTGGTTTTATATAGGATGGAGCTTCTGGTTTTATATAGGATGGAGCTTCTGGTTTTATATAGGATGGAGCTTCTGGTTTTATATAGGATGGAGCTTCTGGTTTTATATATGGATATAGGATGAGCTTCTGGTTTTATATAGGATGGAGCTTCTGGTTTTATATAGGATGAAGCTTCTGGTTTTATATAGGATGGAGCTTCTGGTTTTATATAGGATGGAGCTTCTGGTTTTATATAGGATGGAGCTTCTGGTTTTATATAGGATGGAGCTTCTGGTTTTATATAGGATGGAGCTTCTGGTTTTATATAGGATGGAGCTTCTGGTTTTATATAGGATGGAGCTTCTGGTTTTATATAGGATGAAGCTTCTGGTTTTATATAGGATGGAGCTTCTGGTTTTATATAGGATGGAGCTTCTGGTTTTATATAGGATGGAGCTTCTGGTTTTATATAGAGCTTCTGGTTTTATATAGGATGAAGCTTCTGGTTTTATATAGGATGAAGCTTCTGGTTTTATATAGGATGGAGCTTCTGGTTTTATATAGAGCTTCTGGTTTTATATAGGATGGAGCTTCTGGTTTTATATAGAGCTTCTGGTTTTATATAGAATGGAGCCTCTGGTTTTATATGGAGCTTCTGGTTTTATATAGGATGAAGCTTCTGGTTTTATATAGGATGGAGCTTCTGGTTTTATATAGGATGGAGCTTCTGGTTTTATATGGGATGGTTGTCTTCTGGTTTTATATAGGATGGAGCTTCTGGTTTTATATAGGATGGAGCTTCTGGTTTTATATAGGATGGAGCTTCTGGTTTTATATAGGATGGAGCTTCTGGTTTTATATAGGATGGAGCTTCTGGTTTTATATAGGATGGAGCTTCTGGTTTTATATAGGATGGAGCTTCTGGTTTTATATAGGATGGAGCTTCTGGTTTTATATAGGATGGAGCTTCTGGTTTTATATAGGATGGAGCTTCTGGTTTTATATAGGATGGAGCTTCTGGTTTTATATAGGATGGAGCTTCTGGTTTTATATAGGATGGAGCCTCTGGTTTTACATTGGATGAATTTTATCTTAACTTGACGTGATAGAGCAAAGGACAAAGGGGCTTAAGTCAAGGAGGTGAAAAGCACACTTGTACTGCATGTTTGTTAGAAAACTTTGGATAAAATAGCTTTTAATCAGTTCAAATAGAGGACATTTTGAAGGTTCTGTCAATCTATTTAGAGTGCCATATTCAAAATCGCGAAGGAAATAATTAGTGACAGAGGTAGGATGATTTTAAAGTTTGTTAATAGGAAATGCAAGTTTTTTTCATTTGAAAGAAATGAGGGAATGATATAAAATTGGTGTTAGAGGACAACTGTTATTACAACAGGCTACTTTTGAAGAGTGTGTGTTTCTTACCAAGCTGGCAGTTTGTACAGAGTGGTATGTATAGGTGGTTATCACTCAAACACATAACGTGGAGTTTGAAGTTTATCGTAAGATATCTGGAGGGTCAGGTTCCACGACCGATTCCAGTGATCTATACCGGTGCTAATTTGAGAGACACTGATATGAAATCGCTCTACAGAAATACATACAGAATGTTTTGATAGGTTTTTTTCCTGGCTTCAGTGCTGACTGATATATATCTACGATTCAATTGGCTTGCTTAATTGTTTTGAAATTAAATAATATTTTTTATGATAGCATTTTTTCTGTGTAAAAAAAATAAGTTGTAGGGATGATAAGGAAATGTTGATAAAACTTAGATATATAGAATATCCTTCTCTAACTCTGAAATATTCTGAGCTGTCAGGAATATTTTCAAAAACAAGGAGATGAATGGATGAAAGTAGACTCATATTTGTTCGTTGTATTAAAAACTGCCACTGTTTAATGTCAAAATGTGTTTTTAAAGATTGAATTTAACTTTCACATGAGTTTAAAGGAAAAGTAACTGAATATTAAACATAGGTGGAACGGACAATAAAAATATGCTTTTTTTTCTCCAAAAGATTGAATGTAACTTTCACATTAGCTTAACTAGTAGTCAAGTCTTGCGTTGTTATTGTATAAAAGGAAAAGTAACTTAATATTATATTAAATGTAGGTGGAACGGACAATAAAGAAAATACTATTTCTCCACAATATCTGATGCATGTTTGTGGATAAGATTGAGGGACTCTAAAACACGTTCTACAGTGGTTTTCATGTGTTGAGATATTGTATGGAGGGAGCCAATAAGTAAATACATAAGTAGGACTTGCATTATAGACCAGGGTGTTTAATCGAATCCAGATGTATACTTGCATTAACTTCACTAGTCTGTGTAATTTATGATTTTCTGCCAGGGTATTTAGCTGTTTAGAAAAAGTCTGGCCACCTCAAACCATCTGTGTGATATGATTTCATCTTATGTCTAGTTTTTTCTTTATACGTATTGAGTGAACAGGAAAAGTTTGGGGAACTTGTTATCTTCATTCGGTTTTTACATAAAATCCAGTTCTGGGAAGAAATGATACTGCTTGTACATTGCAATAGTTGTTTGTTTTCAAAGTATTTAGAATATTTCTGAATCTGAATTCATTTCTCTGCAAATTTTGAAAGACAATATTGTCTGATAAATCCTACATATCCTACTAATTACAGATGATTTACTATTATTAATCCACGAAGCTTCGTTGATGTCTTCATAACATGAGTTAGAGTACCACAGGCCATGAATACTAGAAGCATTGCTTGTTTTACAGTGACATTCCTGTGTAGGTTTCAGCTGTGAGTTGTTCATTAGTGAACCCACAGTTTGCAATGAACTGTGAACATTTGTGATGTGCTGAAAGAAACTATGGTAGAACTGGACAGGAAAATGTCTGGGTTTTTTTTCAGGGCATGAAGGCACCATGGCAAAGATGGAATATCTAAGAGGGGGCCTGTCTGGTTAAAACACTAAAAATGCTCCCAACAATTTTTTGTATCCCCTTCCTGGGATATAATGTTCAATGTTTGCTTAGATGCCTCAGGAGATGCCTAAGTAGAATACTAAAATATTACGTTCTAATCAGATTTCCATTCAGCTACTGGCAAGATCCTGAGATAGTTAAAAGGTATCTCCAAGACAGGCTCTTCTTCAACGCAGTCTTGGCATCAGTTCTTGAAGAAGTGTTCAGATGTTACTGTCGAACCATGACCATATGTTGACAGGAAGTGGAACTCTCTTAACAATGGAGGAGAAAAGGAATTTCAAGGTCATATGGAAAGGACCTTTGAAGTGTTAAATCCCTCTTGTATTGGTGCTAGACCATACCACTTCAACATTGGTGGGGATAATATTTATTTTATCATAAGATGTATACTACTTTAAATCAGTGTAGCTTGTATCATATTTCCAAAGAAGTATTAAAACTTGTTTAGTGTCAGTTTTGAAATAGTCAACCTTGCCAAACACCTGGAAAAAAGCCATGATATTAAGTCTAAAACCCTCCAGTAAATAAAAATGACCCATTTGTACTAACTGACAATGATTATCATCTTTTATCAATACTACTTGGTGTGTTGATTAACTGGAATTTTCAATGGTTTTGGATAATAAATTTCAAACTCTGATAATGCACTTAATGAGTCACATATAACTTCTGTACTTTTTTTTGGTGAATGCATTAACAGCTAAAAGTAAACAACCTTTTATCAGATATGATAACAAAAGATTTCAGTGTACTTCATGGCAGTTATATATATGCTGAAGACAGTGTAGACTCTCGATCTAAAGGTTAATTACCATCGGACATTCAGGAACGTGTAGCATAGTTTAGAATTTGCTCTTCATTCCAATGTATTCAGTAGTCTACAAATGGTATTACACAAAGGCTTGTGCGTGCTTTACTTACAACTCTAATGAATTAGTAATGTTATGAGATCGAAATCAGGAACGGCATCGTTTTCGTACAGACCATAATCACACGGTCACCCTCCTTTTCCAGACCCCTCCCAAGGCGCTGTCCCTACAACACATTTGTCTCCTTATTTGATAAACAACGCATAGCGATCTCCCCGCAGGCGCAGGCGAGTTCTTATATAGATACATCACTATTTGCACAGTCAAACGTCTGGCCCCAAATGGGTTTTACTCGGAGATAAATTGAAATACCTCTTGGCCAGCCAAATCAGATTAGAATGTTACAGATTTTCAAAGATTTTTTTACAAATTTTGAGATTGAATTCTAGGAAAAAAAAGTTAATTCAACATCGATGTGTTAATGTTTATACACTTTTTATAATGTTAGATAGGCTGGCTCGTCCAACATATCATAGCCGTGTTTAACTTCATTACCATATAAAACCGCAATATCTACCTTAGTTCCATGTTAGGTAGGAATACAGACAACCTCTAGCAGTTTATTTAGGAAAACTGTCAGACCCTGCATTCTGTTTAAGTACATTACTTTCCCTTCTTTGTCAATACTACAGAGAATTTCCGCTTCCTTTGGTGTCAAATTCAAATAGGAATTTTTTTGCTATTTCTAATTCAAATGGATCTTAAAGTTTGCAACGTATTATAAAGTATGTTCCTTTATCAATAGATAATAGTGTTTCCTTTTTCAAATGCGTTTATAACTTTTAAAACTAAATATTTTTGTATTCACTCAACATATAGTGATATATTTTTATCTAGATTGGAATTAGTTTTTTGTATTTTTGCTCTTAATTATTGAAAGAAAAGGTTTTGAGATGAAGAAGTAAAGCCTTTATATTCTTAATTATCTTCCCCTGATTCAGATTTTAATTTCATGGTCGATTGAAATGGCTTTGTAAAGGTCTTAAAGCTGACAATGAAAGTTAACTTTTGCAGCAGTGAACACTTAGTGCTCCAACTGTCCACAATGCTGAATTGAGGGCAGCTGAAAGTCTGCCTTCATGTCTTGCCTCTTCTGTAAAGACACCTGATGCTCCGATTGGAGTGTGTATAAGTAGAAAAATCCTTGAAAAACAAAACATTAAGAGATACAACATACTTTCTCTCAACCTTTAGATATTCCTTAGGTTGAAACGCCATCTGGTCAACAAGTTTACTAGGCCATGATAAAAGTACCTTAGACTTCAATTAGCAGGACGGGAAGACAACTTAAAATCATATGGTGTAGTCCAAAGGCCTAACCATGATAGATTATGGTAACATATCACAGCTGAAAATTGGATGGTAAATCATGGACATTTATGAGTAATAGCTAGATCATGCTTTGAGTTTGTTTGTTAAAACAGGAATATTTTGAGGCTGACAAAAAGGACATAGTAAATGAAATGTTGAAGCCCAGAATTGTGAATAAGTTAGTCCTAGAACATTCCTTTCTTAAATACTGTCTAGCTGTGAATCACAGTTATTAGATGTGAGAAGAGATTTATGACATCACGATCTAAGACATCACGTAGGACATGGGTAGAGCTAGCAACAATATTGTTTTAAGGTTTAACAAATTAATTAGCTCTTAGCTTCCCTAATTGTTAAATTTAATGTTGTACTTCAAAGGCTGGAAGAGTCCATTTTGGAATCCCGGGGCAATGAGGTTGAATTACAAGTTTAAATCAGGAGGTTGGAAATTAGATAAGTCATTTTCATTAAAAGTTTGGGTTGTGGTGAAATTGAAAACTTGCATGACGGAAATGATCAGCAGTTACATTGACAAATTATGTAATTGAAAATTTTGAAATTGCAGCCCTGGCTAAGAATATTATGAAAGAACTTAAGAGCATATGAGAAAGATTCAGAATTACTTTCATCGAAGACAAAGTCTTGCATATTGCACAAAATTATAATTGTAAACCAAATCCTAAAAATTTACAATTTTGAGTCGTCTGTTTGAGTTATTGGAACTAATTAATAAGAACTGTATGCTGAGAACAATATTCGTTTGATGAAATCTTGATCTGTTCGACTTCTTTTCTAAATTTTTTGAATGTTATTCTTTAAAATTTTGCAGTGATAAATGACTTGAGTTTGGTTTTCTATTGATTTTGAGAAATAAGCAGCAGACAGTATAGGATTTTCAAATATTTTTAAATAAATGTTAAGCATTTATAATTGCACAATGATGCCAAATCACCTAATGAGTTTATATAACAAACCATTAAGATTTTGTAATGATTTATCTTTATCTTTTTTTCATAGTTCTGATTTATATTCTATTTCACAAAAACTTTGGTGCAGAAAGGAAGTATTTATCATCATTGGGAAGTTTATGATTTTCTCGTCGTGTTTTTTCTTCTTCTTAATTTTCAAGGTACCTTTTTGGCGATTTTATCCATCCTCAGAAAAAAGATTTCTGATGCAAGATTTTTAGTAGTTATAGATGAAACAAGATGGATATAATGCCATTCTCACTCAGACTTAACACCATACAGAGTACTTAAACATCCAAAGACTGAATAGAAAATGGTTGTTGTAACATTCCAAAGCCTGCTTCAGATGATGTTTTTGTTTTGGATTACGTAACTTGGTTATGAGTTTTATTGACTTCTCGACCCAATAGTGCATTTTCTTACTTAATCTTTAGTTAAGATGCTACTGTTGGGAATTTCAAGTGTGTATTTGGTATTAATACAGTAACAAAAAGAGGCTTGCATGAAAAGTTCGGAATGAGATGAAAATGTTCAGCATTTCAGCTAAATTAAAACCTTTTTCAGAATGAAAAAATTTAGATTTAAGCTTTATGAGAATTTTGTGTTGTGGGTGGTCAACACCTGGTCAGTCTCTGGTTCAGTTAATAGGACATGGCAGAAAACAAAACACAGGAACAAACGTAAATAATACTATTTCTTATGAATATTACAAGACAGAGCCCTCAGTCATGGCCTTCACTTAAGTGTGTTACCCTTGTTTATGTGATTGTATGAAAGTGTTTGGGAAGGCTGTGCCCTGGTTTGCGTATGTGTGTTTAGAGTTTGAGTTCTAATCTTTATATGTGTGTGGAAAGGCTGTGCCCTGGTATATATAAGTGTGTTAGGAGTGTGAAGTAAGGGTGTGCCCTGGTTCATATATGTGTGTGGGAGTGTGTGGGAAGGCTGTACCCTGGTATATGTAGTTGTTTAGGAGTGTGTGGGAAGGCTGTGCCCTGGTATATGTAGGTGTTTGGGAGTGAATGGGAAGGCTGTACCCTGGTATATGTAGTTGTTTAGGAGTGTGTGGGAAGACTGTGCCCTGGTATATGTAGGTGTTTGGGAGTGTGTGGGAAGGCTGTACCCTGGTATATGTAGGTATTTGGAAGTGTGTGGGAAGGCTGTGCCCTGGTATATGTAGGTGTTTGGGAGTGAATGGGAAGGCTGTACCCTGGTATATGTAGGTTTTTTTTAGTGTGTGGGAAAGCTGTGACCTGGTATATGTAGGTGTTTTGGAGTGTGTGGGAAGGCTGTGCCCTGGTATATGTAGGTGTTTGGGAGTGAATGGGAAGGCTCTGCCCTGGTATATGTAGGTGTTTGGGAGTGTGTGGGAACGCTGTACCCTGGTATATGTAGGTGTTTGGGAGTGTGTGGGAACGCTGTACCCTGGTATATGTAGGTGTTTGGGAGTGTGTGGGAAGTCTGTGCCCTTGTATATGTAGGTGTTTGGAAGTGTGGGAAGGCTGTACCCTGGTATATGTAGGTATTTGGGAGTTGTAGGTGTATGGGAGTGTGTGGGAAGGCTGTACCCTGGTATATGTAGGTATTTGGGAGTGTGTGGGAAGGCTGTACCCTGGTATATGTAGGTATTTGGGAGTTGTAGGTGTATGGGAGTGTGTGGGAAGGCTGTACCCTGGTATATGTAGGTGTTTGGGAGTTGTAGGTGTATGGGAGTGTGTGGGAAGGCTGTACCCTGGTATATGTAGGTGTTTGGGAGTGTGTGGGAAGGCTGAACCATGGTATATGTAGGTATTTGGGAGTGTGTGGGAAGGCTGTACCCTGGTATATGTAGGTATTTGGGAGTTGTAGGTGTATGGGAGTGTCTGGGAAGGCTGTACCCTGGTATATGTAGGTGTTTGGGAGTGTGTGGGAAGGCTGTACCCTGGTATATGTAGGTATTTGGGAGTGTGTGTGAAAGCTGTATCCTGGTATATGTATGTCTGGAATTTAGTCTATCATGTACTATTTCTGTCTATGAGAGTGTACTAGAATTTTTGTGTAAATGGGGAATCCTTTTGTATGGTATGGCTATTAGATTGTTGTGTAGCAGGGGTGAGTGCAAGTTAAAAATGGCATAATGTAGCATTGAGGGTGAGCAAAGGGCAAACATGGCATATTGTGGTATTGGGGGTGAGCAAAGGGCAAGCATGGCACATTGTGGTATTGGGGGTGAGCAAAGGGCAAGCATGGCACATTGTGGTATTGGGGGTGAGCACAGGGCAAGCACGGCACATTGTGGTATTGAGGGTGAGCACAGGGCAAGCATGGCACATTGTGGTATTGGGGGTGAGCAAAGGCCAAGTATGGCACATTATGGTATTGGGGATGAACACAGGGCAAGCATGGTATGTTGTGGTATTTAGGGTGAGCAAAGGACAGGCTTGGCATATTGTGGCATTAGGGTTGAGCAGAGGGAAAACATGGCTCAGTGTGGCATTAGGAATGAACACAGGGCAATCATGACACACTGGCATTGGAGGTTAACACAGCGATCATGACACACTGGCATTGGAGGTTAACACAGCAATCATGACACATTGGCATTGGAGGTTAACACAGCAATCATTACACACTGTAGCATTGGAGGTTAACACAGCAATCATTACACACTGTAGCATTGGAGGTTAACACAGCAATCATTACACACTGTAGCATTGGAGGTTAACACAGCAATCATTACACACTGTAGCATTGGAGGTTAACACAGCAATCATTACACACTGTAGCATTGGAGGTGAGCACTGGGCAAACATGGCACATTGTAGCATTGGGGAAGAGCACAGGGCAAGCGTGGCAGAATGTGGCTATGGGGTTTAGCACAGCTTAGATGGCAAAGTGTAGCAGCATATAGCAAATGGAACACACCATAACACTAGGGGTAATTACGGTGCAAATTGTACATATTGTAGCACAAGTGGTTATAAAAAGGCAAATTTTATACAGATCTAGAAATTGATGAGTGTTGATACTGATTCTGGTGGTATGGACACTCTGGACTGTACCATGAAAGGTAGCTAGAATAATATAGAATGTTATTAGATGTGTACTGGTCAGTGGATGTGGTGAAGATGTCTAGAGAACTCCCCATTGACCAGTTCTTGCTCTCAACCTGACAGACCGCCACACAAGGCCCAGTGGTGAATGGTGGCAGAACTCATAATCTTATAATGGGGATGGATGGATGGAGTCAGACTACCAGATTATTGAGTTATCTGCTATCATTACAAGTGATAATGGACTGGCATTTGATTGGAAGCAGGACTGGTCAGTCTCTCAATGGTCAGTGTGGTAAATGTGATCAGTTAGGATGTCAATTAAGTCTGGGTAACGAGGTTAGATCAGGTGATAATTGGTCAGGTGAATGTAATTGTGTAATGATTAAGGAATGATTCTATTCCAGGCTACAGTGTTTCTGTGCTGCAATATCTGATGGTGAACAATTTTCAGAATTTTGAGCTAAAAAGTGGAACTTTATGTTTGAAGTGATTGTGAAATTATTCAGGTCCAGTTCTCAGCTGTAATCTCTCATGAAGTTTGGTATCTTGTGTATGATAAAGTTGAAATAAAACTTGAGTTTAGAATATTGTATTTGAAACTGCATTTAGTATATATTATTTAGGAAGTGTTTTAGAGCTGCATTGTTTTAAAATTGAATTTCTTTATTTCTTTAATTACTTTTGTATTGAGTTTAGAGAAACAGGTTTGACTGTAAAGAATGTGTCATGGACCTTGAATAATAAGTTCTGAATTAATGCAGATTGTCATGTGACACACAAATATAATTAAGGGAAGCTCGGATTGGTTTAAATAAAAATTGTTATTTCTGATTGGTTAATATTTGTTTTGGTTTGAGTCCAAAGGTTACAATTTACATAATCAGGTCAATGTTATGATGAGAACAAAATGTCCAGGTGTGATTTTGTATAGATCTATTGAGAGTTTCATTATAGATGATGATATTAAACTATCATGTTCATTAGTGTTTAACTGAAGATGTCCAGCTGACCAGCTGATAGCTGTCGGTCAGTTTACGATACCCAAAATATCTGGCATTAATCAGTTAATTTATGAATAAAGGACATCAGCCAGGTTTAGTTTCAGTCTTTTTATCCATTTGAAGTTCCTGGACTCTTCCCTCAAAACCATTCCGTTTGTCTCAATAACACCGAGCTCGACTCCAAAATAATTCAAAAGATTCCGTCCAAAGTGCTGTGTGCTATACCTCAGAAACAATGTCGATCTATATGAATATTCTTTGCTGTGTACACCTCATGATTTTCGCTTTTCTGTTCTGATTTTACAAACAAGGTTTTGGTTGTTTTAGGATTTACGACAATCTTACCTTCATTAATTTTCTAATCTAAATTATAATTTCATTTTTATGCATTATCTACTATCAAAATTCACTTCCAAATAGTAAAAATTTCGTCAGGTGTGTTCTTATTGTCAGTCATTATGCTACACATGTGATGCCTGCAGTGTGCTAAAAGCCAGAATTTATGAGGTATTGAACAGCTGAGAGTTGTCTGTCGGAGGGTATCTACCGGCACTGGTTGACACGCGCCATGTTCAGCCATCTGAATGATGTGATCCTGTCGGAGGATGTCTGGCTCTGAAGGCAGCCATGTTGGTTTTCCGTGGCCAGGAAGTGTTTACGCCATATCTGTGCTCATCTTGTGTTTCATGATGAGCTACATATCATTTTTGAAATTATTGTTTATATACAAAATCCCAATCTTTCCAGCTGGCAATTTAGGCTTGGAAAAACTTTTTCTCAGTAAGCTGTGATTTTCATTTCTAAGTAGCAAAATAGCCATCTGCTTTAAACTGCCAGTGTTGTACTTTTTATAAGACATGTGTTTCCTTCCTTCCTTTTCATTTCTTTATAAATGTTTATAAGTACAGAATAAATGGCCTTCTTCTTTGTAGACCTTGGGGAACTCTAGCTATTTAGACTCGGTATAGGAAAAAAAAATGATGTCCAGTGTTCAAAGATTCAAGGTTTTTTCTGCATTATAAGCTGGGGCCGAAAATGGGCCCCATTTCCATTAGCAAAACCTTTATTATATTTCTGATAAAAAGTATAAAAATTCTCAACATAATAGAAGTTCAATTAATTGTCAAAAAATCTCGATTGTTACTATCATTGTTCAATTCGAGCCCTTGGTTTTAGATAGGTGTTTAGTTGTTTAAGCAAAGTATATGAGCTACAAAAAAGAGAAAAAAGGCATGCAATGGGATTAAACTTTAGATATCTTTGTGTTTTATAACCGTTTCCAATTGTTGATTCCGTCATACTGATTTTAATAAGCCATGAGTCCCTTTCCTGAAGTAGTGGAAAAAACCAAGAGTATAATTTTCAACACAACAGCAGTATATATGTCATCAAAAGACATACTAGTGGTGTCTTTAGTTTTTTACACAAATTTATGTAAGATTTGGTTTTCATTGACGATGGGAAAAAACATTCTAATTTGAGAATTTCTTAAAATGAGGATTTTTTTGTTATTATTCACACTTGTCAACTTACAAGAAGCATTCCGCTGAAATTTTAAGAGACTAAAGATAACAGACTAACATGGTGACTGACCGTGGGAATGACCTTTGTCAAGCAGGCTGTGAAACAGCTGACAAGCCCTGGTCCGATGCTTGTAAAGGGTTGAAATCAAAGAAAGGCAATGTCAGTTGTTCCTACACAATTATAAACATTCAAGGATCTCAAAACTCCTACAGAGTCAAATGTAATATCTCACAATATCATTAAATGTAGCAATGGCTAATGATTCAGATGTGCTTCAAACATACTGTCGACGTCAATAGTTTAACAATGATTATGAAACAAGGTCTGTCAGTATAACAGTACAATCACTCTTATTGGCCTGAATATAAGATCTTCCTGTGGGAGGAAATGGTAGTATCTAACGAAAACCCATGTGGTTGGGCAGGTAACAACTTACTTTTAGGAATGAATTCCCAGTCACCCAGGTGAAAAGCAAGTGCCAACAGATCATCAGAAATGTTTTCTGAAAGTTAAGGAAATGCCTGGATGTTGAATATTTAAATATGAAATTTGTGTTGTAAAAACAATTTTCAAGTGTGATTGGCAAGATTCCTCGTGATCTTGATCCAGTATTTCGATAAAAAGATGATTGGTTTACTAGTTACTCTGAAATTTGGAAGGATATTGGTCTAATGTCATTGCAGACATATTTCACCTTTGTATATATTTGTTAAAAAAAAATCTTACAGGTTATATTTTATTCTGTGTGATTAAAGCCATATTATCAATGAGTAGGTCTGTATTTAAATTGAACTCATATTTTTTTTTTTTTTTTTAAATATAATTTCTTTAAAAACAAAATATCGGTGTTGAAATTTAGGACAACTTCCTGTCTTTGATTCCCTCCTGATATAAATAGGATTCAGTTATTAATGTTACAGGCATCAAGAGAGTCTGCATGCACCACTGTCGATACTAGTAATTCACTTCCTGTTCTAGGTAAGCTTTATTTAATTCCCTCCTAAAAGATTGGCAGTTTGTTGAACTGGATGTGTTATGTTGTACTTACTAACTTTAAAGGAAGACAATTGAAATGTTCAAAATTAGAATTTTAAATTTGCAATTTTTCAAAAGTTCTTTGCTTCTGTTAATGATTTATTTCTATACATGTGCTTGTTTTACATCTGAATTGAAATGTTTTTGAATGTTTATAAAAATGGAGCTTTCTTAAAGCGTTTGGTAAGCTGACAAACCTTTGAAAATATTAAATATATCATCATACTCTCATAACTGACGCAAGCATTACTTTTTGCAAAAAGTGAATAAATTTCTGGCTCTTGAAAATGTTTAGAAGATATGATATAAATTTGATAAGTAGTGTAGGTAATCAGAATGTACACTTGAGGGAAGTCCAATATCTACTTCCTTCCATTCATAATTTATCACCTCCGTATGTATTTATCAAAATACATTTAGTAAAGCAAGATGTTCTTTAATTGAAATGTGTGTGTAAACTGGAGCAAGCATCCTTAATGTTTAGTACAGAAACAGTGTAAAATAAGGAAAGGTATGGAAAGTACAGACATTAAAGATCCTATCTCTTACTGTTATCAGAAACAGATTTTGGTCAGTTGTAATTAACTCTATTGAAGTTACAGGACAAATGTGTACATGCAATAGCAGCGTTGTGTTGGAGCCTTAGTAATGTTAATGTCTGCTTGCTTTGTTATAATTACTAATGAAATTGTAAGAAATGCTTATCATTGGAAGCTTCACATTACATTGATTTTTTTTTACCTTTGATTGGTTTTTTTCCCATACAACAAAATTAGACATCAGTTTCTAATTTTATACAACCTTGACTGGATTGGTACATGTCATTATGTAAGATTGATCAGTTATATTTCAACATTCCTGTGCTTTTTTTCTGGAAGAGTTGAAACAAATTCAGTGTTTCATTAGGTAGTGAAATGAAGCGTAGTGGCTGTGAGGAGGGTATACATTTGGCGGATCTGTGTGCAGAGATCTCCTGCTCTTTGGTCTACTATAGATTCCATCGCTAGTGGCTTTGTTGAACTCAGAGCAAGGTGCAGGAATGACATGGCACACAGGCGATTGGAATTCCATCTGTGACATCCCTGAGAGAATTTTCTTAAACGGGTTATGGAAAAAACTAACTAGATGCTGAAAAAACCTGTTGTGAAATTTTATCTTTATGCATGGTATTGAGTTGTTATACAGTCGAACTGGCTGTTTGTGGTTCACTGGAATTCTTGGGAGGTTTTGAAAAGAAGGCAACATATGAAGCAATTTGTCTTTTGCTGTGAAAAGAAAAATATAATTTGATCAAACTTGAAGACACGATGGCTTAATACAATTCAGAATGGAGATTGTCATAGAAATATCAAAGTATGAAAACATTTCAAACTTCTTTTCTTCTGTGGAAAGGACAGTTTATTCAACTGGAGAATTTGAAATTGGTCAAGTAATGAAATGGAATAATGCCTATAAGCTTAGAACCATCTATTCCTTTTTTTCTACCTTGCCAGACAGACATATTCAAGATTATGTTTCATGTACTTGAAGCCCTTATAGGTCAAAGTTCGAGGTCAATGACATGGTAAGCATCATGAATTTAGCTCAGAGATCTGTATAAGTAATCCAGATAAAAAAAGTCATTGGCCCTCATTACACTTCAGGACAGTTTGTTGGTTATGTAACTGTTTGCCAGGAGTATCGGTAGGGGGTGGAGGTGGTAGGGGGATGAGGAAATGGAGGTGGTAGGGGATGAGGCGATGAAGCTGGTAGGGAAGAGGAGGCCATACCAAGGTTGAAGGTCTTTAATATATCCTGGAATTCTGATCTGATAGTTATGTAATAAATCACACAACATGATTTTTTTCTCTATGGTAGATGTTAGCAGGAGGTCTGAAGGTGTTATATAACCTCCCCTGTCTTCATTCCAGGTTCTACAGCTGTTGCACACTGATCTCTGATAAATCGGCTTCGTATCAAAAGCTAGGAATGATAGATAGTAAAAAAACAAAAACAGATTTTCAAGAAATTTATCAAAACTATTTTAAATTCCTTGACAGTTCAACATTTTGATTTGTGTAATAAAACATTAAAGAAACCCTGATTACCTATGAAAATGTCATTAAAAATACAAGGTGCAGAGGACATAGCACTAGATTCAAACAGATTATAGTTTAATGTACAATGTATGAATTAGGTCTTTACTGTATACGAAACCCTCCTTAAAAACTGCACATTTGACTTTTGCATTATTTTCTATTTGTTAACTGGAGTTTGATGTATTTTAAGGAAGAGATAATAGAAGATAAGGTTTGATCACTTCCTGTAGGAGTCAACTAATTTCATCCTCTTTAGATTGGATTGAAGCTTAGTTGAAATTTCCTCAATTTTATTTTCGATATGCAGTACATGACTTTTCAATTTAGCTGATTTAATCAAACATCAGATTTTTTTTCTTTATCAAAAATATTAATGTTAAGTTTTAAATGTAGAATGCTATAACTGAAAGGTTTTCTGTGTTGGGATATGAAAAACAGATGTGAAGATTGTACATTGCTGGAAGTGTCCAGATGTTTTAGTAATTAACAAAAGATATATACAATCAAATCTTGTGTCAATTTTTCCTGTTGAAAGTAGAAAAAGGAAAACAGGTATTAAGTATCAGCATTGTGCTATAAAAGCACAGAGAATCGGCTGAAAGTAAACACTCATTACAAAACTGAAAGTAAAAATCTTCCTTGCTTTACACTTTGTTAAGAAATTATTTGCATTGTGTAAAAAATGCTCCCAATAACAAATGCTAAAGATCGCTATAAATTTTACTGCCCAAGAGGTTTGTAGCATATGGAGTTGTGTTTAGATGAAAAAAATATTTGTGTAAAGGAATCGTAGAAGTGTACCGTATGCTGACAGTAAACATAAGTAGTGTTTCTCACCAGTAGGTCTCCGCTCTCCACCCACGTTTGTTTGACGTTTTAGCGTACTGCATAATTGCAAACAAATTTGTGGGCTCCTGTAACTTTTCAGATTTTTATGTAAGTGGTGAACCTGAATTCTTTTGAAGGCTTGCCTGCTTGTATTTCTATATCAATCTTTAAATGTCTTTCAAATGTCATAGAGAATTTTTCGTATTTTCAATGTCTTATATCACATAAACATTTTGATTTCGAGATTAATCAAGATCGCATCACTCTGTCTACCATTTTTCCTTTACTATGCTGTGTTTTATTGAAGAGTTGTACATCTGTTGAATACTATAAACTTACAGCTGCTTCGGATCCAATATTAGCCGTTTCTCTCCTGGCAGGTATGTACATGGAGGAAGTCGAGGATAATCCCAAAACGCTCGTAAACATTGGTATATAAATGCATGTGAGCGTCTTGTAGAAATGTGATTTGCTTGAAGGTCAAAGGAGTAAGTGCTTGCTGTTTATACACGTATATCTTTGTTTCCTCTGTATCTGTGCTGCAATAAAAACAGTATTACACCTTGTATAGGTAATATAGCTCTATCAGACCCTTGCCAGAGATGTCACTTTTATTTAACCTGTGCTGTTTGATGGTGTAAAGTTACACTGACAGATAGGAAAAACTTAAACAGGAATAAAGGTTGCATCAACTGTTTAATTTAAACCAATGCTGTGTAGTTTGTGTGAATCGCAGCGTTTTAGTTAGTGTGAAAACTGTCTTATTTCATTATTAAGACATGCAGTAGTCTTGTAGATATTCCAGATTTAAAAACTCCGTGATGAAAGTCGGAACTTGAAACTGATTGGTAGTATGATGGAAAGAGACAGCAGATCTTGCCTCCGTTTTCTTGTCTTGTTGATGATTTAATAAAGCTTTGCTTGTTCTATCGAATGAGTTTCAATCTTCAGTGAAAGAATATTTCACAATCACCTGATTTCCATCTAGGAGACTGCTGCATGTGTCTTTCAAAGATTTGACAAGGGACCTCCTGAAAGGTGCTGTAAAGAACAACCCTGCTCTGTGGGCTCCCTGCAAAAGATGATATTGTCGAATTTTTTTGGTTTTTTTTTTGCATACCATTTTCTTGGATGGAATGAAATCATGAAGAATTTCTTATATTAAAGCTAAACTAATATAAAAAAAAGTCATTGTCTGTTTCGTGGCTGCTGTGAAAAACACCTGTTTTTACTTCACCCTTATGGTAAGACCACAGAAGTTTGAACCACCGGAATTATAGCTTTCTTTAAATTCTATTTTACACTTTTTGTATGTTACAGTTTTTTTTTTATACTTTTCAAAATGGCTGAGTTTGTCCTTCAGTGTTAATGCTGTGGCATTTATTTTGATTCTGTTGTATGAAAAACATGTATTTGATGGCGCGTAGGGAATTACTGTTTGTTTGAAGTAATTTACCAGAGAAGATGAGATAGATATGAAGCAGTATGCTATAGAAAAACTATCCATTTTCAAGTTTCAGGGGATTTGTTTATTTCAAAAATTTCTTTTTGATATGTTGATTATATTTTGAAGATAAGTTCATGTGACCTGGTTCACTGTGTAAGATGTTTGTGTTTCATCGACTATTTTGTACTCACAGCTGTGTTTGGTTGCTTTGGTCTAGGTCTTGTGAACTCTTGTAAGACTCCCAATCTGGGTTGTGTATACACTTGTCAGATGAGGATCTCCTAGAAAAATGCCTGTCATCAATAGAATCAGGATTTTGAAATGTTTTTTTGATTATATGGACTTTTGTTTCAAGATGTCAGAGAGTTTTGTTTTGGTTGTTTGGAGATTAACAAGAAAAGAAGATAAGGCTTAGAGATTTTAACTACTTTGCTTTAAATCTGAAGATATTAAGGAACACATATGAAATTATATACAGATCTTTCCTGCTAGCAGATTGAAGTCTTGTACACTGACAGATAGTCTATGAGATGTATGCTTTGGTTATTAGGAATCGGGGCATTAAAAGTAGCATCTGACCCTACTAAAGACACTTGGCTAAATCTGGTTGATGAAATATTTATACAGGATGATGTTGGTATTCGACAAGAGTTAAATGATTGATGGAGGATGGAGAATAAAAAGGAAAATTCCTGGAGGTTTAAGTATACAGTCTTAATAAAATATTTATACCATCAGGTAATATTACACTTATTTTCCATTTTGTTGATATCCTGCAGCTATCGGTAAGGAGCTTTGTCTTTTATATGCTTGTAAGACATGGAAAATTGCCTGGTTATATGAAGGCTATGCTGGTAAGGGTATTATAAGTACACGTAATGACAGTATCAAATGTATTTTTGCTGTCAAAGTGCATGCATACATTTAATCTTTATGTAGATGTGTCCAGAAAAGGCATTAACGCATGCTGTCATTTATTTCAGTTTGATCTCTATGTTTTTGTGTCGGTATTTCACAGCATTTTGTGTTAGATATCAAGCAGCTGATAGTTAGCAGACTTTGAGAAAATTGATTTTAAAGGAAGAAACTAATAAATTGGAAGTACATTGTCTTTGCTCAAAGTTATCTTTATCAGTGAATGTAGTTCTTTCCTCACAATTTTCATTCAAAATTTTTTTAACACTTTTCAAAAATTTGAAAAATCATCTGTATGAATATTTGATGAATCTGATAGATTTATGTAACCTAGCATTGCAGGTTACTTTGGTCAAGTATCCCTGTTTGCTAAGTGTTAGTTACATCAAAAACACATGTCAGAGTTAATGATCTTGATATGTAGAATATGACCTTCATATTGTGAAAACTGATCCTTTTTATATGATTTGGGGAAAGGATTTTTTTTGCCAGATGGCTTCATTAAACTGCCAGTATTTACCAGTACAACTTACAGCATATCATCTGTAATGTGCATTATCAAAATTGTCTTAATAAATGAAAGTACATCATTTATGTTTGTATGCAAGGTTTACATTCTTGAAGAAAATAAAAGCAAGAAAAGGTAAATAAAAAGAGAAGTTGCATTATGACAAATTTACTGATGTACTGAGGTTTGGCTTGTGCACAATTGAATATGAAAACAAAATTTGCGGTATGCTGACTGAGTTGGTACTAGCTGACCTGTTCGGCAGTAGGAAGCTCAGATACAGATGTGTGGGATACATCTGTATAGACATATACCCTCTATTTTGATGCCAGATTATTCTCATTATTTTTCCTATTTATTTATATTGCTCCCTGGTGTCAATCATGTGTTCCTTAGAAAAAAGGTATTGCAGAAGCCTTTAAACATTAGCTTATTATGAAAATGAATTGATGATGAAAGTTTTGGAAAATTATCTTAGCTTGATATTCACTGAAGTATATAGAAATAGGTTTATTAAATCTGTTCACACTTGGATGAATAAAATCTTCCACTTGGGATGATAGCAATGGAAAAGTCTTGATCCGACTGGGTCCGAATTTCATATGCAAAGTGACTGTATTTGAATATCAAATGAGATGTGGAAGGTGAAAATTTGAAAATATCATAGAGAATGCACAGATTGGTGTTGTTATGAACAACAGGCGAGTAGTGGGTAAGGGTTTACAAGGTTTGATAATGAAAATATTGTAATGAGGAGAAGACTGGTTTATAAGACGATTACAGTTGATGAAAAGAGAAATATATTTGTGTACATTCATGTTCAGTAATCTTCTCAGGTAGAAGATGTTTTGAGGTGAAAATCAATCCCCTTTTGGTTTTATGATTCTACATCACACTCCACCAACTCGTACTTATCAGGAGAGATGTTATGGCGAAAAGGTGTTAATTAAACAACGAATTTCTATCCCTTTCCTCTTATACATGTCGATAACTACATCGTTCTACCTGACCTCACATCGGATATCCTGCTGGACTGAAGCAAGCCTCTGTACTTCTAAGTATAGAACCCAGTGATGTCCTGGCCATACAGAGGTCAGTAAAGAAATATATTCAAGCATTTTACACCTCGCTTCATAGATATAATAAACAGTATGTTCTGTAGAAATCTGCTTTGAAGGCACTCATTGCTTTTAATTAGGAGAGGAAACATCTTCTAAGCTTTCAAAAGTAGCTAGAAGCCTGCTAGCAAAGAAATAGCTTCATACATACATAGCTCAAGAGGATGAAAAGTGATACGATGCTGAGATGCTCCCCAGAAAACAGCAGTGTAAAAACTTTTAACTTTTTGAAATGATTTAGGGGTTTTAGTTCTATAGGAACAGCTTTTGTTTGGTTGTTTTGTAATATGAAAATACAGAAAACATCAGACAAAATTGTAAGGCAGTTTTGATTTGTTGGAAATAATTTAGTCACATACATTTAATGTTTTGGGTGTTTTTTTAATTGATAAGTTCCTTATAGGCTTTATTGGCTGACTTTGGTATGACCTGAAGATCTCTCAAGTGTTACTTGTCTGAAATTGTTGTATACTAAATGCTGAATATAATGATCAATGCATTATTTATAAAGTGCTAATTATATACAATTCCTAATTTGGTAAGAAGAACAGTTGAACATCTATTGTAGAAAAGTCAATGAAGTGACTTTGTAATGCTTGAAATGGTCCCTGGAAAACATGTTCTAGCATCTGTAGGCATGGTGAAGAATAACGAAGGCATGTTCCATCAAGAACCATTTATACCGGAATTATACTGCATTTTTATTGTCCCATATTCAAGTGATTTAATTAATATTGCATACAATATGCGTGGAATATTAAACGTCCTTTTGTGCCGAGCAACTAATGAAATAGTGGTGAGGGAACCATCAAGCCACAACAAAGACGGGTCACGGCTCATGTATTATTATACGATGTGTCACCAAATCTGATACTCATTAAGGTGTATCAGATACCGTTACACATCTAAACTGATGGAATCAAATATTTCCATCGAAAATGTCTGTAGATGATTAAGTCATGCAGATACTGATACCTTCTCAACATTGACAGAATCACAAGAGGGGCTGTGTATACACAGTGGAAGGTTTTCAGGGAGCTAGGATCTCAACATTGACAGAATCACAAGAGGGGCTGTGTATACACAGTGGAAGGTTTTCAGGGAGCTAGGATCTCAACATTGACAGGATCACAAGAGGGGCTGTGTATACACAGTGGAAGGTTTTCAGGGAGCTAGGATCTCAACATTGACAGAATCACAAGAGGGGCTGTGTATACACAGTGGAAGGTTTTCATGGAGCTAGGATCTCAACATTGACAGAATCACAAGAGGGGCTGTGTACACACAAAGGAAGGTTTTCAGGGAGACAGGGTGGAAGGTTTTCAGGGAGCTAGGATCTCAACATTGACAGGATCACAAGAGGGGCTGTGTATACACAGTGGAAGGTTTTCAGGGAGCTAGGATCTCAACATTGACAGAATCACAAGAGGGGCTGTGTATACACAGTGGAAGGTTTTCAGGGAGCTAGGATCTCAACATTGACAGAATCACAAGAGGGGCTGTGTACACACAAAGGAAGGTTTTCAGGGAGCTAGGATCTCAACATTGACAGGATCACAAGAGGGGCTGTGTATACACTGGAAGGTTTTCAGGGAGCTAGGGTCTCAACATTGACAGAATCACAAGAGGGGCTGTGTATACACAGTGGAAGGTTTTCAGGGAGCTAGGATCTCAACATTGACAGAATCACAAGAGGGGCTGTGTACACACAGTGGAAGGTTTTCAGGGAGCTAGGGTCTCAACATTGACAGGATCACAAGAGGGGCTGTGTATACACAGTGGAAGGTTTTCAGGGAGCTAGGATCTCAACATTGACAGAATCACAAGAGGGGCTGTGTATACACAGTGGAAGGTTTTCAGGGAGCTAGGATCTCAACATTGACAGAATCACAAGAGGGGCTGTGTATACACAGTGGAAGGTTTTCAGGGAGCTAGGATCTCAACATTGACAGAACCACAAGAGGGGCTGTGTATACACAGTGGAAGGTTTTCAGGGAGCTAGGATCTCAACATTGACAGAATCACAAGAGGGGCTGTGTATACACAGTGGAAGGTTTTCAGGGAGCTAGGATCTCAACATTGACATCAACATTTGCCTCATTCTGTTACTGATGAAATAGTATTAATAAGCAATTAAAAGAATAAGTTTGATTGATTTTAAATACTTCAACATAAAATGTAGTTATGAAATAGGAATCTGTTTAAATGTGATTTTCAAGGTACATGAAAAAAATGTTCTGTGCCAAACTAGACTGTACTTATGGTTAAGTAATATTGTTAGAAGTCAAGAAAAAGCCCTTGTAAGTGAAGACAATGAATTAAACGAATGCACACTTTAGTTTTGTACAAAATAAAATGAATCAGAAATATTCATCTGTACATCTTCAAAATGTTTTTGTCAGTTGTAACTATTTTATTTTTTTTTCTAACTTATAATATGACATACAATTCATTGATGAAATGTAACATACAGATATAAAATTTTAATGTTTGTGGTAGGTCAGTTATTATTTAAAGATCAGAAAATATTTAAATACATTTTGACAAAAATGGATATCGAAAGAGAAGATAAGTTTCAAAGTTGTGGTGGAAGAACAATTTTTGATCATTAATGATTGCTAATTGAATTTGCTGGAATGTTCTGTAAATATAATTCCTCAAATGCATGTAGCTTGGTATATCATTGAGTGTTATGTCCGTCACTGTTTGGAATATTAGATGACTTGTATGATAGTATCATGAATATTTAATAAAGAAGTAATTATGCATCAAAATACCTCACACCAGGTTTAATACACACCAATTATCTTTATTATACAAAAGCTAGTAATTGTCATTCACATTTAAATTTTAAATGTCGCAATGTTGATATTTAAACTGTAAGGTAAAAATGTTGTACACTGAAGTGTAAAAATGCATATTATCTAGAATTAATTAACATTCTTTATACATCAATAAAAGATGAACTAAGTCAAAGAAAGCCAAGAGTATGGATAAATGATTTGATAATAGCCTGGACAGTCGATCGTGATTGGTTGTTCCTCTGTGTGTGTGTACAGATTAATCATTTATAGAATATTAGTATTTAGGAGATGTTATATCTGTTTATTATATTGTCATTTGAGATTCTGCTAGATTTTTACCTTGGATTATTACCTGTGCTAACAAGCTCTTTGAGATCCTAATTAGATGAGGATCTTTACACAGAGGTGTATTAACACAGGTATAATGTAACAGGATGTGTCCGTTACGAGATCTGGCTGCTGAGTCACTACAGCGATATTGATTCCCTTCTCCCCTCTCATGGCCATGATGTAACTACTAGTTGATGTTTTGATATCACATGTTTATAAATTAGGCCTAGCTGGCACAACTTGGTGAAGAACACACTGGTGACACACCAGACTTGGCCCCATACCTTTTAAATCAATACATCTCACAATGTGCATGTGCCCTTGTGACATGGCCGTTCAATCGTCCTCGTTCAGTCGTCCACGGCCATCAATTCCTGGTTCTAATGACTGGTCCATTCAACCACACTTAGATTGATGATTGTTAATACCCTCAGGTGAAGCTAACTCTCCCGTGGCCGGAGGTACATATTGACATGCGTCTTTGATGAATGCGACACTAGCGCCTTAATTACAGGCAGACATGATATCTCTCTGTGCTGTTGTCAAATTAATAAGTTTTATCACGATTGTCACAAACCTGATGGAATAAAAATGTACATACCATTGGGAATACTTATCAAACAGCATGAGATTACCTTCAAATGTATTTTTCTGTACTCACATCAAAATGGATTCATTTTATCTATGTAATAACAAATTAGTTTTACCAGAGTGAACACTTGTTTTGCTTTATTAATGCTTGAGGAGCTTTGGTAATGACATGTCTAGAGGATGATGAAGAGTTTTAACACTATGTATATGCTTCTTTGCATTGCTACCTTTTGTGGTTGGAATTACCTCCCTTTGCTTATTAGAAGGCGAAGAAATATCTGATTATGAATTGATAATGATTGGCTTGAAGTATAGTTGACAAGAGCATATGTGATTGAAAGTTACAATATTTATTCCACTTTCAGTTTCAAAAACATTATTGAATTGTCTAGAATTGGTTGTTCATTATATGTATTTCCTTTTGATATCTGATTTTATGAAATGGATGACTTACATCAGTCAGTAATTAATGAAACTCCGGCCAGATGGTTGTAGAGTGATAGATAAGGACGTGATATAGGGGTCATCATACCTTTTGGTAATAGTCTGACCAGCGGTCAGTTTGAAGATGACCGATTGTTTATAGATTAGACTTCACTGATATAAGGTCATTCTTTGTGGATTATTGACTTCTTTGTATTAATGTGATCTCCCCACATCCTAATGTTGATGCTTTCGTGTTTCAAACAGTACCCAGAAAACCTATCCAGTCACTAACACTTGGGATACGTTTAGTAGCTGGTCCTTCAATCAATTCTGATTTGTGGGGCCTTGATTGGGTGTTGGTATTGACCGAGGTTTGGAGGAAGTTTTCAGGAGAAAGTACAAATGCCAGCATTAGGGTGGAATATATTGGGAATAAGCGTCTGGCACAGGCGAAGGAAAAACGCCATCTCGCACCTAATAACAATAATCTCCCTTCAATAATGATGATGTGTTTCCTTTACTTTGGATGGAATATTGTTATGTTCCACTGGGATCTACCACAGCAAGCTACAGATTTATCACCAAAGGCTGTTATAACATGAAGGTAGTGTTGATATTGCAAACCTACAAATTATACAAACATACACCTCCTCATAATGACGTAGTGTTGATAGTGTCCTTATACAAACATACACCTCCCTATAATGACACTTGTGTTGATAGTGTCCTTATACAAACATACACCTCCCTATAATGACATTAGTGTTGATAGTGTCTTTATACAAACTGGCACCTCCCTATAATGTCACTAGTGTTGATAGTGTCCTTATACAATCTGTCACCTCCATATAATGACATTAGTGTTGATAGTGTCTTTATACAAACTGGCACCTCCCTATAGTGAAACTAGTGTTGATAGTGTCCTTATACAATCTGTCACCTCCCTATAATGACGTTAGTGTTGATAGTGTCATTATACAAACTGGCACTTCCCTATAATGACACTAGTGTTGACAGTGTCATTATACAAATATACATCTCTCTATAATGACATTAGTGTTGACAGTGTCCATATACAAACTGTCACCTTCCTATAATGACACTTGTGTTTATAGTGTCATTATACAAACCTACCTTCCTAATTATGGCTTATCCCTAATATTTCCGGTATAAACTGTGACATGCATGCACAAAGCTTAGAATGCATCCCCCTATAACGAACAAAACATGCCAATACTCAGTAGTACTCATGATATGTGATATTCATTGCGAAATCATTCTGCTTTGGCCATCTTCTTAGTGTCTTATGGTTACACACCCTCCGTATAATGACTTGCCATTACTTTTCTGGGTATCCTTGAATTAACACAGTCCTCTATATAATGACATGAGTAAAATTACTTGACTCCTTCTGCGTGAGGCTCAACAGCGTTGATACTCTTCTTCTTCCACTTTTCTTCTTCCATCCCATTGCATTCTACTCCAGCAACACCAATTTACACACTAAAGCCCACAATTTTAATTTAGCAGTAAAACAAGGCTATTTATTGGCAGGCCAAATTGATTTATTGGGGAACGGAGCTGTTTTGGAAAGCTGAATGATTCAGTCTCGCTAAAGAGTGATTAGGTTGTTAGCTTTACCAGTCTAGAGAGGTGTGATGCTGCAGTGACGAGATCTGAGGACTCAAAACACCTGTTCCTATGGCAACAGAAAAGACATCCATTTTCTTGTGAACCATCACTTGCTGGAGCTTTAAGATGATGATATTCTTGTTTTGTAAAGCTTGATATATAATCTTGTACTTGTAATGAGATATTATTGTAGTAAATGTAACCAAAGACAAAATTAAGACATATTTAGTTCAATCTGACTGGTTAGTAAGAGCAGTGTAATTTAAGGATTCACTGTTGGGTTCAGACTGTTATTGTCATCTGGCTGTTAATTATATTATCACTAGGAAGAATATGTTCATTTTCCTACCATCATGTGCCACTGACAACGGAGCATTCATTATCAACTATAAGTTGTCCTTGACTGTAGGGAGCATTCATTATTTACAGAATTTTTGTGATGGAAGAAAGGTATATATAAAGAGAAGTACATTATTTTATCAATATTTTAGTAGTTCTTGTGAATCTGAATTAACACATCAACAATTTAACTTTATTTTTTGGTAGTCTTGTATTTCCGTTACCTCTAATGTAGTAACAATGGCATTGCAAAAGTTAGATTCTTGAGAATTAGTGCTTTCTTAGAGTAAATGTAAAAAATTGTTAAGAATTTTGTAATATTTTCAATGACTTGTTATAAAACAATAGACAAATCAATCATTCTATATGTGTATGTATGGTGTTATTTTAAATGAAAACAATGAACATGAATTTATACTGTAAAGCCATCTGGTTGGTTTGGGTTTCTACTCTGTAGAGTCACCTGTTTGGTTTGGGTTTCTACTCTGTTGAGTCACCTGTTTGGTTTTTGGTTTCTGCTCTGTAGAGTCACCTGTTTGGTTTGGGTTTCTACTCTGTAGAGTCACCTGTTTGGTTTGGGTTTCTACTCTGTAGAGTCACCTGTTTGGTTTGGGTTTCTGCTCTGTAGAGTCACCTGTTTGGTTTGGGTTTCTACTCTGTAGAGTCACCTATTTAGTTTGGGTTTCTACTCTGTAGAGTCACCTGTTTGGTTTGGGTTTCTACTCTGTAGAGTCACCTGTTTGGTTTGGGTTTCTGCTCTGTAGAGTCACCTGTTTGGTTTGGGTTTCTGCTCTGTAGAGTCACCTGGCTGGTTTGGGTTTCTACTCTGTAGAGTCACCTGGTTGGTTTGGGTTTCTACTCTGTAGAGTCACCTGGTTGGTTTGGGTTTCTACCTTGTCTCTCATGAAAAGGTTTCTTTTCAAATACAATCGTCCTCAAGTTAACAATATGATCATATACATTACCATTCTGAATTCATTCCAAATCAGGTTTACTACAATATTTCTGGTAGCTTAAATTGATTGTGACGAAGGAAATTTTATTGAAATGGTGGTCGGTGGTGATAACCAACCTGGTCCTGCCTGTACACCACAGTAATATCGACTATTGATCTGCACATTTCACAGCAGGTTATCAATGGCAAACCTTACAAGCGTAAATTCCACAGACTTGTGTTAATTCCTCTTTCGAACTGTGTGCTCTGATTTAGATTCTCACCTAACAGAGAGTCATCAATTTCTGTAAAAAAAAAAAAACCCTGAAATGTGTTTTGATGTATGATATGTGTATATGACCTTTTGCAATTTCTCATTTTTGTTTTTAATATAAACTTCAAAGTGTGTTTGTATTGACAAGTAATCGTTGACTTTGTTAGATCACAGATAAACCAACAAATATCACCACATCTTTTTTTGATATTAATCATCTATGCATTATGAACAAAGTCAGAGAACATCATGCTAGGAAATCTAAGGAAGATATATAAACGACCATGGAGTCTTTTATATTATGCAACTTTTACATATATTTTTACTTAAAAACACTTTAGAACTTGGCAAGGTTTAACTCGTAAACATATTTCACATGCTTACAATTTGTTCCTGTTATTTTTTCATGTTTCTTGCCAAATATGGTTATGTAATTTATAACCATGGTGAAGATGAAATTCAATCAGTACAATAGTTCTAACAATTTGTCTTTTATATGCAATAAATTTCTGATAACTATACATTCCACATACTTGAGCTGTCCAGATAATAAAATTGATAGAAATGGAGGCTTTCATCAAATTTCATTTGTTTAAATACTGTAATAGAACAGTTTTAGTATTTTATGTATATATCCCTGCCCTAGATATGTCTGTTAGATTCTTTTCCAGACATACTCTCTCGGGTGCCTGGCAGGGAAATTCTGATATTTCTAATTTGTAGTAATTAATATAGCCATAAGATATTTTAGCATTCACCATCTGCTGTTGTGATTAACACTGTCTGATTTTTGTGATTTATCATTTCAATGGTAAGTATAATTATCTTCATTCTTTCTCCAGAAATGTTTTTCATCGGCAACTCAGCAGCCTCTGTGAACATTCGGTAAACATAATGCCATGATTGTACCTATTTAGAACTTTTATATGATAAACCACACTACCTTTGTAGTCAAACTACATGGCTATATTAGTGATATTGTAAACATATATGATTTCGCAGTAATCACTTTTAGTGCTTTTATACTGAAAGCATTAAGCTCAAAAATATGATTATGCTAGCTGCAATTTCTGTGTGCTGCTAATATAGTGATGCCTACATTTATCACAGACTAATTTGCCAGAAAGTGATAATGCGCTTAAATTTGATTTTGCCAAATTAAGTGCATTTTCAATACTTTCAGAATATTTTCTAATTACCAAAGAAATAAAAATGATTTTAATGACGAGTTGTAGAAATTATGCAATGAAATCTATTTATCTTGTTGAAGATATCAAGATACTTAATATTTCATGAAAATATTTTAGATTTTTGAAACCTTTTAATATAAAATTGATTCTGATTTGTCTTCAACGAAATTCTGTTGCTATGGCAACTGTTGCTGTGGGATAGCCGCAAGATACATGTAGACAATTATGAATTCAGAAAGAAGAAGTTTTATTGCTTTTCCTTGCAGTAAGATTATTGAGACTCACTAGTTTTATTGGTGTTATTGGTGGAAACCCTCATTTATAAAGACTTTCAAATGTACCCGGAGATGATAAGGTCACAGGAGGCCCCTAGTGTGTGATTGTTTTGAAGCCATTTTTGCAGTTGTTGACTAACCAGCATCTCTTGTCATATGTCTCTTTCAATTTGATTATCCCTCTGTGAAACAGAATTTTGGGAAACCCAAAATAATCGGTGGCAATAGGGGTATTAACGACTTCAATTGTTTCTTGGTTTTTTTTCATGTTCCATGCAAGCAATTTTACTATAATTCAGTGAATATCTTTCCCTGCTGTTAATGTATATTAATGTGAGGCTTGCCGGAAAAGTGGAATATATGGCCACAATCTCTAATAGGTCGCCTCCTTGCTAAGTGTGTTTTTAGCAGAGCTTTCCTACAAGCAAGACCTCTTCAATCTTTGTAAGGGTCTTTGTGTCTCAGGCATCCCTTATTTCTTTGATAATTCCTAAATCATTCATGGATGTAAAATGTTGATATGGTAAGGACATAGCCATGAAAATAGGACCTACCAACATTTTGGGATGTAAGATATGTATTTGCAGTTTTCTTGCCTTTTCCTTGTTTGTAAGCAAAATTATAGAATTTAACCACATAAGTGATCAGTTTCATTTAATTTTCTTTCAAAAATTATTCATGAAGTGAAACCTTTAGTGATTTTGTCTGAAAATTGAACTGTATGTTAAATGTCTTTTGTTGGATTATACAAATTTTCTTTTTTCAAATTCCAAAAATTAAAAGGAAAATTTATTCCCTGTGTAAGGCTGTCTACCTCTTCAAATGATGGAAGGGAAGTTCGTACATCATAATGCAATGAGAAAACCCTTCTACAGTGAACCAGCTTTGTTAGATATTCATTGTAGAAGTCCTGACATTTCTAGTATGATGTAGGACAGAATACAGAAAAAGTTGTTACTTTTCCTTATTTTCAAGGCTGCAATAAAATTGCCTTAAACATATACCATACAAATTGACTTAAGTAAAAGCACAGTTTCTTTAACAACTCAAGAGAAAAATTCCTCCAGATTGTTTCATGAAGCTTTCGTAAACCATGAAAAATAGCACCCTTTACAGTAAGTATTTATCTAATAAGAATTTTAACACATCTGTAGCTTTCAGAGCTATTACACTTAAATATGCCTTTATGTAAGGTTGTAAGTTGTAGAATAGGTAATTTCTAAAACAACTGAATTTGGAATATGTTGGATAGTAATTATACCAAGATTTCTCAGTCACTTGCTTCAGGATTTCTGTTGGTTGATTTTTCATCACCTTTTGCAATATTCCTGATTTTATCAACAGATAAAAAGGTCATCACTTTGAGTTTGTTGTTTTCATTATGGACAGCGGATTAGTCCAATCTAGCTCCTTCAGGGTCTCTATTGCGTTGTCAAGGCTAATACTATTTCATTTCCTGTGTTATTATGCCCAACATTCAGAGCTGAAATCATGAAATAACTTCTAATCAGGCTCTCAAATGGATAAGGAACCGGTAACAGAAGCAAGAGTTTATCACTTTTTCTCACACACACGTTAAGCCTTTCGGTGAATCGGTGAATCGGATCAGTTTCTGTCATGGTCATCTTTAACCTTGAAGGTTTGGATTCAGCAAGATGACAGATTTCTATGATAATATTAGTAATGTTTCTTGCTTTCTTGTCTATAAAGATGTATCTTTACTGTAATTGGTTTTCTTGGCATTGTAGCTTTATTTTATCATTAACAAATTCTAATTATAGTTATTTTTTGTAATTTAGTAAAAGAAATTGCAAAGCTGATTTAAGTTGGCTTAAGGACAGGATAAAGAGAATTCTAGAATTCTCTCTTGAACATTTCCAGTCTGCGTGACCTTCCATTGATATTAATGGTTTTGCTACACACTGAGGAATTTAAAACACTATTTGATATTACAGCACATTAATGGTGATTGAAACTTGTTTTACTCTCGAACATAACCTACCATACAGACAGAGATGTATATCAAGCTATTGATGACAAGTCTCGCATTCATCCCTTTAGACCAAAATGGAACAACCCACATAAAATACAAATACAAGTCCATCTGAGAATGGTGGGGAATCTTCTGTTCATTCAATAAATGGTGGTACCTTTGTGTAATAATGAAATGTAACGGTGACATTGAATTTTTATTGTGATGTTTGAGCAGACCTGAACAGCTTCATTTACTTCAAAGTCATTGCAAAATCAGATAATGCTGGAAGGTTCTTAATTTGATTTAATCACGTGCAAGTCGTCGGGTTCATTGGATTGTCTGTTTGCGTATAATGTAAGATAATTAATTTTTGTGGGGTTTTATTTTTTCGCTGATTTCCTGTGTACTGTTATTCCACAAATTTGTATATGCCAATGAACTGTTAGAATTTGCATAAATAACTTTATTGAGCTTTATTGATCTACAAAATCAACATCCATATAATCTTTTTTTTTTTCTTCTTTTTTTTTATAACAACTGAGCCGCACGAAAATATGAATACTGAGATTTACCAATTTCTAATATATTGCTTAGTATTTGTGTTACAATTTTTCATGTCTGTAAGATATGTCTTTTCCATAAGTGGCAACACCCAGTTAGGTCTGAACCATCCCCAGAATATACCCAGATTAGACAAACAGCAGACTTAGATGAAGCAGACTTGGATCAATCCATGAAGGTAGACTCCGAACACTGATGCAAAAAGCTACAGATTTCTTCTGTTTGAAAACATTTGTAGTGCATCAGGATATCTCATTGTGTAGGTCTGTTGGTGCATATGGACTGGGATTTTGCACTATAGAAGGACTCCCACTGCTTAATGCAATATTAGCACACCCCAGCCTTCTGAAGAATGGCACATATGTAAGATTGAGCACAGAGATTATGTCAAGATGTTGTAATAGTTATAATGAAGTTATAAGGAGCTGGCCTTGGCCCCAAATCTAATATTATCAGGCATCTAGAGTGTCTCTGCCAGTGAACCAGGAGCCACAATGGTTGTGAGAGACTGACAAAACAGCTTAACTGGTTTCTGTAATGTGGTGATGTAGACCATTGTAGTAGTTGTAGACCTGGGGGTGAGGGAACTTTGATTATAGTGCACATGGAGAATTTTTTTGTCAGTACCTAATGAACTTAGGAAAACATCAATGGCAGGCTATGATATGGAAAATGGTGACTGTGAAATGGAGGGCAGTATGCAATGTTGACAATGTTACCATAGCAACTAGTTTCTGTGATGATGCAAGGATATCTGGTGAAGATAACCTAAGCCAATGTCTGTATTACCATGGGTACTGGTCTTAAAAACTAGGTCAAAATAGGCCATAAATAGTGTTCCCATGGCTACTGGTCTTTATAACTAGGTCAGTATGGGGCATAGATAGTATTTCCATGGCTAGTGGTCTCTATAACTAGGTAATTATATTGCATAGATACTGTTTCCATGGTAACTAGTCTTTTGACCTAGATGAAGATTGAAATCTAGTGTTAACTTGGTTGCTGGTCTCATACCTAGGTCAATAAAGGACTAACTCTGACCATGGCTGATGGTCTCTATTCCTGGGCAAATATATCTTTGGTAGGATATTGAGATTGTTAACATCACAACTGGTTCCTGTGATACTGTTCATTGCTGTTCTAAATATTCATTAGCACAATGGCACTTTTCACAAAGCTGTGTATTTTTTAGCATATTTAATAGCAAACAGTAGCAGTGTCTGATATTACAGTTATGAAATTAACAAATCTATGTGTGTTGAACTTGGGGTTTTAGTTACAACACTTTAAATATCATGAAAAAAATACTGTAGAAGAGATTTCTGATTGAAAGACTATGTCCAGAAAGAAAACCAATTCAGGGTATACACAAATGTCTTTATGTCACTTGGAACCTACGCCCTGAATTCATTTGAAGGTCTTCACTTCATTGGGTTGTTGCCTTGGGGAAGAGTTGAATCCACAAAGAAACCCTGGTGGATAACAAAGATAATGAAAGGATCCGATTTGGTAGAGCCATTGAAGCCATAACAATGTGATAAAGGTTCCTCTTCAATTGTAACATACATTTCTGCTAAAAAACAACACATTATCTTCACCATTAAATTCACTTTTTAGGCTGAGGATTTTGTTCTTTAACAGTTTCCATTATTTACCAGAAGGAAAGAAATGTGAAAAAAAATTGGAAGATGTAATTACTTGTCTTCACATTCATACTAATTCCTGTTCTAGAGTCGTGTATCAGTTCACACAGATCTTCTCGGAACAAGAGGACAACAAAGATGATTTTAAAAGAATATGGTATTTGTTTGCCTTTCTGAAGATTTTCCTCATGATCGCAAACAATTGTCAGATTCTCAAAATAGACTGGCTGTTATTTCACAAAAAGGGCAGTGTCCCAAGGCAAGTGAAATAAACTTAATATCTTACTTAATAATCTCACTGTACTACTTTGATAATCTCGCTAGACATGCTGTACTGAAATGATAAGAAGGTCTATCTGATAAAACAGATGCTATAGAACAGCAATTTCTAAAAAGTTTCGAAATAGTTCTGACCATTCTTTGATTGTGTCGGGTGATTTCTATCAATTCTTTTGAAAGTGCCATTGTGTGTCTTGTGTGTGATGTGGAAGTCAGTTTTAAGGTGGTATGTAGGGTCTGGTCTGTTTGTATGTGATGTGGAAATCAGTTTTAAGGTGGTATGTAGGGTCTGGTCTGTTTGTATGTGATGTGGAAGTCAGTTTTAAGGTGGTATGTAGGGTTTGGTCTGTTTGTATGTGATGTGGAAGTCAGTTTTAAGGTGGTATGTAGGGTTTGGTCTGTTTGTATGTGATGTGGAAGTCAGTTTTAGGGTGGTATGTACTATAGAGTCTGGTCTGTTTGATCGAGATGTAAGAGTCAGTTTTAAGACATTATGTAGGGTTTGGTCTGTTTAAGCGAGATGTTGAAGACTTGAGAGGCAGCATGAAACTTGTATGTCAGGAGTCTGTCTGTTCACATTGATCATAAAACATAAGAAAGATAGAAATGATTAAAGACATCACTACCAGGGTATTCCACTGTTTATCATTTCATCACACGGGTCAGATCTAACTTCTTAAAAGTAAAAAGTTGCCTGATGAGAACTTTGTCAGGATTTATCAGCTATGCATTTATTCGTCCCACCCTCTCCTACGGTGAAACCACATTTAGCCTGAGTCTGCTCTGTTACATCGACATGCAAAAGAAACAGTTGTTGACTACATATAGGAATAAGACACTACATCATCGTGGACCAGCTGCACTTTTAAGTATTGAAATCCGCACAAGTAGATGTCTATGATAGCATGTTACGCTTAGTCTGAGCTCAGCTGCCATTTTGATGCATTTAATCGTTGTCCAAAGGGATTTCTTTATCATGCAATGATTGAAATGTTAGTTTTGTGTTGTATTGTAAAATGATACTGATATGTTTACTGCAGCAGAATGAATACCAATGAAAAAAAGTATTGATATATTAATTAGAACTTAGAGGAGCTAATGGGACGGTGTCCAAATACCAACAATTTTTTTTCTACACAGCAGTAAAAATATGATCCCCTTTATTTCATCTCCTCAAAAGAGACATAGAAAAATGACTTGTCAGCTCAAAAGTTTCTGTGCAAAAAATGGTGAAGAAATGTTTGATGATAGTGGTTTTAATTAGCTCCTTAGCAAAAATGTAATCTGTATGAACTATTTGACCTTTTCACTTTTTACAGGAGCTGAGAAAAGTAAATAAATGATTGTTATCAGAAATTTTTTCGGGTGTTCTTTAGTGGTTTCTGTGACAAAAAATGGAATGAATTATGCCTTGATTTTGATTTTCATTAAATTTGAACAATTTAATGTAATACAATGTAAGACATTACAACAAATATCTTTGTAAATAGTATCAGTAACCTGCTAAAAATATTGAACTTCAAATCCATTATACCAGGTTACTACTTCTTGCTGTATGGGATTTTGTCTGTTTTCGTCAAAAAAAAAAAAAAAAAAATACTGGGACTATTAATGTAGCCCAGATAGACTCTCAACCTGTGAAATCTAAAATGTGATTTTAAAATTTGAATACAAATATTTGTAGACATTTGAAAATGAATATTATTGTTATTTTATATGCATTTGAAAAATCCAAACATTTTGATTTTGTAGCCATTTGAAAAACTAAAACACTGCAATTTTATTGGTATTTTAAAAATCAAATCACAAGAATTCGAAAGGTATTTGAAGTATCAAAACACTATAACTCAATATGTATTGAAAAATCAAAATACCATAATTTTGTAGACATTCAAATATCAAATTGCTATGATTGTGTAGGCATTCGAAAATTAGATCACTTCTATCATTGAGAAATAAAGATAAGATTTCAGTCATATGAAAAAAAAAAGTAAATAGTTCTTAAAACATGGTACCAAACTTAAAACAACATGAAGATCTACTGTTTCTAACCATACTTTGAACAACAGCTGTCCGACAGATTGTTGGTAAACCAATCAAAATATTCCTTCTACAAAAGCCTAGACCAGACAAAAATCTATTTGCATGTATATCGCTGTCAAAATATGAAATTTGAAAAATTTATTTAAATTTCTAGACATGTTGTCCTGTGTTTTCCTACACAATTGATATGGAAATAGGATAGTAACATGCCTTGATGCAGCATGCAAATAGCTGCCCTTAGCAGATTTGAGAGGTAATCAACTATTGCAACTTTTTTACAAGTGCCTAGTGTATGGACATGTATAGAGAACTGTTTTGCCCTAGTGTTGTCTCCCTTCATTTTCTAACTCCGCTGATTTATCGTTTTAGATTTCATATCTCTTGGTTTACCCAATGTTAGGGAGAGATCTGTTATATCACACAGATGAACATTTCAGTGTTCTCAGTCTTTAGGAAGTTGCATTTAGTGATATTCAATAGTTCCTTGTTGTCTCTGTCTATCTAGAGTACTTAGTTTGTCATGAGAGTCTTATTTTTAATAAAGTGAGTTCGCTCTGAAGATGAAACATGAATTGACATAGATATATACCTGATATCTCATGCTTTTCTCTGATACAAGTAAATCTACTCATAATTTCTCAGAAAAAGATGGCAAAAACATGTACCTGTAAAATCATGCATAGTTGAGATATTATGATGTAGGAGAAAAGGGAGATAATCACGATGTTGATGTGAACCCTCATAAAATACACAAACTATTTCATCATGAGAACTGGGTATGGAATGGTAGATATGTCTAGCAGCGACAGCTAGCGTCATTGATAGCAAAGCCTCGGTCGTTATTTGATTGCATGTGGTCATCTTAATGAAATTTCGTGCACGAGACGACATAAAAAATCAATGATACAGAGCAGCTAATCTCCTTACTCTGACAATACACCCTGGAATTATCGAGGAATTAAGCCCCGCTGACTTAAACGGGAGCTTCGCAGGGCCTGTCATCGAGGTCACGGGCAATATAAATAGTCGTCCATTCTGGTATGGTAACGTGCTGAAAACACGCTTATTTAATGTAAAAGAAGTAAATATGTCTTCATCAGTCGCCAGTGTTGTTTTCTCCTCTCCCAATTTATGTGTTCGAGATCTTATTGAGTTTCAGGCTGTCCCATAATTCAGCATTACACCTACTTTGGTCCATTAGAGACACCGTATATAAACTAAGTGTACGTAGTTCTAGTTTGAAAAGAGGTTTACAATTTTGTCATCACAATTCCACACAGAAATATCAGTGGCAGGATAGGATATACTACAGTGGCTTTGTATTAAATTTTCTCTCATCTAATACCAAGTTAAGTTGATTTTCCGAGTCTGTATGTATCTGGATGAAATACAATGAGAAAATATATTCCTTTACTTAGAGTGTGTGTATTACTCATAGATTTATCTGACTTTCTATCTAAAACCTACAGTAGTAAATTGGTATGTCTTTGATTACATCATCATACATATGACACTATGAGGTTGTGATGTCAGAACTGAGGGACTCCGTAGCCAATCACAGCTCTGCTAGCAACACTGATAACACAGGTATATGTGATATTTCATTAAATATGACTTCAACAAATGTAGTTTTATTTTGCTTTTGATGTGTTTTAACACAAGTGACCAAGTGTGGCAGATATGATTAAAATGATTCAGAACAACTCCTTGTAGCTTTAATAAGGTTTATCCTATCCTCACGGAGATAAATATTGCTGTGAAATGTTACGTAAATCCCGCTCACAATCTGTTCTATGCCTCGTGCCCGATATCATTAATCATACATAAACATAGATATTGGTGGTTCACGCTTAGCAGATGGAATTTCTTCCAATAACTCGCCTCATCATAGATAACCCCAGGGAAATGTAAGAATGCTCATAATCTTTCAAAAACAGCTGAGTTCCATTTTATTGATCAATTTATTGATTTCAGTAAATGCAAATTTAATCTTCAAATTCTTCTTCATAATGATTTGTATAGTTTTATCTTTACATATTTTACACATAGCCATCCAAAACATTTGATGGTAAATTTGTTTTAAACACGTGTGACGGTGGGATGCATTTCGGTGCAGGAAGCCCCTCGAAGACTTTATTAGATAAAACAAACAGAGATGTGTTTTAGCCTCCTGTTACTCAAGTACAATGCCATAATGTGATCAGTGTGGAATGTCAGTAAGGAAACAGTAAGTTTTGTAAGGAAGACAGATTGCACAGACATTGTATTGCTGAGTACTTGGTGAGGAAACACATGTCATTTCAACATATGTTTTATATAAAATGTTATATATGATTTCAATAGTCAGAAGGACCTTTTCTGAAACAATTACAAGTGTCTCCTATTGATTAAGTCTTGAAAAGAAGGTACAGTACATTATCAATAGAAGTTTTTCGTAAACCACTATTCTGATTTTATTTTGGGAGTCATTTTTCTCCAATAAAGAAAACTATCAGCACTGACAAATTCTCAATGTATATGTAATGGAGAACTCTTACATACCACAGGTCATGGCTACATTGACTGGCTTACACATTATACCAGTTCTTACAAAAAGCAATTTTAAGGATATCAAAATACATAACAGTGATGCAGCTGAAACAGTGATGATTTTACTCTGAAAGTATAGAAAGTGTAAATAGAGTCCACACAGAGGGCAGGGAAATCAAAATATTCCTCCTCCTCCTCCTTCTCCTCCTCCTCCTCCCCCCTCCTCCTCCTCCTCCTCCTCCTCCTCCAATTCCCATCTCCACCAGCTAGATGCTATAAAATATTATTGGACAGACTGTAATATCTCTACATTGTATCAATGGTGGTCCAGTTTTGTTCAGTGTTTTCCTGATACAACAGACACAATATCCTTTGCATCTACTCATTTAAATTTCCCTGGCAAAGCATATTCAAAATAAATTGGCAAATTCAGCCCATTTTGCTTTGCAAAAAAGTCATCTGTCTTTTATTTTCAGCAAATTTACTCAAAATTAATGGGCAAATTTTCTTCTTAAATGGAAACATTCATATAATTGGTTAATACTTGAAAAAACTTCAGTTAAACAACTCAGTTAATTAACTTAATTCCTTAGATTTGACTAATAATTACTCCCTTCTTATTTGCAAGAACAGTCATATTAAATTTCATACAGATTCAGAAAATGTTGAAATTTGAATTTCTTAAAAATGTATTGTCATGGCGTGGGAGGTTTTGCCACTGTTCATGATAACTTTGTACAAGTTTGGTTTACAGTATTTCTGTTACAATGAACAAATGTAATGAACATTATGTACAAGATTTAGACAATGACAAACTCTGTATTAAACATCAGTAGGAAAATATCACCATTATTTATATTGTTTGATATTGTATAATGTTGATGCTAGCTAGAAAACAAGTAGACATCATACACAATTTGATTTTCTTCTATAGAACTGATCCTTTCTGTCTGTTTGGTGTTCATACTGGATCAGAATGTCAAAATGGGAGATCAGATAGCCATGATTTATCCCTCCCAATTTGAAAAAAAATAACAAAACAAAAAAAAGGGAATTCTGATGGATACATTACATATGTGGTAAAATATCCCAAATTTTTCCTTTCAGATATAAAGAGAATCAGATTTGACTCTCATATTCCCTCTTCTTATTTTACAACTGCAGAAAAAAATCTTGAGAATTGTATAATCTTGTGATTCTGAGAAATCTCTTCCTCCCAAGTGATATCAAGTGATATAGAATTATTTTATCATAAAATGTAATGGTTTGTATGTTTTCAAAGAGGTTGCTTTGATCTGTTTACCAAAGGGAATTTCTTCAATATGCAAACAATATCAGAAACTTCAACTCTTGTGCTCTTTGCAATATTCCCAAAGGAAAAATATTTGTACCGTTTAAATACAGAAGATGTAAAAAGAATGTCAGGAGCATTTGTTGCTAGATAGCAGCGGTAAAATGCACCTTGTCGTGTGTTAGGCAGGCACATGTATGCGCAGCCCTTAACTGATAGCTTACAATGTAAGCGACGGCCCTCCCATCAAGTCTTATCTAAAAATTATCTCAAAACACCGATACAAGATTTAATTCTCAAATCAAACTTAAGACTTGGTAACCTCTTATAAAAAGTGATAAAATTGATGGGAAGTATTTTAGATTTTCTATAAAATGATAAAACCTAACTTGTATTAAAAGTATCATAAGGAAATGATATGATAAAAAATTGATTAAAGCAATGTCAAAAAAGTTACTATCCCCTGTGTCAGAAATGTACTGATCAAGATCAATTGAAGGATGAGTCCAATATAATAATTTAGGGCGTTGTAGGTCAGATATTGATAAATTGTTACTATAGAGCTGAAATCTTTAAAAGACCAAATGTTTTTTATATCCTAAGTAGAGATTTAAGCAGATTTCTTGTTATCTTAACAGAACATAACACGTATCTTTAAATGTAAGTAGCTGTTTGGAATGTACAAATGTGACTTCATAAATCTTTTGCTTGAGAGGTAAGTTAAAGAACAGATATTGTCATACAGAAATTTAAAATGAATTCTAAAGATTATTGTTTAAAAAAAATGGAAGTTAGCAGATAATAATGGTGCATCTAGGATGGGGAGCGGAATAGGATTCATTTTGAAAAGTATTGAAAATCATTCAATTCTCCATGCTTGTAGAGACATGCAATTTACACAAGCTTACAAGATATTCACAGCATCGTTTCATCATAGACTTTATCATTACGGTCTAAAAGTTGCAGCAGAGGAGGGATTATTTGATTGATAGACAAATAGCTCGGGACAGATTACATAGCATTTAAAATGTTGTAAAGATTGGCAATGTTTATAGCTTTTTTATATATTGATGTTTTTTGTTTGTATCCCTTCACTTCATATACACATGGGTTAAGTCAAGGTGGAGGTGTAAAAATAGATGATTTATTGATAAAAACAGATAGTGTTTGAGAAGCATCATCTGTTGAAAGATATTAATGTCATGGTATCATGGAAGATCGTTTGTTAAGGCAGTGTGTTTCCATCAAAGTCATGTCCCTATTGAAGTGTTGAAACGAGGTGAAGACAATTGTTTCAGGATATGGATAGCATTTGTGGAAATCATCAGATGTATTTGTTTGAGACGACGACAGCGAAATATCAATAGGTAATGAAAAATCAGTGTAATTGTTAAAATTTGTTTTATGAAATAATTTCTCTAAGTTATTTTCTGGAAAGAGTTCCTGTATGTAATTTGGGTCAAAGATGCATGGAGTGCTGTTTTTCTTGGAGCAGAGCAAATGAAAAGCCATTAGACTGTCTTAAACTCAAATGCCAGAAAGCTAGTAGCATTAGAATATTAAATAGTTTGGCTGTCGAGCAAGTTTGAAGATTGTAAGTAATATTCCGAGTGCAGTTCTGTTGGTATACACCTATTAAGACTGAGGTGTACAGGCACAGCAATCAAGATATCATTGGAATTTTATTATATGTTTTACATCCAATAAAATAGCAGGTAATCATGCAGGCTTACCTACTAGTTTATTTAGGTATAAAATGAGTTCTAGTTTAGGTATCATGTTTGCTCTGGTAAATGTCAGAGGTGATATAACTTATTTAGAGATTTGTGTTTTGGAGAGAATTTTAATATTTGATACTTTATGCAACATCAAATTTCATACAAGTGTAAATGAAGGTGAATCATATACAACAGGTGCTGAATTGCATAATTAGTCCCTCTTGTTCAATCATAACAAATGATAAACCGCAGCTTGTCTTGTGATGGCATCAGTAGTTGCTATAGCATCAGAAGGTTTTACAACAGGCTTGGTTGTCATGACACCAGTAGTTGCTATAGCATCAGAAGGTTTTACAACAGTTTTGGTTGTCATGACACCAGTAGTTGCTATAATATCAGAAGGTTTTACAACAGGTTTGGTTGTCATGACACCAGTAGTTGCTATAGCACCAGAATGCTTTTCAGCACTTTGGTTTTACAGCAGCTTTGGGTGTCATTCCACTTGTATTTGTTACAGCACCAGAAGTTTTTATAGCAACTTGGAATGCCATCGTACTAAACACATGTACGGCCAGGAAGTTTAAAGCATCAAAGACCTAAACATTTCAGAATAGTTGTTAACATTGACTTAAACAGTTTTTAAATACCTTGATGGTCTTTTAATTATTAACAAAGTAAAAGAATCATTTCTAAATCTTGAAGGTATTGGCCAGAAAAATCAGCAGAGTAGAATCTGTCATTACAATTTATGACAATATCTGTTGGTGATGTTTCTTCTGTAAACTAGTGTGTAATGTGCATGGCAGCTCACCATTTGTTAGAGAACACTCCCATCAATGTGAAATGGAGATTGACGATTTTGTGATATCACCTGGTGTTGGCTGGCTGTGTGCTACACCAGCTTCCATGGATCATTACTGTACCAGCTCTGATAATGTTGTAACATGTAGCTAGAAGATCTACATTCTTCTCAGCTTGTCAAAAAAGTACCATGCTTGCTGTTCTACAAAACTATTTCGTTTCTGAACTACATTGATCTATTGATTATTGAATTTGATGACGATGTTAATTACAAGAAAAAGAAAATCATAACAAAGTTTGAATGTATTTAATTAATTGGATGTATCATCACTATTTCACCAGTTACTTCTAAATCTGTTAGAATCATCCAAATTCTTGAAACACTTCACTTGCTGACTTAATTCATTTAAAGAAAATAAAATAGATCACAAACCACTTAAGACGATGATGGTAAAAAGAGTTGCGTTTTGCTAAACACTAGATGCTGGACTTTATTGTAGTCATCAGATAGGAAGAGACATCTTTGAGCACCTTATTATAATTGTCTTGTAGGCCTGGTTATACGGTTATCTCTAGTAGGCCTGAAGACATTTCCAGTGAAACTAATTAGCTGAGTTCGTCCAATTATGATGGCTACCATGATAAAAAGACCTTAACATTTATATGTCTAATTCATACTTTTTCCCCCTTTATAATAAGAGGCTTGTTATTTTCAATGTTGTAAGGAGCTTACTTTGTAGCTTGTCAACTTGTCCATATGATATTACATCGAGCCAAGAAGAAGAATTCTAAGAAAATGCTTATCTCGAGTCGCAAAGTAATTTTAATGTACGTGGAAGTTAATGCAATGTTTACTAACTCCGTGGCTTCAGCAGCTGACATTGATTTCCTACTGTCTAGGTGACGGCTCTTGCTCTAGTCGTACATGACAGCATTTCCAAATAAATATGTTGCTTAAAGCACCCCCCGTCTAGTCGAACCAACTTCCAAATAGCATGTTGAGAATTCTTGAAATGTAACGGAACTTGCACCATATATAGAATAGTTACTAGACGGATGCTTCGCAGACGGAGCGTTCAATGTAATGTTCAAGAAAATAAAAATAGTTGTTTTCTTAAAGGCAGCATAGAGATTTGCTTCTCGTTCAGGAAGTGTCCCTCGTCTTGGGCTCTTTGCTTCTTCCTGTGCATGCAACCAATATTTCTTAAGATGTCATTAAAAATTGTCACCGGATGAGGTGGAATATCTGTGAATGGCCTGCAGAAATTATTAGCAATTTGTTAAAGTGTTTTTTAAAGGCTTTATTATAAGGCAATAATTCAATACATGTTTACTTTTAATTTGATTTCTGACAAAACATTATATGGTCTTCCAGAATTTCAAACTCAACCAAGAGCTAACAAAATTCCTTAGATTTGAAGGGTTTTGCAGAGTGTTGAACTCTTTTTGTGACAGGATTTTGTACAATAGATTTTTTGTTCAAGGTTAAGAGAGGGTTTGGAAACTAGACAGAAATATTTTTGGTTTAGTTTATGGTATTGTTCCATATCTGTAAACTTTTATAACAGATCAGTCTAGTAATAACAGTGACAAGTCATTGAACAATTGCTGGGGTTTTATTTTTGTAAACTTGTCCCTGATTGGTTGTTGATTTTGTTTCATTTGATTGTTAGTTTTGTACATGTAATTACTTTTCTTTTTCTATTCCAGGGTTGATGGCATTACATTACTGAGGATAATTTCAAAGAAGAGGGTAAGTCTTGAATTCTCCTTGTGATATATAAGTCTTGCTATAGACAACCCACAGTTAGACAATGGTGCTACTGTTAATGCTGAGAAGTAAATGTGTCCCGGACTTTTTCCAGCTGTAGATTTTTTTTCTGTAAGTTATCTCAATGTAAATATTTGATTTTAATGGTTTAGCAGCTGACGTTCCAATCATAAAACACAGATTCAATTAATTCTCAAATCTTGAAAATATTATCATCTCTCTCACATCTCCAGTCTCTGTAAGAATACACTATGATAATTGTGGAAGACAGTTCAGAAATTAAGATTAGGCTATGGTCTTTGCATAAGACATTTCAGAAATTAAATGCAGGCAATGGTCAATTTAGAAGACAGTTCAGAAATTAAATGCAGGCAATGGTCAATTTAGAAGACATTTCAGAAATTAAGATTAGGCTATGGTCTTTGCATAAGACATTTCAGAAATTAAATGCAGGCAATGGTCAATTTAGAAGACATTTCAGAAATTAAATGCAGGCAATGGTCAATTTAGAAGACAGTTTAAATGCAGAAATTAAATGAAATTAAATGCAGGCAATGGTCAATTTAGAAGACAGTTCAGAAATTAAATGCAGGCAATGGTCAATTTAGAAGACAGTTCAGAAATTAAATGCAGGCAATGGTCAATTTAGAAGACAGTTCAGAAATTAAATGCAGGCAATGGTCAATTTAGAAGACAGTTCAGAAATTAAATGCAGGCAATGGTCAATTTAGAAGACAGTTCAGAAATTAAATGCAGGCAATGGTCAATTTAGAAGACAGTTCAGAAATTAAATGCAGGCAATGGTCAATTTAGAAGACAGTTCAGAAATTAAATGCAGGCAATGGTCAATTGGTCTTTGAAAGACAGTTCAGAAATTAAATGCAGGCAATGGTCAATTTAGAAGACAGTTCAGAAATTAAATGCAGGCAATGGTCAATTTAGAAGACAGTTCAGAAATTAAATGCAGGCAATGGTCAATTTAGAAGACAGTTCAGAAATTAAATGCAGGCAATGGTCAATTTAGAAATTAAGACAGTCTTTGCAGAAATTAAATGCAGGCAATGGTCAATTTAGAAGACAGTTCAGAAATTAAATGCAGGCAATGGTCAATTTAGAAGACAGTTCAGAAATTAAATGCAGGCAATGGTCAATTTAGAAGACAGTTCAGAAATTAAATGCAGGCAATGGTCAATTTAGAAGACAGTTCAGAAATTAAATGCAGGCAATGGTCAATTTAGAAGACAGTTCAGAAATTAAATGCAGGCAATGGTCAATTTAGAAGACAGTTCAGAAATTAAATGCAGGCAATGGTCAATTTAGAAGACAGTTCAGAAATTAAATGCAGGCAATGGTCAATTTAGAAGACATTTCAGAAATTAAATGCAGGCAATTCAATTTAGAAGACATTTTAAATGCAGAAATTAAATGCAGGCAATGGTCAATTTAGAAGACAGTTCAGAAATTAAATGCAGGCAATGGTCAATTTAGAAGACAGTTCAGAAATTAAATGCAGGCAATGGTCAATTTAGAAGACAGTTCAGAAATTAAATGCAGGCAATGGTCAATTTAGAAGACAGTTCAGAAATTAAATGCAGGCAATGGTCAATTTAGAAGACAGTTCAGAAATTAAATGCAGGCAATGGTCAATTTAGAAGACAGTTCAGAAATTAAATGCAGGCAATGGTCAATTTAGAAGACATTTCAGAAATTAAATGCAGGCAATGGTCAATTTAGAAGACAGTTCAGAAATTAAATGCAGGCAATGGTCAATTTAGAAGACAGTTCAGAAATTAAATGCAGGCAATGGTCAATTTAGAAGACAGTTCAGAAATTAAATGCAGGCAATGGTCAATTTAGAAGACAGTTCAGAAATTAAATGCAGGCAATGGTCAATTTAGAAGACAGTTCAGAAATTAAATGCAGGCAATGGTCAATTTAGAAGACAGTTCAGAAATTAAATGCAGGCAATGGTCAATTTAGAAGACAGTTCAGAAATTAAATGCAGGCAATGGTCAATTTAGAAGACAGTTCAGAAATTAAATGCAGGCAATGGTCAATTTAGAAGACAGTTCAGAAATTAAATGCAGGCAATGGTCAATTTAGAAGACAGTTCAGAAATTAAATGCAGGCAATGGTCAATTTAGAAGACAGTTCAGAAATTAAATGCAGGCAATGGTCAATTTAGAAGACAGTTCAGAAATTAAATGCAGGCAATGGTCAATTTAGAAGACAGTTCAGAAATTAAATGCAGGCAATGGTCAATTTAGAAGACAGTTCAGAAATTAAGAACAGGCAATGGTCAATTTAGAAGACAGTTCAGAAATTGAATGCAGGTAATGGTCAATTTATAAGACAGTTCAGTAATTGAATGCAGGCAATGGTCAATTTAGAAGACAGTTCAGAAATTAAATGCAGGCAATGGTCAATTTAGAAGACAGTTCAGAAGTAAGCTGTGACTTAAGAAGTAAGAGTAGACTGTGGTCAGTATTTTTAAGCCTCTAAACAAAGAAAACAAGAAAACTCATTAAATCCTGTCAATTATCGAACTTTATATCAAAATAGAATTTGGTTTGATGTCTTTGTTCAGGATTTTAATATACATTTAGAATGATAGATACACCAATTTCACTGATAGAGGTATCAGTTAAAAATCAGAATGACTTTGTTTCTTCGTTGAACAAGATAGAATCTAATGATGTTATTGTCAGTGTGACATTTTTATTGAGGTGACAATGTCTGAATGTGTAATTGGAAAAGAAAGGGATTAAAACAGAAGAACCATATGTAATATACTGTGTTGAATCATTGTCAGTATTCCATTAGCTTTTAAATGGTAAAATGGTTGTGATTGTCATAAACATTCAAGTTACTTTACACTGCTAGTGTTCCTATGTCTAGCCAGTGTTTCAATCCCATTTGCCATTCAAACGGTAACTTGTTTTTATTGAAAAAGAAAACAAGTCAATTATTGGAATTCAAATGAATCCTGTCATTCACTGGTACAATTCCATTGCTTTTTGTCAGGAATGAAATGTTTGAATTGTCATAAAGATTCAAATCAAAATAAAAGTGCCCTTTCAGTAATGCTGGTATTGAGTTTGACAAGGGTTTTAAACATGATTTCTATGAAATATTGTTCTAGAAATGTCAATATAGAGAGAACAGACTTGTGCAGAAACTCATCAATCAATGTTGCTCCAGGTCATTAGTCATTATGATATGAATGACTGGGTATGTTCTGTTGATAAATAATAAGTATAATGATAGTTTTCTATCAATGGTTTTTGTGAATAAATTGTGTCCATTCCATTACCATGTGTGATGTTGATATAAATGATGCTACCATTATGTTATAAAGTCATTAGTAACCTGTATACAATATAATGGCTGGTGTACCACACACCAGCTGGTTACAATATTGTCTTCTGTTAAGTTTTAAATCAGTGTACATTTATCTCTCTCACTTGTCCCATTGGTTAGGTAGCACAGTGGTAACACAGTGGTAACACAGTAACACAGTGGTAACACAATGGTAACACAGTGGTAACAGTGGTAACACAATGGTATAACAGTGGTAACACACTCAGTTCTCACCGAGGTGTTTGGGGTTTTATTCTGGGAATGGACATGAAAATTCTACACTGGTTTTGTCCCACAGTAAGACTTCTTGCATGATGCCATCTTGACTAATAACTGATTGATATATGTTGGAATTAATTGTTTCGCAATTGTTGTAAAAGAAATAAAGTTTAACCATACCAGAGAGGACTAATATGAGATCTTCACTACCACACCAATCTCTAGCAGCCATTCATTTTTGTTCTTGGCTAGATCCTATCAACTTTTGTTAGATCTGGCAAACATTCTCATACAAATAGGTTTAGAAAGTTTTTTTTGCTTAGCTGTAGCACTGACTTCCATAGAATCCAAAGCTACAGAAAATTTGAGTGAAATTTGAAATGAAAATGCTCATCAAATTGTTGTTGTGGAAGATCTTTGATATTTGTGGCTTAACATGACTTCCTGGTTGTAAGAATGATGAAAAGTTCAACTCCAGGTTCATTGTAGTGATTTCAACGCTGAATCAATTCCTCAGAGTCATATAATTTTAACATAAAGAACACCTCTTCTTCCTGGATCAGTTAAACTGCATCAAGGATATTGTCCTAAAGATTTCATTCGCTGGGGAAACAGAAAATTTCACCAGGTTAGTATACTGGAATCACACTTGTTATAGCATCTGTTTTAATGGTATTCTGTCTGTATTGAAATATTTTCCACACGTACCAAATATTTTTTCTTTATGAAAAAATTATACCACATAATTATGATTTAACTGATGTCATAGTAATTAGATTATATTTTGAGTTCAGTGCCCGTATTCATGAAACCGTTCTCATGCTCAAGCATGAATTTTGTGCTCAAGCCTTATGTTTTGTAAGTTAAAAATTAATAAATAAAGCTGATTCTGCCGAAGATTTAAAAACAGTTTTAAAGGACTTCAAGTCAAAGCTATGTTCAAGGTTTGAATTTGACATTTGTATTATTTTATATTATTTAGGTGAATTAAAGAAAAATTGCTTGAGCTCAAAATATATGCTTGAGCATGAGAATGGTTTCATGAATACGGGGGCCCTGATCTGAATCAGGTATATAATTTATACTTTTTGTCACAAATACAATGACCTTGAAAAAGGTAACACCATACAAAAATCCCCAGCTACCATTTACATCATAGAAATATAACAGAATGATCGGCAGCTAGGAAATTTGAGGTTTTTTAATGTAAAACCAATTTTCATGATGTAATACTTACCATAACTTTAGTATGCAAATACAGTACCTACACCCATCTTTGTATCCCAACAACAAAAGATTCAAAAGAAAAACAATCCCGCCCTCCCTACGATCCATGAGCCATCACGGCAGGAACGCAGAGTGATCTCCCTTCCTCTAATAACCTTTATGGCGTAAACCCCACAGAGGGGCAGCCAGGCAGATAAGGAAGAGGGGAGGATAGGGTGGGACTCCATAAAGTTATGGTAAGTATTACATCATGAAAATTGGTTTTACATTAAAAAACCTCAATTTCATTTCAGTAATAATTACCATAACTTTAGTATGCGAATTCGTCTTACCGTAGTGGTGACTAGAAGCCAGGCAGCCCCTTCAGCACAACCAAAGTAGTAGGGAGGGAGAACAGAGTGCTAAAGTGAAGGAAGGGACCTCTCTGTGAAAGAGCAGGTGTACCCACATGCCGCCGTACGGAAAGACATGGCCCGGGGCTAACGAGGAGGCCCAGCCACTGACTATGCCACCACCAAAGGTCCAATGAATACAGGCCTTCTGAGTGGGAAGCTAGGGATCACAGATAAAAATCTGTTAAGGTATCCCTGCCCTGCCAGAATACTGCAGACATGACCTCCTGAAAGGAGGACTCATTGAGAGAAGGGCCCAGGATGAAGCAAGGGCCTTGACCTCGTGAGACCGCGCTTTCACTCTCGCCCGAGCCAGATCATCAAAATGCTCGTAAGCATACTAAATCACCTGGCAAACCCACCTGGAAACCGACTGGGAGGAGATATCTCGTTGCCCCTGTTTAATGGGCAAAACAGACGGGATCGAGAGCCCCGCCCCCCTGGTTTTATCAAGATAAAACCTAAGAGCCCGACAAGGACAAAGCAACCTATCTCGCTCCTCCGAGCTAGTCACAGACAGGATCCTGATGGGATCGTGCGAGAACCCCGGAACCTGATTCTTCGCTAAAAACAACTCTATTCATAGCAAAGCCTCTGATTAGGGCAGAAAGAGAGGAGGACTAACCGATCTCCTTCCTGCCATAACAAGCAAGAACTCTGGCAATAGCTGTACGATAGCTAGCAATAGTGCCAGGTGGCAGATAGCGGTACCTAAACAGAGAGATTAGGAATTCCGCAATCAAATGCAGAGGCTTCGAATGAATAAGCTTCCTTGCCGACACACCAATCACAGAAGATCATCCAACGTGACTGGTAGACGGCAGAAGAGGAAGCCCTGATTGATTGCTCAATGCAATCTGACACCTCTTGAGAAAAGCCTGCCTTGGCGTGGCTTCCAGAGATAGCCTCAGCGCGTGAAGGTGGAGGATCTCTGGTCAAGAGTGTGTCGTTCTGGGCCAAGGCTGGCGAAGGAGATTCGGTCTGGTGGGGAGAGCCAAGGGCTCCTCCACCAGAAACGACAAGAGCTCCTGAAACCAAGCTTGCCTCGGCCACAGAGGGGCTCTCAGAAGTAAGGAGCAGTGATGCTCCCAGAACTTCTGTAGAACCCTGCCCACCAGGTTGAAGGGAGGGAATGCATATGCATACGTCCCTTCCTATTCCAGAGAAAGGGCGTCCACAGCCCACGCCTTACGGTCTGGGACCGGGGAGACGAAGGTTAGCAGCTGGTTGTTCAGGGAAGTGGCAAACAGGTCTATAATAGGTCTGTCCCACGCCTGACAATTCCCCTTGAAAATCAAGGGACACAGCTGCCATTCCGTCAACACCGGCTGGTGGCGCCTGGAGAGTGGCCACCAACACACTCAGCCTGCCAGAAAGATGCTTGACCGCTATGGTCAACTGCATGTCCTGGCAGAGAAGATGGATGTGGATGGAGAGGGCACACAGGACATGAGACCTGGTGGCCCCTGTCTCTCCAGATACGCGACAACTGTTGTCGGTAGCCACACTTTGGACTGCAGGATACCCCTAAAGGACTGCAGAGCCAAATGAACAGTCTCATCTCGAGTACACTGATGTGCTCCGAGAGTTATTCGCCAGACCACTCCCCCATCGAGGTAAGCTCACATTCCTGTCATGAACGCGTCCATGAACAGGATCATAGAGGGGATAGGCTTGGTCAGAGGTACCCCGTGGAAAACGTTCTCCTGAATGGTCCACCAGCAAGAGAACTCCCTGACCGACTGGGTAAGCGGGATCCAGGCCTCCTGGATGACGGAACCCAGTCAGACAGGAGGAACATCTGGAGAGGTCCGATGTGAATCCTCCCTAGGGGGACCACATATGCCAAGGAGTTGAGATACCCCAGAAAACTGAGGAACCAATGTACCTGGACAAGCGACCAAGTGATGAAAGTCATAGCCAGAGCCCTGACCTTCTCAAACTTCTCCAGAGGTGGAAGGGCTAAGCCCCGAACCATGTCAAAATGGTTCCCCAGGAAGAAGAAGTCCTAATATGAAGGAACCTCTGACTTCTCTCTGGAAGGAATGAAGCCGACTCTGAGCAAGAGTTTCAGGACCAGACGAGTGTCCTTCACTAACGATTCCCACACCAAAAGAGGCATGAGGGAGTCGTCGAAATAGATGTGGACGTCTATTCTGCAGGAGTGAAGGAAACACCAGCAGCAACTTGGTGAACACCAAAGGAGCTGTTGTGAGCCCCAAGGGCATCGCTGCCTTGGCAGCATGGTCCCTACTTCCTCCTGGAGCACCCGTGCCCTTTCTGAATCCCCGGGAGGAGGAAAGAAACAAAAACGGCCAGGAGGCGAGGGACGAATCCTGAAGAAGGGGAATACCTAGACCCTCCCTGACCACCGACAAAAGCCCAAGCGTCCTCTGTAATATCCTGCCACTAGGAAAGGAAAGCAGAGAGACGTCCGCCCACAGGGAGTTCCGGATGGGGCAGATCGAGCCCCTGCCAGACCAGAGAATCGTCTGCCCACCCGGAGCCTGAGCCTGCAGGAGAAGGACATGAGCCCGGGAAAGGAGAACCACCGTCCACGCGGCCATAACCTTCGCCTTTCGCGGCCAAGAAGCAGAAATAGTCAGGAACCCTTCTTCTTGCCCCCAGGAGGTTTCTTACCCTTCCTACCCTTCCCCTTGTTGCCGTTGAAGTGAGGTTGGGACTTGGGCTGTGCAGAAAACTGAGCAGCCGAAGACTTCGCCTTCTTCTTAGGAGGCACTGACCCCTGCGAGGCACTGGCCTTCTCAGCCTGAAACCTCTTCACCAGAAGTGCTGAGGCGACCGAGTCCTCCTTCATATCCTTCTGAACCCAAGGAAGAGCTCCCCTGAACAGGGTAGAGCCCTAGAAGGGGGCATTCAACAAGCGGAAACGGTAGGGTTACTGGACTGGGCGGAATTTCAGAACTGAAAACTGCCTAGCCAACACGGCATTGACGAGCAGAGAACCTGCAAGGCTGCCGTGTCCTGTATGTCGGCTGTTCTGTCTCGGATAACCGACACTCAGGCAAATCGGATACCCTGTATAGACAAACTGTCAGGAAGTCTATGTATGACAGAACTTGGATGGAGAGGTGCAACATTCTCTCCATCCTGTGGTGCTCTTTGGGATCGAGCACCACCTGGTCCACTGATTTGCCGGGCCAGGCAGCCAGCTGTCTCAACTCCAGCTGTGCTGGTTGAGAGGCCAGCTGCCCATCATGTGTGGCATAGTCGGAAGCTGAAGCCTCCGACAATTCACCAACACTGAGCTGCAGACCGACAAACCCGAGAGCACGGGTAGAGAAGGAGTCCTTCTCTAAAACCGGAGCCCGGGCCGTGGCCAGAACCGAAGACATGATATTGCCTTCTGGCAGAGACCGATCTGAGCGAACGGAAGCCCGAGGAGCCACCAGGGAACCCAGAAGGATGGTGGATTCAGGCGCCGACGATGCTGAGGCGGTGGGCAAACCTCCGCCCTGAGAATCCGGGAGATGTTGGCCCGGAGGACCCGCATCCCAGAAAGCACATGCTGAGCCTCAGCTTCAGCAGTCTCAGGGCCATCTTCCCCTTGTGAACCCTCTTGGCCCAGGAGAAAGATGAATGACATCGTCTTCCTCTGCCGAGCCCGCACCCTCGATGTCCATCTCCTCCTCAATAGAGACCGAAGTCCCCTTGGGAGGAACAGGGGCCGCCAGAGGAGCCATCTCCGCAGAGGGGAACTCCTCTTTATGGCATTTGGACGCAGCGCGACCAACAGCTGTAGCTGTAGGCTTGGGTCGGAGACCCGAAGCCGACCCCTGGGAACAGGAGACCGACGGGTCCGCGCTGGAGGCGGAAGTCCTTAAGGTCTGGCAAACCTTTATAGGACCGGCCAACAAGGCCCCCGAAGCAGCAGAACATTGGGGGGATTCCGCACTGCTATAACATCTCCTAGAGGAGAGACCAACCCCTATGGGTTCCACGAGTGAAGACCCATGGGGTAAAAACCCAAACCCCTGAGGGAATGGGAACGGTCCAGCGGGCCGGGAGTGACCCCAGAACTGGCCAAGATGGCCTGCCTGAGTCTGGGGCTGGACATCCTGTCCAAAGGACCAGGATGAACCGCCACTCCCACCAGGTGGAAACCCAGACATGTACAGGCTAAGCCCGTAACTGCTGAGTAACTGTTGGTACCCAAAACCATCCGCAGGTTGGCCTGGGCGACCCAGGAATAAGTGCCCGCAGGCACCCCTACTCCCTGAGCCCGGGGGAAAGGGAGACCGGAAACCGGACTCCTGGCCTGAAGCCCCAAACCCTTGGAGGAAAACCCCCTGGGAAACCCTGCACTGGGAAATCTGGATTGGGACGGAAGTCCCAGAGCCAGAAGCCTGTGAGGGTGGGAAAACAGACCCCGCGCTGACACCAGGATTAGTGAACTCAAGTGTCACTAATCCCCGTAGCCACAGACAATCCTGACAAAAAGTCTGTGGCCCCTGAACCTATACCCGAAGGCACAGTTCCGGAGTCAAAGCGGCCCCCACCAACGACGCCACCTGTCGTGCCGAGGTCCCTGAAGGAATCAGAGACCTCGACCGGAAGTCCCTTTCCGACGGTAACACCGCCGCCTATCGAGAGCTACCGGCCAATTCGACCCTTGACTGCGCCGAGTCAGGGTCGGGCTGCCCCCCCCCTACTCCAGGACGCACCTGGACAGGGGGAGCCACCCCCTGCTGAAGGGCGGAGCTCGGTGGAACGAGAGCACCCCCAGCAGGAACGCTCTGGTTCAGAACTTCAGGAGGGAGGTCTTAAAAAGCTTACTTCCCTTACCGGAAGAAGAGGACGAATCCCTCTTCCGGCGGAAAGTTAGCTGGAAAGGCATGGGAGCCTAAGCAGCAGACTCCATGTGCAAACAAAGTTCACATAGTGAGGTCTGGCTGTAATGTCGGCAAATGGGACAGGTATCATGGGGTTCCCATTATCTATAGAAATAGGAACATCCATGCGCTGACCCCCGACGTAAACCCGGCACCTTTATCCAGCATCGAAACAATAAAAAATTGTAACAATGAAAACAAGGATAAAAAGTTTTCTAACAATCAAAAAACTACGAACGAGATCATAAAACCTACCGTACGCAGCAAGATTGTACTGCAAAAAAAGAAAACGGTCGTACAAAACGGCCGACAAAGCAGCAAGAAAACAATTTCAACTTCACGAAAATCCGAGTGACGAGACAAGTAGTCACTCACTCGAACACGCGGAGTAAAAACACGGCCGGAAACGAAGTTCTCGAACAATCAAAAAACTACGAACGAGAGCACAAAGCCTACCGTACGCAGCAAGATTGCACTGCATAAATAAAACGGCCGTACAACACGGCCGACAAAGCAGCAAGAAAACAAATTCCAACTTCACGCAAATCCGAGCAACGAGACAAGTAGTCACGCACTCGAATACGTGGAGGAAAAAACGGCCGGAAATACGGTCAAAATAAACAAATGACAATACTTAATTTCACAATATAAGTTGGGAGATGGGTTTATAGACTACTAATAGAGTAACAATATACTCAAACGACAATGGCAGTACGAAGAGAAGGAGTAAGAAAAGCACTTAGCTCAGACACCTCCGCACTCGTCGGCAGCCATAAAGGTAAGAGGAAGGGAGATCACTCTGCGTTCCTGCCGTGATGGCTCATGGATCGTAGGGAGGGCGGGATTGTTTTTCTTTTGAATCTTTTGTTGTTGGGATACAAAGATGGGTGTAGGTACTGTATTTGCATACTAAAGTTATGGTAATTATTACTGAAATGAAATCAAATCATTGAACACTGACTAGACACAAGACATATGTTCTTATCCCTCATATCATATGACATTGATGGAAATTGTCATAGTATCTATAAGCTTATTAGTTTTCTGAGAAAACCCTAAGATATTTGACGAGGAAGTACACCATCATGTTCAGAATAACAAAGGAATTTAAATACTTGAAGGAAACAGACTTCTAAAATATCTCATTACTTCTGAAGAATAATCTTTCAACTTTTCACTATTTTTTTTACTTCCGTGTCCTTGGAGTAAAGAAGAGTAAGCTTCTTTGTAACCAGCAAACTATTCAGCTCTCTGGGAGAAAAAACTCTCATATAAAAACATCAACTTTGATGAGTGTTCCATTTTTTGTGAAGTCATTTTCCAAAAGCTGAAGGTAATATATAGGTACATAGGTTTTATTTAAACGGTGTATAGCGAATATTTCGTTATAGAGAAAATGGCACGGCATGACCACAGACAGAATGAAGTCATTTTGTTAAAGCTCAGTCCTATCCAGATTGTGGTATATTAATCAGGATTTCTGAAATACTACAAATAGTTCTTATAGTGCACAGAGTCTGAGCATTGAAACGATAGGACTTTGAATCGACTGGATTCTGACAACCCACAGAAGCATTCATATCCAATGTTGGAACGCTATAGTATGGGATTGATCATCCTACTGTCAGAGAACTGACATTCATTTGTGGAGTATATGAAGTATCACCATCATTTACTTAAATATAACATGCATTCACGACAAGGTGAATGGACAAGACAATATACTTATTAATCATTTAGTAAAAACTCTTAACAATGTCCATCTTACCGACATGACAATGCCACAGAGTCATTTTATTGTGAAATGGAGAGAAATTTTTTTTTTTTTCAAAACATGACAATATCACAGAGCCATGTCGAGGCATGTATATTCTAAGATTAAATGTAAAATGGAGAATTAAAATTATTTGTTCAATTATCTATTTTAATCCATTTTAATTAATTAATTTATTTAATGGATTTCATATCTGCTAGTACAGTCTGTCAAGATCGAGATATGAGATTTTATGAGTCAGACTCTCCATCAAAGTCACATAAGGTTATGCTAGAGTTATCTATGTTACAAAAAACTGATGCCATCCATTCCTGAGAGGTTTCATTCCAAATTTTTTAGTGCCTATAAAATGCCTGGTAATTATTGGTATAAAAATAATTCAAAGTTTAAAATTGCTATAGCTCTCGTGAAAAGGAGATGCAATAATAAGGTAACATATGACCCTTTAATCTTAAAAGATAGTTACTGCCTTAAACAGCAGGATATTTCAAAGACAAACAACGATCTATATAAAGAATGCAATGCAATCAATTTACCTAACTTTTACAGTCAAACCTGCTGTAAAGACTTGTCTACAAAAAAAAACCCATTCCAATGTAATACAATTCCTTGTAACTGAACCTCTATATGAAGGCCACCTGTCTTTAAAGACCACTGGTTCTGATTCCAGATGCTATACAATTCATAGTATGTAACAGAACCTCTATATAAAGGTAACCTGCCTTGTAATATCAGTATTTTCTGCTTCCTTTTATAAGTGGCCTTTATAGACAGGTTTGACTATATAATGCTATCAGGTACCTTTATAGTGGGTGAGAAAAGAGACTGAATACTGTGTCGTATACGAGATGGCAGAGGTAGCTTGCTGACTTTTCGTTCTTGTGCAATGTTGTCCTGGATGATCCGCTGACATAGAAACTGAAGCGGTGCCACTTGCTTGGTAACCCATGCTACATGCAGGTTGAAACCAGAGGCCAAAAAGAGGCGCTTGTCATTATGGCCCCAACATAACGCTGTTAATGGTTTGCCCTGAAAATAGAAAATAAAATTTGTCAGTCAAAAGTCACAGACAGCCTGACATAACCTTGTGACCTTCTTCCAGCACAACATATTTTGGCAAAAGAGGAGGGAAGCATCACAGTAAACTGATTTGTTAAAGGCTGTTTACTCTTCCTGATTTTACGACGACAACAACATCATGGCCATGCACTTTTGCGAATCTTAAGTCATTGATTAATTGTGTTATAAAGTTTACATGTTTGCAGCAATTAACTTTCATGACTGTTTTGCTACACAAACATCATGAAAATAAAGTGTTTGCAAACATTTGTTGGTATTCATTGTTCACATTTTAATCAGTCTATTTTTTATTCTTTTTCAGTTTCCATGGAGAAACTTGCTTCCAAGATTTCTAAATTAATACCCTATTTCTTTTTCCCTGTATAAACTCTTTCAGTCCAAATAAATTGGATGAAAATGTCATCTGTGTACTTACGTTGACTAGATTAATTTGCAACAGGAAGATTAAAAGGAAAGGCAGACATTTTAAGAATAGGCTGAAAAACCAAATGTTTAAACCCAAACACTTTGAGCCATTTTGTAAATCCTTTCTTCAAAGACACCACTGAGTAGCAAGTGTGTGATCATTGTACTGACTTAGGGTAGCAAGTCTGAAAATATCATGTAGACTAGCCTTGTCTCCTCTATTCCAGAATTCTGCTTTTAATTTGTACCCTAATCTGGCAGCCTGCTATGCTTTATTTATAACTCCCTATGAGATCCTTTCACCCACAGTAAACTTTAACATAACTTTCCCCATCACAGTAAATTTTAACATAACTTTCCCCATCACAGTAAACTTTAACATAACTTTCCCCATCACAGTAAACTTTAACATAACTTTCCCCATCCTACAGTAGCTAATAACTACATGCTGTTCTGTATAGTTATTGTTTGGAATGTTTAAGTATCAGAGTTGATACATACATTATAGAAATACCTTTTAAACAAACACTATTAATTTTTTTTCTTATTTCTCTTTTGAAGATGAAAAATAATGTATAGAAAGATCGCTGATGTTGGTATGGGTTTTACTTGTAGGTTTAACAGTGATAATATTCCATCATTACCAAGACTGTAATACTGTAAAAACACTCCTTGCTTTGTAGGCGATAAGTAAAGCTAATAGTCTGATCATTTATTCTGACAAGGAATCTTATCTAGAGCAACAAATTCACTACAATACCATTATTTTGTAATTTTAAAAAAAATTGACAAAACATTTATTCATTAAATTCAGCATTCAGTCTGTTGACTTTTCTCATGTAAAGGGTTACCAGGTAAGGGAATGTTTATCCCTCTTTCATATGAAAATTAACAGTTACAAATATTTTTCCTGATGGTAGTGAAATCAGAAATTAAACAGAAATTATAAGTAGCTACAAGATATTTTATTTTTGTTTACATATTCTGTTGGCTCCCATGAGGACAACATGAACTCCTTAAACCTATTGATGAGCTGGAGTTCCCAAATCAATAACTACATCTCTTTAGATAAACCTTACTGCTGTATAACTCTTGTGTTTTCTCCTACTCTACCAAAATCTTTACATGATCCCTATTACACACAAAAATGGTTGTAGTGCAGGTGAGTATCTATTGATTTAAATCTTAATTATCTACTCCCAGAAAAAAAATCCTCCAAAACCCTAATCACCTAATTTTTACATTTTTTTTAAAAATAAAAGAAAAAAAACAAAAAGAAAAAAGAACTGAGAAGGAAAGTTTCCTTTCTTTATTAAACAGTTAAAACATGTATGGAAATTATTCCCTCGGCACCACGGAAATAGTTTTACTTCAAAACGTAATCAACAATGACATGCAAGGCTGATCCTTGGTGAACAGTTTTCTCGACCGTCTGCTCCTGTGATACAGGGATGGGAGTGTGCTGAATTGATTACTGTCAATTAAGTGAGATTGCTATGCTGTTTTAAGTCTCCAAGGGTTTAAGTAAATGCCTCTCCATTGACACTTTGTTGGTAAACACCTCAGTCTGATCCAGTCAAACTCTGAAAGTCGATGAAGTGTATGACTGCACAGTTAAACACTGATATATAGATCTTTAAAGAGACCAAAACACTTCCTATTTATAAAATGATCTTTTATCGACCTGCCATCTTCCAAAACTGCATCAAGTTTTTTAGCCAAATTCCAGTTAGCTTGACCTTTCAGGGCCCCTCTAAATTGCCCTTTCGGGTCCTTTGGGTTTGATGACCTAAAAGGATGAGTAACCATTCCTGAGACTAACTTTAAATTAGGGCTGACTGTTGATATATTCTGACCTTATTAGGTAGGCTGTTGATCATCAGGACATAGTTTACATGATATACTTATTATTATAGAGGTCATGTGATAAGAGAAACAGATTGACATCATTATTAGGTTACCAAAGAAATATTTATGAACAAAGCTCTTACATCTGTGTGATTAAATATAATAAACCCTGGCAATTAGCATATATCTATATATATCATGATTGCCTTGTTATTCAGTAAATATACCTATTTCATGTTTTTGCATATTACATATGTGTACTATATGTTATCATAGCATCACTTTAGCTCATGAAATAATGTCACACATTCACTGACGGCATTGTGAGGATATAACTTTTTGACAAGGACAAATTTATCATAGAATAAAAGGTTCTTAAATTTGTCTCCATTTAATATAAGATTTATGAAACTTGTCACGATATTTGCTTTTTCATTTTAGCTTGCTTTTGATATGCAAGATCCTGTGTTTATATCTTGATAATCAAAAGAATTACAAATAAATGCTTTATATAAATATATTATATGTGATATAAATGAAGCTGGATGCTTGATGTTTGTTAGTTTGCCTGGTGCTTTACTTGTTGTTTACCATGATCTTTTTCAGAAACATGGCATTACTTACTTGGATTGACCAAGGTTTACATGCTGGGTGTCATCAATGAAGCATAATATGCTTAATCTTCAGGAACACCTGGTCTTATTCTCCATGTAAATTTACAGGACTCTCCATGTAAATTTTTCTTTTGTTCATATTTTGCCCATGGATTTTGTTTTTGAATTAAGATACTGTTTCATGAAACTTATGTTTGAATTAAGATTTTGTTAACATGTTGGTATTTTTTATGTTGTGTTTATTTTACTGCTCTGCAATTAGCATGCAATCTAATTTTGGAAGAAATTAAAACGTCTGCCCCTTTCGCTGAATAGCAAATTTGATAATACGATAAATATAAATGCATTATTCTGTTATTAATAAAAGGCATGAAGGTCTGTGTTCCAACTACGATGAAATGAAATGATATGGTCTAAAATCTGATGAACAATATCATGAATTTCAGAGTGTTACATTTCATCAGAATAAAGTACTCTGTACTATTAGCCATTACTAAAATGCCAGGAAGGACCATCGTGTGGCCTTTTGACATCGCTACACACCAAAACAGGCACCAACTGAACAATCCATTATTTTTAATTCTGATAATGGCCAAAGTGTATTATTTACATTGCAGAGAGGTGTTTCATCGCAAAATAACAACAAATGTCATTATTAGACGTACTGGAAGCAAATTTTTCATCAGATATTTATCAGCACGAGTGACATAAACACAAAAGCACACTTCTGAAACAGCTCCCATGAACCAAGGTGTCGTTTTTTCCTAGAGCTTTGGGAGAACTGTATAAAATAATGATATTGTACTTTTCCATGTGGTATCATCACGAAATGAAAAAAGGACACAGATAGAGACCACCACTTTAGCCAATCGTCATTATCATACGCTCCCACTGGTCCTTGATAATCACATTTAGCAAGGGATGCTAAATCTATTGTAATGTTTCTGAACTGTTGTGTAGTACAACCTGTGTAAACAATTTAACTGTATAACATGGATCCTTCAAAGACACTTTATCATTTTCAGTTTGTCATCAGACCTGACCACATCTGCTAGCCAACAACTGACTCATTTATATGTCTGCCTTATATCCAGCTCAAGGAACCACTTCACCCTGAAAGTGGTATGAGATGGACAGGCGGCTACTGTCTTACTAGATTCATGTAATCTTCTTTGAAAACTCTACACTGTATTAAAGTTCTTTCTTAAAATAATTTCATCTAAATGCATCATTCAAAGCCAGTCAGATTCCTTATATTGATACAAATAATCTTTATTCATAAAAACTGTTGTGTCAAAACTACCTGTAAGGATGTTCTGAATGTCTCAGCCAATCAGAGACAAAGGTGGCCATCTTGAAATCTAGCGAACAAAACAGTTGAAGTCTCTGTTTTTGGGTTTGTTTTTACTATTTCGCCAACACAGTAATCAAAATCCTCTTAGGATCTTGTCAGATACAAATTACAGGACAGCTGATATTATATTGTTTCAACTCCATGGAAATATAGGCAACACCTCTTTTGAGGCGCAGGAAGGCAAAAAATTGTATAATTTAATAAATTCTATTGCCACGAAATGTTTAGAGATTGTGAAAGACTTCCTTTAAATTTTCAAAGATGGTTAACTTCATATGTGATTCATTTCCTCTAGTATAATAAAAAAAAAATAATAATAATATTTCTTAAAATCAAATCCTGGCAACCAGACACATTTGTGATCAGATGTGATTTGGAATGGTAGTATTTCCTAATCATATGCCCCAATGACTCTTTATATTGCTGAAATTAAATTCTGACATCCAATTAATAAACTTTGATCAATAATAAGATGGAATCTGTGTGCCAATTAATGTTAGCACTATTTCAGTGAGGAAACTTGAAATCCTAACTATGTTTTTCCCTCTTTTGGAGAGGTGTTGAATCAGCTAAGTGAAAACCTCTTGGGATTTCAAACCAATATTTTAGCAATTAAACATGAAGAGTTTCCATTGCTTGTGCTGTAAGGGTATACTGAAGTGGTTTCCAGTGTTTCCTGCCAATATTCCTTTGACTTAATTACAATGTAATTTACAGTTATTCTAGCCCATCACATTTCAAAACTTAATCAGAATTCTAGTGATTTTCTAAGATTGACGACTGAATTCCAAACAGGCATGCTAAGTACCGACATCCAGCATACATTTTGATGAAAATATGATAGCAATTAAATTTTTTTTATCATTATATTACAACAGCAGCTATAATAGATACATGAAAGTGATAGATCTTACTGTGATTTCCCCACAAACAATTTTTTTTTTATTTTCATCATACCGTATTTATTCAGTAATAAACCCATACCTGGTTATAAGCCAACTAATATATAGTGTTGCAGTGAAATTATATGTAAGTGATCTCAGTGTCTAGTAAAGATGATAAGCCGATCTCTTGACCTTGACTAAGAAGAAATGCTGTGGTACCCTGGGAATATCGCAGGATTTATTGGTATATATTTAATCAGACTTGGCATACTATGAGCATTCACAGTAGATTCAGTTTAAAAACTGTCTACCAAATTAATGGAAGAAAATGAATGGTGTATCCAAAACAATGTTAACTCCGAGGTAAAAAAGGGGAGATAACTTAAACACAAACCACAGCTACAATGTATGTATTGGATAAAACGTGCCCTGAATTTGTTTTAATACAAAAGATCTTCAATAACACACAAATGAGAATTATATGTATCTTCTGTTAAATCACCCAATAATTTTGAATGACTTAACCTTCATGTTTTTTTTGTTTTGCTTTTCCATTTTTTAAACTCTTTGGATAGAACTTTATTTCATAAATAATTTATACTCAAAATCCACTTGTAGTAAAACAGGATGGTTATGGCCCTTAACGGTCATCTGACAATGATGAATGGATGGACAAAACATAGAATTTGCAGATGGTGGTATGACAAATTTGATAAATTCCCAAGATGATATTTAAGATATCACATATGGTATAAATCTGTTCAACTATTAAGGAAGAATATCATTTTGAAGGGAAAATCATTGACTAACTTTCCCCTTTTGTGGCCCCACTGCTCAGTTCCTAGGGGTCAAATCAATTTTTGAATTTAAGAAATAATTGCTTACCCTAACTTATGAACCAGGCAAAAGTTTGTTGGAATCAACCCAGGCAGAAAGGAGGAATAGGGTTTTAAAGCTAATTTCAGAACCTTCTCATTTAAGGCCCTGTCACTTGACTCCTACAGGTCAAATAATATTCTGAATTTAACAACTGGTTACCCTCACCCAATGATGCATCAGACCAAATTTGGTTGAAATCCATCGAGGTATATAAGAGGAGTAGGGTTTTAAAAAAAATAGTTTACCCACTACGCATGGGGCACAATGCAACACAGATGGTGCACTCTTACAGATGAAGCATGATGGCTTTACATCTTGACCCTTCGGGTCAGATGACCTAATAAATGTTAATCCAATCTGTTCATCATTTCATGGACATTAAAATTCACTGATAAACAATAGCAATGAAATCAATGAAGATAAAACCCCCATGAAAACAAACGATTTTATAATCAAACAAGACGTTGATGAAACAAATCTCAATTGTTTCAAGTTTCCCAAAATCAATATTTTTTCGCAATATAACCTTTGTTGCAAACATTAAAATTTTAAAATCAAAAGTGATTTTTAAAATTTTTTTTTAATCTTTGAATCTTTTAACTTCAAATTTCATGAATTTCAAACTGAAAGCTGATATTACCCACTAGTATATTTTAAAACATAACAGAATTTCATATCAGCACACTTTGTAGTTATTTGAGACTTACAGCAGTGAAATAAGAATTCTGTAATAAAAAGTTTCACAGGGCCTGTATCACTTTTCTGGTGATAACAATTTACCTTTTACCTATAAAATAAATTTGTTTAAGGAATCACTTGAAAATTTTATACATGATTAGTCACCAAGTTTTGTTTCTTTGATATATCTTATATGTTTGTGGCTAAGTTCCTCTTTAAGAGATATAAAACATCATGGCTCACACATCACATACACCTATCATATGTACATTTTAAAGTGGTGACTCCATGTGGTTGGGATAGTGACTCCATGTGGTTGGGCTGGAGACCCCATGTGGTTGGGATGGTGACCCCATATGGTTGGGCTGGTGACTCCATGTGGTTGGGCTGGTGACCCCATGTGGTTGGGATGGTGACCCCATGTGGTTGGGCTGGTGACCCCATGTGGTTGGGCTAGTGACCCAATGTGGTTGGGCTAGTGACCCAATGTGGTTGGGCTAGTGACATCATGTGGTTGGGATGGTGACTCCATGTGGTCGGGCTGGTGACCCCCACACATTTTCAAATCCACTCAGGGAGAGGTGAGTGCACTACTACTGCATCATCTGATCATCCTCTACACAGACATATACTGATTACATAGTGATTGATAGTGTCAGAAAAACGCTTCATCTTACATTACCTCCATTTAAGGAATCTCATCATTGAGTAATTGTAGGTAAGGATGATACATAGCTTGTTAGCTTTTCATTAGACATCATTTTACAATAGAACCAGTTCTATTCTAAGCACAGTGGATACTGCAATGAATAATGGTAATCTATTTGAAAATGAAAGTACAAAGAGCACTCGTAGATGCTGTGAATGATGGATTGGAATAAAGGAAGTGGTATATCAGTTTAGAATAAGGGGTGGGGGGTGGGGGAGAGGGGAGGGAAACAAAGAAAGCACTGAAAAAGTCAAAATATCCTATTCACCACAAGCACCTGGATTTTTCTTTTTTTAATTCTAATAAATGAGACGGAGCTCAGTGTCAAGGAATATGGTAGTAGAATTCTTTAGTGATCAGTCAAGCTAATGCCGCGTATGGATGTTCTAGACATCTAGGTTGATTTACGTAGTATAATTAGGTAGTATGTTGGTGTAAATTTAACACTTATTAAAGAAGAAGCCTGGTTAACTAATCAGCATTTTGGATGTGAAGTGAATACAAATCAAGTACACCTTGTGAGACCCCTCGGACAATCTCAGTTGTTGATTACTGTTTGTCATGATTCTGAACAACAGTACCAATTCATTTTTATTTGTTTTCATAGAATTCTTTGTTAATATTAATCTCTAAAGGTTGACTCTGAAACCATAAGGTGAAACAGGATTGATTGCAAACTTGCTTTAATTGTTAATGTTAAAGATGGCCATCTGACAGCAGTTTTGTAACTTCAATCCTGGCTGTTTCTACACTTAAATATCACAGTGAAAGAGGGCAATCTATCACTCTGTCAAAAACATTTTGCCTCATATAAATTTCTGAACTGTGTCAGGCCAAGATATGAGATGAAGATGACTAACATAGATCTAAACACATCCAGAATCGACCTGTCTCTAGAGCGATGACAAAAGTGGAGCTTTTAATATCCTGTCCCCGACCTGGATGACAGAGGATAATAAAACATATGAATCTTTCTGAATATCTCAGAATAACACTGATATTCATCTTGTACACATTTCAAATGTAAAAAGAAGGAAATCTGGGCTCAGACTTCTCAAATCATTGTATGATTACTGTATATAACCTATGAATTGCCCACGTTCTTACAAGGTCTTTCAGCCAGTCGATAAGCAAATTTTGTCCCCAAGCAACAAAAAAAATACTGATAATTATCATTGGTTATAATACTGAACAACTTTACCACTGCAGTCTGGGATAGTCCTGATCTTGTTAAGCGCTCTGCCAATTTTTCAAAATTTTTAGCACCCTGGGCACTTAATGGATTGATGATTACAGTAAGTCATAAAAGCTATTTCACGAGGAGAAACGAAGGCAAATATCGCTGTTTACTCCACTCGTTAAGAACAGCAATGCATGACGGGTAATTAAAAAAGGTGACTGTATAACAAATAAATTTTTTATATGCCAAGGACCTGAATAAGAGGAAGACTTGTCCACTTTGACAAGTTTCCGCAGAATCATGTAGGATTATATTGTGTTCTTAACAGAAATACATTATAGATCTAATGACATGGGTGCTTACACACCTTGACCGGAATGTTGAAGCCAGCAGAGAAACTGATGGTATAAATACATACATCTATTGATATGTCACCTTGCTGACAAAACATGTTAATGATACAATAAAAGGACATATATACACAAATAAATTTTAAAATCTAGAACAAGAATTCTGCATCATCTTGTAGCAGACAACAGCACCAAGAATAGTAAATACTTCACCATATTGGGAAGTTACTTGACATGAAATGAAAGACTTCTTGAATTTTGAAAAAGAAATAACTAGAGGTTGTCAAATTATTTTCATCAAATTAAAATATGAAGACAATTTGGAAATCAAACTATAAACAAAAGTATGTTGTACTATCATTTAGCCAAGAATGACATCATAAACACAGCAACCATATCTTAATACAGATACCCCACTTTGATATAAAGATTCTGACTCAAAATCTTTATCATCATATAACTGTATTGTTGGTTATATTTTCAGGGCATAATAATCAAATCTAAACTAAAATCCTTATCATAGAAACCCTGCGAGCTACATCCTTCCCAAACTTTGGTAGACATTTTTCTTTAGATCATTTGACACAACCTTTACTGAGAGAGCGGTACAATGAGTCTGACCTGTTTGTGGAAGCAATGAAAAAATAATAAATGTCAAATAAATCGTGGACTAAAAACAAAGGGTATATATTAAGGAAATAAAAACTTTTAAAAGCACTTTCGTGGAACTGAACTTGTTTTATCTTTTGAGGGTAGTATAAATCTGACTGAAAAAGCCATCTTATCATCATCAAGACTTTTTATCTACGTTTTGTGTTTCTGTTTTAATGACAAATCATAACTGGATTTGTAATTTTGAAATTCTACTAAATGTCATATTTATTGTGTCTATGAAATTCTACAGCTGGTTCAACAATACATCATCAAAACACTTCTTATAGTCTTTCAGATATTGATCGACCAGTAGTCCACAGGAAGTAATGACTCAAGCTTTGCCATATAAATTTATGACAAGTTTTTGCCAGTCAGGTTTCTAAAATCAATATTTGTATATAAAGATGTTTTTTCATTACAAAATTGTGATAAATGAACAAAGACTTGTCAAAATATTTCTTCAGCAGGTTTCTTCTTACAGTACAAAGTTTAAAAGTGCACACTTCATGTTGGCTCTTCAAACAGCAATTTCTACATAAATATTTTGAAACCTATACATGAACTGTCTGATAATAAGTCCATGCCTGGTAATAAGCCCACCAATTTCTATTGAACTTCTTCAGTAACAAGAGACCACAAGGGTCTGTATCTTTCACCTGTCTTTGCTTGGCTGAAATTTAAAGGGACTTCTAAATATCCAAGTACACAACACACAATCTTTGGAGCAGGTGAGCAAAAAATGCCAACAAATGATTATCACTATTCTGTATTGAACTCCCTGCTGGATCAAGTGTTTGTCTTGGTCTAAAACTATTTTTTGAAGTATAGACATGGTTACGCTAATAGGTCAATATTAATTAGCATTACCTCTTGTATTGTGAATTAAGAACATTATCTTTTTTTCATGAGCAAATGCTCTTCAAATATTAGTCAAACATCCAGTTCTGAATAAACATCAGTGTACTAATATTAGCACAACAAACCTTGTGCAAAAACCATTAAACTAAGTTGAAGACTATTTCTACAGGAGATGAAGAGAAGTCTTGGTGCCAACAATTGTTTGATCTTTATTTGTTTTTTAAAAGTTTGATAATTTTCCTGCTTTCCTCTTACCTTCTCTGTTTTTGCTCTTAATGATAAGAAATTTGAATATTTATTTGCAGAAATAGCAATAACAATCTTTACTTGGCATAATCCAAGTTGGCTATCTGTCGGCCATTTTGTTTTTTTGATCAGTCCCAAGGGAAATTTGAGAGAGGTCTATCCAGTACTTCTCAAGAAACAGTGATAACAAACTTCATTCCGTGAAATCCAAGATGGTCATCTGTCAGCCATTTTGTTTTTCTGATACATCCCAAAATGAAACAGAAATACATAGGGACGAAGGGGAATCTTCTTATGAAAGTTTAGGGAGAGTCTTTTCAAGAAATTACTATAACAAAAATTCTTTATGCATAAACAATGAACAGATAATGAACCATGGATGAAGGGCTAAAAATCTAAAGCTGGTAAGTTTGGTGTATTTTCCACATATGAATTTGAATTCAAGGACACCTGTAACCTTTGCAATTGAGTCTACAGACTTTATAACCAATGTGGACAAAGAACGATATTAAGACCTTTAACCTTATGACCTCAACAGAGATACCTTGACCTCTAACCTGGTAACAATGCCAACATACCTGAGATGGTATAGAGATCCAGTGAAGCAGACGTCCGTCCCGTGAGTAGAAATGTAGCTCATTCCTGCATTGTAGGTTTGGCAGACGGATGAAACCCCCAACTGCCAGTATCTCACCGCAATTTGACCAGTCCATGCGGAGACCTGTAACAACATCAACAAGCAATAATATCAGTTACATATTCAACAACATTGGTCAACAAACAGGTTAACTAAACAGAAGAAAAGATGAACAAATCCTGTCCAAGCCAGTCATTTCCATTACACTTACGACTGGTTTTTCTAGGCAGGCCATTATTAGGGAAAAACTTGCCCCATATACCATATCTACCTGGCAATATGTTCTGTTTCAGAGATAAGTTCACTTAACCTATTGATGTTAAGTGGAATAAGCAAATGCTTCTATATACCATATCAAAAGTGTGGGGTGAGGATGGCAACACAACTGTTCTGTATATATCCAGAAGATAAGTTCACTTAACCTATTGATGTTAAGTGGAATAAGCAAATGCTTCTATTTCATTGTCCATACTCTATTATCAAAAGTGTGGGGTGAGGATCAGGCTCAACACAACTAAGATTACTTTATATATCCAGAAGTTAACTTTATTCTGTCTGTATCTATTGCTGCTCAGTAGAATACCCCTGCCTGTATCTATTGCTGCACAGTAGAATACCCCTGCCTGTATCTATTGCTGCTCAGTAGAATACCCCAGCCTGTATCTATTGCTGCTCAGTAGAATACCCCTGCCTGTATCTATTGCTGCACAGTAGAATACCCCTGCCTGTATCTATTGCTGCACAGTAGAATACCCCTGCCTGTATCTATTGCTGCTCAGTAGAATACCCCAGCCTGTGTCTATTGTTGCTCAGTAGAATACCTCTGCCTGTGTCTATTGCTGCTCAGTAGAATACCCCAGCCTGTATCTATTGCTGCTCAGTTGAATACCCCTGCTTGTATCTATTGCTGCTCAGTAAAATACCCCAGCCTGTGTCTATTGTTGCTCAGTAGAATACCCCTGCCTGTATCTATTGCTGCTCAGTAGAATACCCTGGCCTGTAACTATTGCTGCTCAGTAGAATACCCCAGCCTGTATCTATTGCTGCACAGTAGAATATACAACCAATGTCTTGTTTCTCCAACTGGAGTCAACGTAAAATGTTAATTCCAAAACATGCTTACTGCAGAAAAAATTCAGTATGAATCTGAAAATTGGGTGTTACTGGAATGGGACTATGAAGCAGTGACATCTTTATGCACTTTGTTCTTTTATGTACATTGAATTGGGATAAAATTACGTGTCGTGACAATATATTTTTCATGTTTGTTTAATTACAGATCATCAGTAGATTTTAATTAAGCTGTTATTAAGCAGTTTGACAAGCCTCTGATAAGATTTCCATGACCAGATTATGAATCATTGTTGCCAATGAGGTGATGTGTTTCACACACCACCTACTTTCTGTGCTGTCACATTATTTGCAATATAGAATGAGGTGCAATGAATGCCTCCATTAGGAATGACTGAAGTGCTATGTAATCATAGTCATAATGTCTGTGATATGAGTTTTATGTTTACAATAGACTTGAACACTGTCTGATAATATCAAGTAATTATTCACAAGAATAAACTCTGAAAATTCTGTTTTTTAATTGTGACGAATAGTTTCGAATGAGAATTTACGACAATATAACCTTGAAGCCCTTTTAAAACTGTAAAATTGTAAAAATTAAATGATCAGAGATAACAAACATTTGCCACTGAACCACAAATATTATAGATGGTGCCTCTGTCTACTTAGCATTGTTTACTCTCCAGCACTTTGTAGATAAGCACACAACTCTCACCATTTATGTAAGCATGCTTATTTATTGGCTGGGTTTATTGCCATGTGAATAGTCAGGGTCATTTTGGGGCTTGATCTTGTAGAACCTGGTGACTGCCTCATTGAACATCATGCAGGAGGCCAAAAGCAGCTGGCTACTCAGTTCAATTATGAGTGATTTGTCAAAGGTTACATTCATGACAGCATAGGATGAACTATTTCCATTTCATTTTCCGAAATTGCAATTTTACATCATATAACACTTCATAGCCAAGATATTTTCACCCCTGTACCATTTTACATGAATTCGCCTTAGACATTATGACTGGATACCAGTTTGATGTTCATCTTGGATAATTTCTATCTGTAGGAATTGACTTAAGCACTTCAAGTTTTCAAGTTAAATGTACCTCCCACTCAAGGTCAGTACATGTCAACAAATACATGTACCTATACAAGATATTATTCTAGAAGTCTGTACAGTGTTCCAAGAAGCCATCCACGTGTTGGATATATCGCAGATGACATCTGTATCATACTAGTAATTGGAAGAAGACGTGTGCTAACTGTACTGTAGGTAACCCACACACACCACTGATATGAACGACACTGTCGATCCCTACAGACGTTGATGGATAGTCGTGCTGAGAGATACTGGTATCTAAGGTAGTATTAGATTCCCCCTGATTGCTTTCTCGCACAAACGACTAAAGTAACTGCTGTTTATTTCGCTATTCAACACAAATTAGCCAAGGAAATTCTGTTTAAATTGATTGGAATTGTCCACGTATACCTTTCTTTACAACTACTCTGCCTACTTTTCCATATTCAATTGGCCATATCATTTATTATGAAATAAATGAAATTTATAATTGCAGCACTCGTAATGTGTACCAAATGACACCCACGTACTGAGGTACGCTTCCATTTTCATACTGAATAAAGCCAGCTAAATTCAAATGAAACCTGCTGATAGCACACCAAAACCACTAGCTATGGATACCTCTGACTCCATGTGACAATTTTCAATGTTTACAAATATACAGCTACATTGAAGATTTTTCAGACATCCAAAAGCCTTTAAACGCAAACTTCAATATAACAAATACCGATCAATAAAGGACAATAGATTTGGATCTAAATACAGTAGTTCAGAGTAATTTAACATCTGTATAAAGGTCACCTGTCTGCTCCCTTGAGTGGCCTTTATTGACAGGTTTGACTCTCTTAAGAGAGCAAACCAAGAGAGTTTTTTGGAATATTTTCTGTACCTGGAGGAAGGTTCATTCTACATGGCTGCAGATTTTATTACAAATATTCTTACATTATTATCTATAAGAACAAACACGTAATAAATAATATACTTTCTATAATATTTTACTAGAAGTATGTTTAGAAGTTCAACGTTGAAATCTCATGCCGAGTCTACACCTAACACCTTGATATGATACTTCTCTAAAGTCTCATGCCGAGCCTTCACCTATCACCTTGATATGTTACTTCTCTGAAGTCTCATGCTGAGCCTACACCTGCCACCTTGATAGAATACTTCTCTGAAGTCTCATGCTGAGCCTACACCTATCACCTTGATATGATACTTCTCTGAAGTCTCATGCCGAGCCTACACCTAACACCTTGATAGAATACTTCTCTGAAGTCTCATGCCGAGCCTACACCTAACACCTTGATATGATACTTCTCTGAAGTCTCATGCCGAGCCTACACCTAACACCTTGATATGATACTTATCTGAAGTCTCATGCCGAGACTACACCTACCACCTTGATATGATACTTCTCTGAAGTCTCATGCCGAGCCTACACCTAACACCTTGATATGATACTTCTCTGAAGGCTCATGCCGAGCCTTCACCTATCAGCTTGATATGATACTTCTCTGAAGTCTCATGCCGAGTCTACACCTACCACCTTGATATGATACTTCTCTGAAGTCTCATGCTGAGCCTACACCTACCACCTTGATATGATACTTCTCTGAAGGCTCATGCCGAGCCTACACCTACCACCTTGATATGATACTTCTCTGAAGTCTCATGCTGAGCCTACACCTGCCACCTTGATAGAATACTTCTCTGAAGTCTCATGCTGAGCCTACACCTACCACCTTGATATGATACTTCTCTGAAGTCTCATGCCGAGCCTACACCTAACACCTTGATATGATACTTATCTGAAGTCTCATGCCGAGACTACACCTACCACCTTGATATGATACTTCTCTGAAGTCTCATGCCGAGCCTACACCTAACACCTTGATATGATACTTCTCTGAAGGCTCATGCCGAGCCTTCACCTATCAGCTTGATATGATACTTCTCTGAAGTCTCATGCCGAGTCTACACCTAACACCTTGATATGATACTTCTCTGAAGTCTCATGCCGAGCCTACACCTACCACCTTGATATGATACTTCTCTGAAGTCTCATGCCGAGCCTACACCTAACACCTTGATATGATACTTCTCTGAAGTCTCATGCTGAGCCTACACCTATCAGCTTGATAGAATACTTCTCTGAAGGCTCATGCCGAGCCTACACCTACCACCTTGATATGATACTTCTCTGAAGTCTCATGCCGAGCCTACACCTGCCACCTTGATAGAATACTTCTCTGAAGTCTCATGCCGAGCCTACACCTACCACCTTGATATGATACTTCTCTGAAGTCTCATGCCGAGCCTACACCTAACACCTTGATATGATACTTCTCTGAAGGCTCATGCCGAGCCTTCACCTATCAGCTTGATATGATACTTCTCTGAAGTCTCATGCCGAGTCTACACCTAACACCTTGATATGATACTTCTCTGAAGTCTCATGCCGAGCCTACACCGATCACCTTGATATGATACTTCTCTGAAGTCTCATGCCGAGCCTACACCTAACACCTTGATATGATACTTCTCTGAAGTCTCATGCTGAGCCTACACCTATCAGCTTGATAGAATACTTCTCTGAAGGCTCATGCCGAGCCTACACCTACCACCTTGATATGATACTTCTCTGAACTCTAGGTAAACTGGAACTTACCATACATATCTTGCATTAAGCATAGGGGGTCAACACATTACTTCTGACCCCCTATCACGGAGTGGGCTTATCACAGAACAATGAAACATAAACGAAAAACAGCAGGCTTCTTACTAAGGGTTTTTGACTGGATGATTTGATGATTATCTTTTCTTTTTTTGTGTTCAAAGAAAACACAATAACACTCTATCTAGATTATCTTATATTTAATTGACAGATATCGGATAGTTACAGGCATAGCTGATAAAAACAGAATTTAACATGAGAACAATGAAAGATGTGGTTGCTTCCTGACAGGACGAACCATGAAAGCTATTGATTACTGCGTCATACAAAGTACGGTTATAATAATGCTGCCTGACGTCTGCACAGGAAACAAGTATTCAACTATCTCGTTGAGTTGAAATTAATTCTTGTATGGTGTTGTGAATGACAATTTGTTTTGACAATTTTGGACCGAAGTAAGGTGGAGCCATATGAGAATGACATGTTTGTGCGTCATCCTTATGTGTACTCTGCTCAGTGATACGTTTTACTTTCATATTTTTTTTTAACTTGACAAAGAGGAAATGTTATGTAAGATGTTGCCTAGGGAACAGGTAAGATATTTCAACAAATCCAACAAGTAATTAATGACGACATTAATGTGATATTAAAAGCATGACAAAGTATGTATATAAATTGATTAGGTTAGGAAAAAACAACTGAATGTATGGCCTTATTTCTAAATTCATCTGTAGACAAATCTGAGAGACTGAACTGGAATGACTGACACCGTTTCATATATAAAGAATGTTATAAAATCTCTTTACTTGGAGTTTAGTGATGTATTTTTCAATCAAGCAAATTTATTATTTATATAAACAAAATGTTGTACATTGATCTAACTCTTCTATGTTTTTGAGGTTTGTTAAACACTGTAACATGGGAGGTCATGTGGTGCAGTAGTAACCTTTCACCTAGATGTCCAGGGTTCAATTCCGTAAGTGGATGTGAAAATGTATGGGGGGTTACATACGTGATCACATGGGTTTTCTCTGGATACTTCGGAATGCACACTTTAATCTGCGCCAACAACAGTGATCAATATAAACTGATAGCTTGTTTTACAGTTGTTGTAAAATAGATGTAGTTTTCATAATTAAATACTCTAAATGTTTACATTTCTTGTTTATAGGAGTTATAACTGATGAAAAAATTCAACATACACTGAGTCAATTATACTAAATCAGTATGTTTACAGTATACAAAATTTCTAGATGTCTAAATTTGGGTGAATGTTCATAGTTTTCTTCTGACTACATGTATGAAACTTAATTTCTGTAACAGCAAAAACAAAGCCAAAAATTGTTATGTGTTACAATATATTCCTATTGTTATCCTTATAGTATGTTGTGTGTTCTGTTTGTGTTACCATACGTTTCTATAATCCTTGTAGTGTTCTGTGTGTCCTGTATGTGTTACCATACATTTCTATATTCCTGTAGTATAATGCGTTTCCGGTATGTTTTCCATAGATTTCTATAATCTTAACAGTGAAAAGTGGCATGTATGTGTTACTATATATTTCTATTATCCTTGTAATATGACGTGGGTCCTGTATGTTTTTACAATAGATTTCTATAATCTTTTCAGTACAATGTGTTCTGTTTGTGTTACCATATATTTCTATAATCTTTGTAAGCATGGTGTGTCCTGTATGTGTTACCATACATTTCTATAACCCTTGTAGTACAGTGTGTCCTGTATGTACTACCGTACATTTTTTGTAGTCGAGTTAGCATACATTTGTATAATCTGTACACTGTACATTGAGTCCTGTATATGTTACCATACATTTCCATAATCCTTACAGTGCAGTGTGTCCTGTTTGTGTTTTCATACATTGCTCAAGCTGATAGTGAGACAAACCCCCATAAATCTCACAATGCCGCACCCATATGAAATTCCTGCTAATAAAAAGATCACACACCTATCTAAAAGTGATTTCCATTATGTACATTAAGGAGAAATACGTGTTGTGGACAATCATTGTTGTCGTGTCTAAGGGGTGTTACAGTGTCTTCTGATCCAGGGTTATCACCAAACTCTCTCAACCCTTGAGAATTGAGCCATGCTGTTATACGTGGTCATGACCATTTTCCTGTTCCTATGGGATCTAATTTATCAGGAAGGTCATGTTTGCTTTCCTTACAATGTCCACAGCTGAAGGTATTCAGAAAACCAGAAAACATATTTACGAAACAGGAAAATGGACATTTACGAAAAAAAAACATATCTACGAATACTTCCACACAAATATATGTAGCCATTAGAGGTTTCCAATTGTTGAACTGAACTTTCTTTCTGCATTTAAATAAGCATATGGAAACCTCTGTTTATTTGTTAGTAAGATAATATCTGTTCACAGATGAGGGTAATGAATCATTTTTTCTGGACAGTCAGGTATACCACATACAGATACCACATTCAAGATTGACAACATGAAGAAATATCTAATTTAAGATTGATAATGTGAACAAATATCAGATCAAGACTGACAACACCATATATGCTTTCTGTTTAACTCTGAATTTTTTTAGAATATGTTGAATTACAAATATTTGCATTAGCAGCAAATGGCATCAGTAGGAAAAGAAAACATTGACTACAGCCTGATAAACAAGGACAGTCTTCTTACAGGTAATTAAGCAGTCTTACCAAATAAATTTACTAAAATAATCTCATACTGGTCGGTGGAACAGTGATAGTGGATTTGCCTTTCACTTTGGCATTCCTGGTTTGGTTCCCTAAACATAGGTGAAAAAGTTTGGTATCACCTGTCCAACCACGTTGGTTTTCTCCAAGTACTTTGGTTTCTTCTCACAGTAACACCCCTCAAACACTTCTATCCAGATCAAAAGAGTGATTAATATGTGTTAAATAACTTGTTTTGCAATATTTGTAAAATGAATAATGTTTATTAAACTGATCGTCGGAGATTGACAGTATTTGAATGAATAAAGAATTAAATTTCTAGCTCATCTGTCAACTACATCCTTCACAAAGACTGTGGTAAAACACAACTAAACCTTGCTGCCTTCCTGATCTCCAGGCAGACTCCATGGAAAAGTGCCAACCAGGGAACAGGCCTCTAGTATCATGTGCTTATTCCAAATGAAATTACAGATCCCCCAGCATTAGCGAGTCCATAAGCTGACTTAATTGTTTTCACTATCCACAAGGAAGTAATACCTTGAAATGGTGGAAACTGCATACTGCCAGTCAATAACATAAACAGCTCACAGATGTAAACCACACCATGAATGGATTTAGTCTTTAGCAAATCAGCCTGGTGTGTATTATGAAAGTACAAAAACTTGGTCTCTAGAATAACACAACAGATAGTAAACAATTTAGCACAACTTTCTCTTGTGGTTCATATTATTTTCGACTCATTAATTTACCAAGAAGTTTGGAACCTGCTCTTGTCTCAGGATTTGTCTCTCTCATCATGAATGCTTAAAGTTACAGTGAAACACTGTTTTCAAAATCAATGGAAAAAGGGGAAATTACAAGGACCTTCATTGCAAGCTTGTAAATTTTGGAATTGATTAATTGTTTCTGATAACAATGTCACCATAAATAGGAATTGATGTAAGGACATAATCATGTAATATCGTCATCTGAATGTGACATTATTAAAGTACAGGCCACTTAGTGAGACATGTGGCCACTAAGTGAGACATCAGGCCACTTAGTGAGACATGTGGCCACTAAGTGAGACATCAGGCCACTTAGTGAGACATGTGGCCACTAAGTGAGACATCAGGCCACTTAGTGAGACATGTGAAATAATATGAATGTTTCAATTAGGATTCATGTATGTTACTTCATACAAAAAGAGACTGAAAAAATTAAGTTCCAATTCGATGATGGTTTTTTTTTCATCTTTAACAAATTCAAAGACTAAACAAGGAAACAAAGAGGAATCCTTAAAATATCAAATAACATATATATTCTTCAATAAGCTCATGTCCAGTAATAAGCCCATATAAATCTGTTGTTTTTCAGTAAAATTACAAACCAATATATTTTATTGCCTAGTAATAAGCCCACAACTGCATGGCTGTGACAGAAATAATGTGTTGCCATTTGAGCTTTTTGAGAAATGAATAAGGCGTTACCCGTATAATAAATATTTTATCAATGACAATTAAGTCATCAATGATCTTCAATCTATAGCACATTATCAGATAGTTTACAAACACTCAAATGACCTAGCATTAAGCATCTGTGTAAACTAAAGCCTGTAAGTTTGCCACCATTGGCAGTTAAAGTGTCTTGAATAAATTGATTTGACACAGCAGGGACCTGAGTACTCTTTTGTACTCTTACAAAACGACAGATGTCAAACACAATATTATCTCTTCAACAGACTGTAACCAAATATCTTCAAATTTGAATTATTATATAAAATGATTTTGATTCGAATTGCTAATTCAGTGTTTTCTTCCTGAAGAGATCAAGCAAAATAAATGTGATTGGTTGACTTTTTCTGTCTTTCACTATGTTGTGCACCAGTAAGTTCTTCTATGGTCTAAAGGTTTCCCATGCAGGGAAAGAATCTGATAGCAAGCTTATTTCCCAGGAGAAGAGTCGGCTAGCTGTCTTTATCTTTAATCCAAATTAACAAAATCGCCATAAAACAACATTCAGCCCCTATCTTGTACTGAATGGAGTAAAAATTCATGTAAAAACACATCCTGTCACATTTTGTGTCTAATGAAATAAAATCATAATGGAGCCCACTGCATCTCAACTCTCATCTTAAATTTGGAAATGCTTTGATACTAAAACCTTGGTCTGTCATGGAAGTACAGACCTAGTCCAGACAAGACTTCAATCCTTTCGCCCCTATATTTTCCTGATGATTGTCACACAAATCATATAAAATTATTTTGTAGCCAACACTAGAAACACAGCAATCAAAACATGAAGAACGGATTCACTGAATAATGGATAACATGGATATCACAAGCCTCAGGTGATTGTTTGTCCTGCGTGCTCGCGAGCGCGGGAATGTCTACCGTACATCAGCCAGTATTGATTGCGAGTGTGGGTTATGATACGTTACCCGGCTTTGAGTGTTTCTACAACAAGATAATTTAGTTATACTAGTCTCATTCAGAAACATACTGTTTGATTACAATACATTGATTGTTTGCAAAGAACGAATGTAATTGTTGTCCGACGATTTTTGTATCTGCCATCATCATAGGCGACAGATATGTCCAGTAGGTTGCCTGGGAGAAGACTGCACAATTATTCTGGGATGTTATGCTGCTTAGATCAACTCCACTATCATTTAATGAGTCCACCCTATGCATACCCTCTGATAGCACGAATTAGTCAGAACCACTGTTTGCACAGTGAAATAGTAATAGAACGTATCACAAACGATTAGTCACACTCAGAATCTAAATGGTTACAAAGATATTGTGATGTAGTTTCATGTACAATTGTCTGCTATCTTAATCACATCACTAGTAAGAGGCTTTTTCCAGTCTGACTCATTTCATTTTAAAAAGCAAATTTTAATCTTAACACCAAATGACCTATCTTTAAAAATGATGATCAGAAAGACAGCATTGTAGGTTTTTAACCATAAGTCATCATCTTGATTTTCTTACTCATTAAGAATGTACCTTACAGAATAACAGAAGGGATAGAAAGAAAACTAAGAGGCCCATGGGAGATCAATCCAATAGGTGAAACTTGGAAAGAAATAGGTGTCGCACAGGAAAACCATGGTTGCACAATCATGTTACAAAATGGCCTCCCTGGCTGCCAATATTGAAGTTTTAACACAGTTGAAAAAAAAACTTTGTTGATTACCTTTCTTTAACATTCCAACCAATTTTTAGATCAATGGCACCAGTGGAACTGGAGAAGAAAATTAGAATATGTTTTATAAGATGGCGGCAATGGTAGCCATCTTGGATTTCAGACAGACCTGAAAAATAACAACATTTCGTCAGGACCATCTCAGAATCATTTCATGCAAGCCTTTTAGATCAATGGCACCAGTGGAGCTGGAGAACAAATCTGAAATATGTTTTACAAGATGAGGGCCAAAAAATACCAACATTTGGTCAGGAACACCTCAGGATCATTTCATGCAAGTTTGAGCTCAATCCCACTCATGGAACTTGAGAAGAAGTTTGAAATGTCAAAAGTTTACCCTTCATGTCAGATGACCTAAAAAGAGGATGGAAACATAAATTGGGGGAAAAAAATTGAAAAGAATAATCATAGGGAGAGTGGGAAGGGTTGAATGAGGAAGCAAAGAGAGATAAAGTAGTATATAAAGAGATGCAGAGGGGAAAAAATTAGGGAAACCGAAGGATGGGAATAAAATATTCCTTGAGAAAAAAACAAAGCAGGTAAATAAATTAAGGTTAACTGATTGAAAAGCCTTATTTAAAGAAATCATAAATGGGTGAAAATTGACTGTAATGTAAAAGGAAGAAAGAGATATAGGAGGTAGAGACAGGTATGGAAGGTAAGAAAGAAGATAGATATAAGAGAAAGGGAAAGGTAAGAAGGAAGAAGAGAGATATCAAGGCACTGAAATGTATGGAAGGTAGGAATGAAGAGACAGATATATAAGACTAGGAAAGGTAGAGGGTACAAAGGAAAGAAGAAGGATATAGGAGTCAGAGAAAGGTATATAAGGTAGAAAGGGAGATGTGAAATATAATGTACAGAGAAGGTATGGAAGGAAAAATAAGCAGAGATGCAGGGGCCAAGAAGAAGTGAGATATAGGACACAGAGACAGGTACAGAGGGTAAGAATGAAGAAGCGATATATAGGAGGCAGAGAAAGGAACAGGGTGTAGGAAAGATGAAGTGAGACAGGTGGCAGAGACAGGTACAGAGGGTCAGAATGAAGAAGTAAAATATAGGAGGCAGAGACAGGTACAGAAGGTAGGAAAGATGAAGTAAGATATAGGAGGCAGAAACAGGTACAGAAGGTCAGAATGAAGAAGTAAAATATAGGAGGCAGAAACAGGTACAGAAGGTAGGAAAGATGAAGTGAGATACAGGAGGCAGAGACAGGTACAGAGGGTCAGAATGAAGAAGTAAAATATAGGAGGCAGAGACAGGTACAGAAGGTAGGAAAGATGAAGTGAGATACAGGAGGCAGAGACAGGTACAGAGGGTCAGAATGAAGAAGCGATATATGGAACGCAGAAACAGGTACAGAAGGCAGGAAAGATGAAGTAAGATATAGGAGGCAGAGGAATCTCTGGGCGATGAAAGGGAAAATATATAAGCAGAAATGGTGTACGGTTACTGACCGCAATATATTGTGATAATCAATAATTCATGAATCTATAGAGAAAACAACTAATGTAACCTTTTTTATAATATAAATAATAGATAGCTGGCATGGATCAAAGAGTCCAACAATACAACCCTGTCAGAAACTGAATATTAGTCCATTTAAAAGATGTTTTACTACAAAAATTTTTTACAAAAACAAAAGAGTGAAAATGGCAGCTTAAGACAACTTTAGTATCGCCCTTTTAATATGGCACGACCTAAAATCACTCCCACCCACCATTGTTCAAGATTGGAACATCGTAGACCATGATTCACAGCAACATTTTATTGTCCCCGAACCATCACTGCTAAAAGCTTTTACATGTGACCGTTACAGAGCAATCATGGCTGAGCTCTCTTCCAGTTACTTTTACACAGCCATTACTTGACAGAAAATTTTCCTTCGGCTAGAAGTTAGCTGATTCAATTTAATGAGCTTTGCTCCAAAAAACCTAGATCACCATTTTTTGAGGTTATCAAAGAAAATTTGAAACAATGTTCTCCCAAAAATCCATCTTGACTACACTTACAGAAGAAAAATATTGCCGCAGGATTATATAGCACAGGGAGACAAGACAGTCTGTTGTACTAAAATTGTAAACACCTAACAAATTTTGTCTGCTTGCCAAAAGGAAGTTCACACCAAATGAACCATGATAAGTTTCATTCATATGTGTAATGAAGGGAGATCAATGACTTTGGTCATCTACAATATTGATGAGTTTGTCGAGATATCTGTAGGCAGAACAATTTCAAAGTATGCATCAGTAGCACAGAACTGATCAACAAAAATAATCAATATTTTATTACATCATTATCGAAACAAAGAGGCACAGAAGGCCTGTATTGCTTAACTGGATCTTTATGACCGACAGTACTTTATCTGTGCATATGTTCCAGGTTTAACACATTTGACCCCTGTGACTTTGACTATTGGTCAAGGTCATTTCTTTTTGCAAACTTTCTTGGACTTCATAAAAGGAACATACTGGCAAAACATAACGATTCTTTGCTTTTCGATATTTCAGAAGATTTTGTTTAAACGTTTTAACACATTTGACCCCTGTGACCTTGATGATTGGTCAAGGTCATTTCTTTTAGCAAACTTTGTAGGACACCATATGAGGAACATAGTAGCCAAATATAATGATTCTAGGCCTTCATGTATTTGGGGAGAAGTCAATTAAAGGTTTTAACACATTTGACCTCTGTGACCTTTAATATGGGTCAAGGTCATTTCTTTTCGCAGGCTTAATTGGGTTTCATCAAAGGAACCTTCCAGCCACATATAATGATTCTAGGCCTTCCAGTATTTCGGAAGAAGTCGTTTAAAGGTTTTACCATACTTGACCTCTGTGACCTGGAATATGGGACAAGGTCAATTCTATTCACAAACTTTGTTGGGCTTCATCAAAGGAACCTTCCAGCCATATATAATGATTCTAGGCCTTTCGGTATTTTGGAAGAAGTCGTTTAAAGGTTTTAACACATTTGACCCCTGTGACCTTGAATATGGGACAAGGTCATTTCTTTTAGCAATCTTTGTTGGGCTTCATCAAAGGAACCTTCCAGCCATATATAATGATTCTAGGCCTTTCAGTATTTTGGAAGAAGTCATTTAAATGTTTTAACACATTTGACCCCTGTGACCTTGAATATGGGTCAAGGTCATTTCTATTTGCAAACTTAATTGGGCTTCATCATAGGAACCTTCCAGTCAAATATGATAACTCTACACCTTTTGGTATTTCAGAAGAAGTTGTTTAAATGAAAAGTTGACGGACACAGGACGGACGGATGACGGATGCCTTGCTATGGCATAAGCTCACTTTGCCCTTTGGGCCAGGTCAGCTAAAAATAAAGAGGAGATAATTCTTTTTTTAATACAGTACATATTTATATTAAAAATTAAATCTTAATTTATCAGAAATTTAATCTTAATGGCTCTGTCAAATTTCAAAGTTTGAAACGGACATCAGAACCAGCTCAGTCCAATTGATGAAGTCTAGCAATATCTTCTGGGTAAAGTTGTATTAAAAATCTGAAAAAATAAAGATGAGTAAAATATGTTCTTAATAATTTTCACAGGAAACTGTCTAACCTAGCACCCTGTGATACACAATACACTTTCATTAAAGAGGATTGGTTTTATATTGCTACGTTCCATAAAATGATGTCATATAAGGTGTTACACCTTACCTTGTACTTAACAATGGGCAAACCATTCCTTAGACTACCACAAAACAGGGACTTAGAAGTAACTATCAATTATAAAGACTACAGACTTGGCCAGAGAACAACAGAATTATTGAAGGGACAATTAATAAACTAATCTTATCTTTAATTAAAAGTAGTACCAAACCTATACATATCAAGACAAAATCTTGCTTGTAAATAAATCTGTTGGAGGAACAGGGCGATGACATGGCAATATAACTCTTTCTCTATGTTATGATTTACCTAAATACATTGCATACAATAGGTTCAATCTTTCAACATTCTTACCCAACAGGGATTTTAAGATTTTTTCACATCAATTTACTGTGTCTCCGTTTGGAGTGGGACTTGTAATTCATTTTACTCACTCTCGCTTCTGATTGGAAGCCATTTTTGTTGACATTCTCAAGACAGGTTTGCGCATACCAGTTAGGTCAAAGTGCCTTTGTATTTGCACATAAAATGTCGGTTGTATTGTTAAGAATTCTTTACAATTAATCTAAAAGAATATGGAAAGTAAAGTATTGTGCTAATATAAGGACATGCATAGTTCACAAGAATACTGAACTACAATTCCATGAAAGATTTTTTGACATGAAAACTAATTTTCCCTTTACTCTAGGCCAGGGGATAGCAGAATCGTTGATCTAGCCTAAATGTCAGATTATGCAGTGATCAAATTCAACAGGTTTACATGAACCCTAATCACTTTTTGAAAATGATACTTACCTACTTCAAGATCTTAATCAGAAAAAATTATTTGAATTTGTCCCATGAATATACCATAACCCCACAGTCTACTGAAGACAGCTGAATGCCAAATGTGTCAAAGACAACAGACTTAGCTAATAACCAAAGTGTCTAATACTTCTCAACACTGTAAGGAAGATTGTAAATCTAATCCTCTGTATGTAAAGTACACTGTTTATTTGACTCAGATCTTGGGGATTTCATAGAAATCTCATAGCTGTCAGTCTTCTTGGTTCTACCACAGAATGTGCCTGTATTGTTAGTTTTCAAACCACTCAGATGTAAAACAGCTGATGTATGAATTTTTTTCCTTTGCACAATTTAATAAATATATCATATAATATCCCATTTTGCAGTGAAAAACAAGGCCCAATGGGCCTGTATTATTACTCAAGTGTTCTGCAGTTTTTGTAAAGAAATGTGTACCATTACATTAAATTTGAAAGATCCCTTAGTTCCCCTACTAGAAAATGAAGCAAGGTCACAGAAAATGACTCATACATTTATTGATAGAAAGCTGAAAAAGATGAAAATTTATTTATTAGAATTGGAGTATTTGATAAATTTAGATTTCGTTAAAGTTTACCACAGGTGACCTAACTCCACTTCCCCACCTGACAAAGTTTCCACAGAAAACATCAAACAATAACCTCAAATAGTTTTTAAAGAGAATACATGAAGTCAGCTATTTGATTTTTACAGAAACAGGAGTCCTATCAATAACAATTTTATGAAATTACATGTTAAATCAATTTCTGGATCAATATGGTGAAACTGATACCATATTTATCCTGTAGTAAGCCCAGTGGGGCAATATATCAACACTGTCTCAAAAACAGGGGTTGGGCTTATTACAAAACACAGATATCGTATTTTTTGGTGATGCCACTGAAAAGCAATGGATATGAATGGCTTATTCCATTAACAGGTATGAGATGAATGCCGCATAAATATGGAAAGTACCAAAATACAAATATTGAAATGTCTGACAGGCAATATAACGTTTACTCCAACTTGACTGAAACACTTACCTGTGAGCAAAGTATGGACAACTCGTGGACAAATGTCATCGTAATTTGACATCAGGTATATCGCTCCATACTTGAAGCAGATGGCCAGGACATGGTTACTATCTATAGTAGAAGAAGCTGAAAGACACAGAGAACACATTACTGATATTTACGTAATCAAAACTAATCAATAAACACTAGGTTATTATATAAGCATACTTTTGGAAACGATTTCATAAATTTTGGAAATAATAATAACAAGAACATTGGCCTGTATCGCTCACCTGGTTTAATTTTCTAAAATAGATTAATTTGAACCATAAGGAAAAGTATGCAAAAGTTTGTAAAAAACTGAGTTTTCTTCACCCAAGGATGCTTCAGGAGAAAACTGAATCATTCCAACACAGGAAAAATTTCAAAGAATTTGCTCTATTCCACTAATGAGCCCCACCCCTTCCATCCCTGAGGCCACAACCCACAGATTTTACATAATCAATCCTAAGCATATCTCGGACCAAATTGTGACAGAATCCAGACAATCCTGGAAAAGATGTAGGATTTTAAAGAGTGAGGTCTATTTCTACTATTCCCCAGTGGTCCAAGACTCACCACTTATACAAAATTTCTACTTTTAGGCCTCAAGGTCAACTGTATACAAAATATTGTTTCCCCTTACCCTGAGGATGCTTCATACCAAACTTAGGTAAAATCTGCTCAGTCGTTCATGACTAGTAGCGATTTGTATGAAAAGATGATGGACGGGTGGATGACAGACACAACTATATCCCTATAGCTCACTTTCTCCCTTTGGGCCAGGTGAATTAATAAAAGTTTAAAGATTTTTGAGGAATGATTTTTATTTTTTCAACTTTCATGAGGCCATAAGAATATTGAATTTCTTGACATAAACCATGAACAAACTTTTTTAGCATTACAATACATAGTCATGAGGCAAATGTTGCTATGTATCTATGAATGACATTTTTGCCAGGTGTTGCATGAGCAGCCAAGGTGATTTTGTTGTGGCGTCTCCTTGTAGTTGCTAGTGGCTTCCTCCCTGAACAACATACTGGAGGCTGACTATACTGTCAAGAGCAATTAGATAAAAGGTCTTGCCTAAGGGACACATCACATTAGCAAAGACTGGTCCATTTCTCAGAATACTGGTTAGGAAGGTTGAATGTAAATATTTACATATGAAGAGAAGACAAGACAAAATAACAAACGAGACTCATGATAAATGCAACATAAAACTTTGTTGGTGATTGAAGTTTTGTGTAAAGCTGTCAGTATTGTGGCACAATCTATACAATTAACCAGTGTTCAAATTTAAAACGTCTCACAAATGTGTTGCAGTATCATACCTTCCGAGGGATGGCTAATATTCTCGGTGTTGTTACTTTTGGCGTCGGATTCATCCATGTTGAACTTCTCACATGACCATGCCATGGTGCTTATCTCCATGCTGTCATTTATGACCACCTGTGTCAACATTGCTCCAGTGGAACTCATCACTATCAGCTGTCCGCCAGTCGTACCGAATATCACCTGAAATCACAGGTAGAATGTGTCAATAACAAGATGAAATATAGCCTTAATGTTCACATACGTTTTATTTCTATTACAGTCATATAACATGTTTCATCCACTGATGGCAATTTGTTTAGCTGGCTTGGATTGACGAGAACATGAGGTCTTCCTGTAGCAGGAAATTTAGTACCATTGGAGATCTCACAGAGTTCATAAGGTGAAACCAAACTTTTAACGTCTGGTCCCTGGATGCTTAGAGGTGAGAGGATGAACAACATCTGTTTCTCAGTAGAACTTAAGAAAAGTTTAAGTAGAAAGAAGATTTTCAAGAATAATTTGAATTTAAGAAGCTTCTTGTTATATTGACACATCTAGCATAATTTGCTTGAAATTTGGTCAATATTAAAATTAATCTTTTTACTGACCCTATTTTCCCTGCATAACTCATGTCAATGCTGCCTCCTGGCCGTGAGTGTATATATAGACATAACCCTTAGAAACAATAGCCCTTAAATTTAACAAACAATAGCTAACATGTAGCTTTGTCTTTTTATGGGTTTTTAGGAGACATTTTCTGAAAATATCATTTTTAATAAAGAAGTGAGCATGTAGGGGCTCAAGTATAATCCTGAACCTTACATTTTTTTCTTCTGAGCTAAATCTATAGTCAAGGGTGACCTTTGACCTTTAACCTTACTCTCAATAATAAACTTGAGTTAAAATTTAGTTTTTGGAAGGAGTTCTACCACAGAGATGACACCCTAGTATCTGTATTGACCAAGAGATGGTAATTATCTGACTGATAACAGCACTTTCAGGCCCCCACCCCTTCCCAGGAGATCTCACAACACAGAATCTATGATTCGTGTTGCAGGTGTCTATACAGCAAATCAGATTATAGAAGTCTGGAAGATTATATTTCCATAACTTTGATGTAATTGATTTCTTGACATTGCCTGATGAAATCATCTTTAAACCCAGTTTATGCATCAATACTGTCTAGCATTGATGAGTGATATGCTAGACCACAACCATTCTCAGAAAGAATTGTTCCATGGCAAGTCTTCTCAAGTGAAAAGCTCCCAAGATAACAAGAAATTGTTAGCTAACAATTTGATGGGCTTTTCACCTTTAATCGATGACCTAGAGGCTTTATGATTTCAAATTAGAACTTGTTTGCATATTTTGATGACAGCCCTGAGACACTGTAGTGTTTAATTTGCTTGATATTTGCCGACAGCCCTGAGACATTTTACAGTTTAATTCCTCCGATATTTGCTCACAGCCCTGAGACATCTTAGTGTCTAATTTACTTTATATTTGCTGAAAGTCTTAAGGCATATCAATTTTTTTGATATTTGCTCACTTAGTGTCTAATTTAATTTATATTTGCTGAAAGCCTTGAGGCATATTAATTTTTTTGATATTTGCTCACAGCCCTGAGACATCTTAGTGTCTAATTTAATTTATATTTGCTGACAGCCTTAAGGCATATCAAATTGTTTGATATTTGCTGACAGTCCAGAGGCACCTTAGTGTTTAATTTATCTTATATTTGCTGACACCAGCTCACCATTTTACTGATGACTGACGACCACACACTGCATAACACAGCAATCACTTAACTCAAAATAACTTGCCAACAATTTTTCATCAATATTGTACACAGACAGCAATCTTTTCTGTGTGCCACAAATGTCACCTTGACACCTCCAACCAAAAGAGTTCTAGATCCTGTTCCATCACAAATCATCTCATATTACAGACAATGTATAACAAGCTTGTGTGATGAGTTTTCACACGTCTTACTTTGGAAATTTCATCTCACAAATGAAATGTTAAATTTGTTTATAGGGCTCCATGACTCTGAGAGTAAATCTTCCTGAGTTACAACAGTTTTAGATTAAAATGGGAGAGAACACAGCTAATTACTCTAAGACTTCTGATTTATTTAACTTTTACCTAGAATTTTACTCTAAATTTATTATTATGATTGCGACATTTAAAATGTATCAATCACAAACAAAATGCCAAATACATCTGAACAACATATAACAAACTTATCTCATATCTTATCTATATCTCACAACAAACTGTATAGAGTTGCCTTGATAGCCTCAGATAGTGGGAACTTTCCTTTACTAGCAGTAGAGTGTCTGGCTAAAGCCAGAATGCTCGCTTGTTCAAACCACTGCAGAGGCAGGGTATTTTTCATGACTCCTTAATAAAACAGATAAAGTGCTGACCAATCCAAGGAAAGAGGGTATAGGAGAAGGAGGTGCCTCCCTAGAGAAAATGAATCTGGGTCAATGTTGTCTTCAGGACTGAAGACTTTGTAAAGGAGGGAGTATAAGTGTAAAAGTTGAGAATACAGATCACCTGACTTGTCATGGCTAGTGAAAATTTCCCTTTAGTGGAGTGGTACTGTTTAGCTACAAAACCATTTATAGAAAATTATAGACTTACTCTCTTATTCAAATATCTTCCTGCAAATTCATCAAGTAAGTTTAGAAACAAAATCTCAACAATTATAAAAAAAAAGTATTGTGGAAGCAATTTCTTGTAAACTTTCCAAAACATATACGATATGGCTCAAGTTTACACCAAGATTTTGTTTGTTATTTTACACCCTGGTGCCACTCAGTTGTATGAAGACTGTGTTTATGTTTGATGTGGCCACTGGGTCATATGAAGACTGTGTGTATGGTTTGTGGGGCCAATGGGTTGTATGAAGACTGTGTCTATGGTTTGTGAGGCCAATGGGTGGTATGAAGCCTGTGTCTATGGTTGGTGGTGTTAATCATGCTTTTATAGTGCCATCATACTACTTAACAATTTGACAACCCATCTGGTCACATTATACTGACAACAGTAAAATCTATTTTTGTGCATCCTATTCAAAGTTGAACGACCAGCATGGAGCTTCAGGTACCATTTTAAGGACTTTGATGTGCCATTGATGACTTTGAGATAGAATTTCCGCACATTGATAGACACCTGACACAAAATGGTGAATATAGTGGTAGTGAAACAAGCAGACACCAAGACATTATGGACAGAAATAGCTGCCTTCATTTCACATTATCAGATGGGCTATAACTACTGCAAATGACATTAGAGGTTTTAGAGTTTCAGAAACAACTCTATCCTCTTTACCAACCTAAATTAAAACCATGTATCTCAAATTTCAAATTTGCACTCCTTTCAGCCAAGTTTTCAGAAAAACATTTTCTCAGTAAACAATCACATTTATAAAACAAATATTCTCTACTTCAACAGCAAAACAGAACAGCTCTAAAGAAATGTCACTGAATTAATAAAATATTCATAGACTGTGCTTCATCACTGACCTAATTATTCAAACAAAATTGTGGTGAGTTTTAGTTGCATTTCTGATCTGAGTTATCAATCAGTTTGAATTCAGATAGTGCCAATGAACTCATTAGATATTCATAGATAACATCCATCTTTTGTTACAAACAAGAAGAAAACATCACAACGTTATCATTTTTACTTTACAGAATCTCACACAAGAGACTAGCCTTATATGTATAAATGTTGTAGAGTTTTAGTGTTAAGAAAATTTTGATGGACCAATTAAAGCAAAAAGCAAAAGACGGAAAGAAGAAGGACAGACAAATGGATTACATATCAATAAAATTAGTCAGGTGGATAGACAGAACTGACAGACAATAGAAACAGATGGATAACATCATAACAAGTGAAATTTAAAGATAACTGCAAAAAGACTCAAATTTATCACTGGTGGACGGACAACTAACAGAGACAAAAAGACAGACAAGAATGAACAGACAACTAACAGAGACAAAAAGACAGACAAGAATGAACAGACAACTAACAGAGACCAAAAGACAGACAAGAATGAACAGACAACTAACAGAGACAAAAAGACAGACAAGAATGAACAGACAACTAACAGAGACAAAAAGACAGACAAGAATGAACAGACAACTGACTGATTGATAGGTAATGAATGTCAGGATATCTTCCATGATGGTATTTCAACATATTGCAAATTGGAAAACTTCTGTTCAGTCAAACTTTGACCTTCATCGTTAAACTCTATATTACTTTGACAAGGTAAATCAGCTGTTTTCTTGGGACTCAAATTCTTGTTTATGTGGGTTCATTTTTTGTCCTTTCTTTTGCGATTTGATTTCCAGTATACCTTGATTGATATATACTGATACCAAGTGAGTATCCACAAAATGAATGAAAATAATAACCCCACAAAAATTAATGACTTCACAGTAGACTCTATTTCAACCTTCCATTGCAATTACTATGTAGTGAAATATGTATTTGTTATCATGATAATGTAATTTCATAAGAGAGATTAAGACAACAGAAAGTTTAAATATTGCAGAACACTTTTCTTGTATACACCAATTTTATTGTACATTGAACAAGAAATTATGATTCAAGGTTTTTATACCTTCTTCACTTTTCGTTCATGGTGTCATGAATTGTTGTACACTTATGCAGTAAGATCATGTTAACAGTAAAGACCATTAACGAATGATAATCCACAAAAAATTTTTGTTTATATATTTTGCCCCTGGCTCCAGTCTAACGTAATCCCTAGGTTCCATTAATTATGAGTGTCAAATGGGAAGTTTGTTAGTAAAAATTTTAATTTGGTGAGGTTTACAACATCTGCTTATATAAATGCCAAATTCAAAATAGTGTATCCATTGTCTTACTTACATTATTGTCACTAATTTTTGAGGGAGATTTATTTTCAGTGATTTTGTGGGTACCCTTAATCTATGAATTCATGTCAATGAACTGTTAAATTTGTATAAGTAGATTTACTGAGCAATGCTAAATCTCCTTAAAAGAGTGAGTTTGAAAGACCACAAAAATTAAGTCCCACAAAAATATCTGATTTTACAGTAATAAATTGTTTATCAATTTATGAATCTTAATAACTTGTTTCTAAAGGATGGAACCCAAATCTGATAATACAAGTATAAATTGTTGTCATAAAGTCAATACCATCAAAATGGCATATGAAACCAGAATATTCATGTTCTTGTTAAATTTGTGTCCCTTAATTGGTATCATAGCATCCTTTGTCTCATCTATTTATTCACAAAAGAAGTCTGTCTTATCTGACGAGCTGTCAGACACAGATATGTCAGCTATGATAAAAATTGGATTCAATTGATATTATTTGGACGTTTTTGTTAGAAATGGTACTGACAATATCAAGGATGTTGAAAAAGTTGTATAAAACAAGTGATTAAAAAACAAGTAGGATGAAAGAGGTGATGAAAAAAAGTCAGAGTAATCAGGTCATGGAAAAGACAACTAAAATTATATTATAAAGTTGCATGTCCAATCCAACTGGCAATAAAAAAAAGTTTGATTAGACAGGAGATTAAAAACAGATCAGAAAGGAGATTAAAAACAGATTAGTCAGATTTCACTGTAAAGTAGTTCTTGTATATCATATTTACCTTCTGGTCATCAGGTGACCAAACTCCACAGGTGATGGTGGTGTTGTCCAAGTTTAGCATGGATGACCAATAGCGTTGTCCTGCTACTGACCCAACCAAAACAAAGCCATCACAATAGCAGATCAGAGCCATCCTCCCATCATGTGACCAGGCAAAGTCTGTTACCTGGAGATGAAAAACATAGCAAATGAGGATTGAAAATACAGGTTACCATCCAGCATATGATGCGCAAATTTGAATGTTTGCAGATTAAATTTTCTTATTATATATTCTTAAAATGATTTTGAATGTTTTTCAGCAAGTTGTAGTTTGTTACTAGCTAGATTGCCAAACAATAAGAAGTGTGTGTGGCAAATTAAAGAGTAATAATTAGATAAGTATATGTTCTATCGTAGTTTTTGCAGTATTGACAACTCATCTAATATCTCCAAGATAACCTGTTATCTACATTAAATAGTAACGAACCCTTTAACCCACTGGGTCTTCAAATAACCCACATTGTCAATCGGATACATGAGTAGTCCCAGTCAACCTATCTCTTGTTGTCTGTACTTGTTAGTACACTGTGATCAAACGTCTGATTGAAGTTAAACTTCATATAAAATATTTTGGAACTTGCAATTTATGTGGCTTAAACAAAGTGACAAGATCTAGTCTATAAAGTTAATTACAGACTACCTAGTAAGATATATATCGAAGTATGTGTAAGTATGCATTTGTTGCAATACATGTGTTTCTTCTTGTCAGAAAACAGCAATGTAATGATAGCATACCATCTTTAAGTTTTTGAAAATTTTACACAGGAAATATCCAGTATCATTAATAATTTGTTTCAAAGCATGTTGATCAGGTTTTTCCTACATTATTTGAAACAAGATTTGAACCAGACGTGGCAGACAAGGGTTGGTCAGGTGACACAGTGGTAAGGCACTTGCCTTTCACCTAGCCATCCGGGGTTCGATTCCCGGAATGGATGTGAAAAGGTATGAGGTCACCTGCCCAACCACGTGGATTTCCCTGAGTACTCCGGTTTCCTCCCACATTAAGAAGACCCCTCGCACTTCCATCTGAGCCAACAAGAGTGATTTATTTAAGTTGGAAAACTAGCTTCACAATTGTTGTAAAATAAATAAAGTTTATTATTATTATTATTACTAAGGTGCTACTTTTGATAGGGCTCTTTCATGTATTACACAGTGTAATAGGTTTCTTTCTCATCCAGGAAAAAAACAGGTGCAGCACAGCTTTTTGTTGAAATTCAGTAAAAGAGATATGGGCTAAGTAATGACAATTTGTCTGTGTATCCTGGGGTAATGAATCATTCAGTGTTACAAGCAGCTATTACATCCAGTTGCTGCTACAAGTATTATTTAATAGAGGTATAATAAAGATGCTATGAGGAAAGTACTATATACAATTACTAATATCAAGTGGATTTTATTTGTGTTCATGTTTTATGCTCCATGTCTGACTGGAAAATGTCCAGAAACTACCGTTGAAAATGTTGTTACGCAAACGACCCTTGTGCTGACTCTTCATCCATGTTTTAGCAGGTCATGACCAGACATTGCACTCCCAGAGGTTGCAAATGTTTTGCCATGAGAGTTACCTCCCTGGAACAGTTTCAAATAATGTCCCTTTCTGCAATTAAATGTGTTGTTCTGTGTAATTCTTTTATATGCCCTCTAATTCACTACATCTGATTACATGTTTCTGAGTCAAGGCAGAAATCCTATCTGTCCTCTTAACATTATCAAGACATAAATTACAGAAAATTAAAACAAGAATTCTTACAGATAAGAATTTCTGTTCTTAAATTTTACCAATAAGGTCACCATGAATGATTTTGGACAACAAATTAATTATTTCAAAGATAATGAAGTATTAGCATACTATAAGATACAGACATGATCTATGAGGAAGACATATCTTGTGACAAAGACAGTATATCATAAGGAAGATGTGACCTTGAGAGGAAAGTATGATGTTGTAAAGATGATATGACCTTGTGACGATGATAAGGCCTTGTAAGGAAGATATGACCTTGAGAGGAAAGTATGATGTTGTAAAGATGATATGACCTTGTGACGATGATAAGGCCTTGTAAGGAAGATATGACCTTGAGAGGAAAGTATGATGTTGTAAAGATGATATGACCTTGTGACGATGATAAGGCCTTGTAAGGAAGATATGACCTTGAGAGGAAAGTATGATGTTGTAAAGATGATATGACCTTGTGACGATGATAAGGCCTCGTAAGGAAGATATGACCTTGAGAGGAAAGTATGATGTTGTAAAGATGATATGACCTTGTGACGATGATAAGGCCTCGTAAGGAAGATGTGACCTTGAGAGGAAAGTATGATGTTGTAAAGATGATATGACCTTGTGACGATGATAAGGCCTTGTAAGGAAGATATGACCTTGAGAGGAAAGTATGATGTTGTAAAGATGATATGACCTTGTGACGATGATAAGGCTTTGTAAGGAAGATATGACCTTGAGAGGAAAGTATGATGTTGTAAAGATGATATGACCTTGTGACGATGATAAGGCCTTGTAAGGAAGATATGACCTTGAGAGGAAAGTATGATGTTGTAAAGATGATATGACCTTGTGACGATGATAAGGCCTTGTAAGGAAGATATGACCTTGAGAGGAAAGTATGATGTTGTAAAGATGATATGACCTTGTGACGATGATAAGGCCTTGTAAGGAAGATATGACCTTGAGAGGAAAGTATGATGTTGTAAAGATGATATGACCTTGTGATGATGATAAGGCCTCGTAAGGAAGATGTGACCTTGAGAGGAAAGTATGATGTTGTAAAGATGATATGACCTTGTGACGATGATAAGGCCTTGTAAGGAAGATATGACCTTGAGAGGAAAGTATGATGTTGTAAAGATGATATGACCTTGTGACGATGATAAGGCCTTGTAAGGAAGATATGACCTTAAAAGGAAAGTATGATGTTGTAAAGATGATATGACCTTGTGACGATGATAAGGCCTTGTAAGGAAGATATGACCTTGAGAGCAAAGTATGATGTTGTAAAGATGATATGACCTTGTGACGATGATAAGGCCTTGTAAGGAAGATATGACCTTGAGAGCAAAGTATGATGTTGTAAAGATGATATGACCTTGTGACAATGATAAGGCCTTGTAAGGAAGATATGACATTGAGAGCAAAGTATGATGTTGTAAAGATGATATGACCTTGTGACGCTGATAAGGCCTAGTAAGGAAGATGTGATCTTGAGTGGAAGGTATGACTTTTTAAACAATATGACCTTGTTTTGGGGATGTGATCATGTGTAGAAAATATTACCTTGTGTTACAGTTATTTACCTTGTGAGAATGACACAAAAGCAAAATATATGATATGTGTGTATGATATTACTTTGTATTAATTTTGGCAACCAAATGTTGACCAAACTGAAAATTACACTGCAGATCCTTGTGCATACATTGCAGAAATTGTCATTGTACAAATGGTAAAAAAAAGGCAGATCCTTACACTGAGTTTTACCATCTGTGGTTTATAAGACTCTACTGTTCTTCTACAAGACAAGGCAAAAACAGGCGATAACTAGGTCTTTCTTCATAAAATATGTATATGATGTCCCTGCCATCAATTCCAATTTAATGACTGTTAACTACTAGAGAGACAATGGCAAACGTAAGTGTTCCTGCTCACATCAGAGATCAGACACCTTAATCCTCCAGACGCGTGCTCCTGCAGCGTTTTACCCAAAAATAACCAGAAATTCTGCTAATCTAATGATACTTGGCATATATTGGCATACTGTCATTGTAATGGAAGGGATATCTCATACTAGACAGTCGCAAACAATGCGTGCTGCTTAGCCCTCCAGGGCCCCTTTCACTCCACACACTTATGGATGCATGAAAAACAAGCCTGATATAAGTGATATATACATACAACAGTCTCAGGAAAGAAAACAACTCAGACAGATGTACGGTTACCATTAACTTCAAGTTAAAGCCCCTCCAGCATACTGTTATTTTTATATCGGATTTGTTTGACACTTATGAAACCTTTGAGAGAAGCTACAAAGACATATTCATCAAGGACAAAACCTCATCACATGGCTTGCAGCATGAGATGTGTTGCCCCAACATAAGGTTCCAACACAGAACAATAAATCAAGCTGTCAAACTTCCATGACAGTCTCTATATATCTGTCTATTGATACGTAATTAATAGTACACAAAACTGTTTTCATTTTCTAGGAACAAGTTATTCTATTTTGATTATTTCAGTCCGCCAAGCTGTACAAATAGGTAGTGACATACTACGAAAGTTATCATAGTAACTTCTACGAGTTTGTCATGTACTATTCAGATACTGATATATCTAACAAACTACACTCCCAATTACATTATTGGATTGTAAATGAATTAAGGAAGAAACTTCCTTGGCTCTCTGCGTCATTATTCGTACAACGTTCTGAATTACTGGGAGTGTTCCATTGATTTATATGATAACTTCAAACCAGGAACAAGATATCAAGTTTCATCCAAAAGGTTCATACATCTTAAATCATGGCTAAAATGCTATGTAAAGACAGAAAAACAGCTCTTTCTGAGAGAACATTTACCTTAATGTTCTTTTGCCCTCATATGAAATTTTGATTTATGTCAAATTTTACAAGTTTGCTTGTTCAGAAAGATTTCTAAATGATTTACATTGATGTCACAGAGGTAGCATAACACCTTAAGGAAAGAACAAAATGTGATTGCAATTACCATCTGAATTCTGAGTCATTGAAAACATCTATTAGTTTTATGAGAGAAACTCTGTATTAAAGTGATACAGCTGCTTCATTAAGATTATAGAACAAAGGCTTCATTTTTGTTTGGGGACAATAAGATACAGTCATAAAATCTAGATTTAAGAAACATATTTCAAATGTCTGCAGGACATTTTGTCAATTGTCTCCAATACAAATCAAGACAAAGTGTTAATTTAACTTGATAATACAAAACAATAAAAATATCTCACCAATATTTCAAATTTAGAAATCAAATATCTGTAAAATTTAAAAACAAATACATCAGTGATAAGCAAGAAACTGAGTATTGACTACAGCGAAAATTTTATCTTAATTTTCCTACTATTTTCTCTCCAACCAATCATATTCTATTGACGATATCCTATCTTCAACATAGTCTTATCTCTTGTCTAAATGCAATTCCATAAAGGCCACATTTACACTGTGGTGTATATTATGACAAAGGCTGTGTTATGTTCCATAGTGAAGCAGATATCTGTAAAATATTTGTATCAACTATCTTAAAAGTTTGGTTATATATGTCCAATTGAATTTTAAAAGTAAATGATGTCATAACTCTGATTCTCAATGAATTCAATAACTTCAAAATGTAAATTTTAAAACAGAGCACAACATAACAATTAAAGATGACAAAGCACTCTAATTTTTAATTTTATCAAAACTTCCATTTAAAACTAGTAAACAATTTAACTATCCACATTTCAAATTACAGATCACTCAGTTATTCTCATTTCAAATTACAGATCACTCAGTTATCCACATTTCAAATTACAGATCACCAAGTTATCCACATTTCAAATTACAGATCACTCAGTTATTCTCATTTCAAATTACAGATCACTCAGTTATCCACATTTCAAATTACAGATCACCAAGTTATCCACATTTCAAATTACAGATCACCAAGTTATCCGCATTTCAAATAACAGATCACTCAGTTATCCACATTTTAAATTACAGATCACTCAATTATCCACATTTCAAATCACAGATCACTAGTAAAATGTAACAGATTACAATACATCTCCTTCCTCACACAAAGTCTGTTCTGGCAACACCAGAAAGTGCATAAAGCTGTATTCCACTTTCAAGACCAGTCAAAAAACAATTTTCTCACATAAGAGACCAATGGGAACTCTAGAAGTCAGGTTTCCTAAGTGTTACATTTTTTCCTTGTTGTCAACCTGTTTCAGGATTTACGTCTCTTCTGTTTAATTCATTCACTTTGAAGGGTTTAACGTATAAAACACAAATCATCTCCCAAGCTAAAACTTATGAGAAGAACCACTACAAATAAAAGTACTTGTTGCATTAAGATTTTTTCTTTTTAAATTTTTAGAGATTCTTTTTTGTCAATAAAAATCCTAATCTAGTGGGTCTGATGAAACATGTTTTCCAGACAACTTTTATCAATAGTAAGTCGTATGACAAAGTGTTGTGTTTGATGAAACATGCCTACCTACCAGACAACTTCTATCAATAGCAAGTCGTATGACAAAGTGTTGTGTTTGATGAAACATGCCTACCTACCAGACAACTTCTATCAATAGTAAGTCGTATGACAAAGTGTTGTGTTTGATGAAACATGCCTACCTACCAGACAACTTCTATCAATAGCAAGTCGTATGACAAAGTGTTGTGTTTGATTACATAAGTAACATTAGTACTAACTAACCTGTTAATTCAAATGAAGAGTTCTACAGAGCTTCACATCAAGGTAAAAGTCTACACCAATTTAATTATTTCTGTAATGTCTAATATCGACCTTTATATCATGTTTAATTGCAAGTACCATCTGTAATGTTTAATATAGACCTTTATATCATGTTTAATTGCGAGTACCATCTGTAATGTTTAATATAGACCTTTATATCATGTTTAATTGTGAGTACCAAACAGAACATGTCGGTCACTGATGATTGCTACAGACCTTCATATCATGTTTAAAATGTGTACCAACCTGACTATTTCTGTCATTGATGAGTTCTATTGACCATCGTCCTTCATGTTTGATCCACACAAATATCACACCCTGAGAGTCACAGGTAGCCAGCTTCTGATACGGTTCATTCCAGCGCACCAAGATCACCTGTCAAGAGAAGATAACTCTAATTGATATATAATCCTCATGACAAGTCATGACTTTCTGCTCTAAAAGTTGCCTTAATATTTAAATACTGATTTAATTCAAGTACTTGTGCTCTGAGTGACCTTTACCACATTTTCCTCAAAATAAAATGTTCGTGATATATATGACTTGTTCATCAGCTGAAATTCGAAGTATTCGGGAAGGAATACGAAAGGACAAGCCACTTATCTAGCAATATGTAGTACAAATTTCAAATTTCCTTTCAGTTTAACGGAAGAAGATTTCTTCTTCCTAAATATTATGGATTTGGTGCCATCAATCACTGTATATGTAAGTTTTAAGATATCTAGATGGAGGCTGGTCAAAGAGTTTTGTTTGAGTTAAAGAACCTGGATTTTTGTGACTGTCTTTTGGCTCAAATCTATGTGAAAGTAGGAGCAGTATAAACAAAATTCAGAACAGTCATCTTTCTAGCTTTGTTCCAAATTGGAGGGCCTGGCTGGTTAGAGAGCAGGAATTTACTTATTTTCTAAACCTCCTAATGCTGCATTTGATTTTGGAGACAAAAATTCTTCATTTTAAAGATCAAAAGTAGCATGTATCACCATTCGAGACATGAAAAAAAAACAGAAACAAAATTAGTGTTAGATAACTCCAAATACACCTGATAAAAAATGACTGCATTGCAATTAAAAAGCAGTTTAATTTTGAGGAGCCAGTATTTGGCAGTTGCAGTTTTGGGTTACTACACACATGGTAGGTGGGTACATGTTAGAAATACTGAATCTTCTCATACTGAAACCTTATTTTTTTTAATCTTCATTTTGCCAATGATAGTTCATGGGGAGAAAATTTTGCATATGTCTTATACACTGGTACTCATGGATACAGGAATATGACAAAATGTTTCCTAAGATAATGATACAATGTAAATTGTTTGCAGGGTATGTAATTCTGAGCAATCTTCAATGACAGCAAATGTTGCCAACAATACAGATGTCCTGAACATAATGAAAAAAAAAGATATGTTATCACAGAAAATTATTTTAAAACCAGTCTTGGGAGGGAAAAAATGTCCTATACTTCATGACTTAGCATTTGTCGATCTCTGAACTGGTGTTATCTTATATAAACACATCCAACAGAAACGTGTTAAAGGCAGTACGCTGTTGGCTTACGTATCCTCATCATACAGTCACCATGACAGCCAACATGGAGATATTTGCATACACATATTTGGAAACACCATTACTTTGGTTTTAATCTGGGAAACCATAACAAAGATCTGAAGTCTCCTTGGCAACAGGTTATATCATTCAAACAGCAAAAATTATCTTTTCGATATTTTTAATCTTTTTCAATTATTAAAAGACACATATAAAGAAGCTAATCTTTCTTTCAGTACAAAAAATTCTGATCACTAATAATTCTAATCTTTCAGAAGAACATTCATTTCTTCAATCTGAAAACACACAGTTTTTTGTGAGTGAATTATTCTTAAGGAAACTAATGGTTTCCTGCAGATAAATTTCCTAATAACCTTTTGATAAAATCGTTATAAGCTGTCGCATTCACTTAAACACACAAACACAATGCTAACAACCTATCATAGTTATGTCAATGAAAAGTGTCCATTGATAATTTCCTATCACCCATCCTGTTGCATGCTGCCAAACAATTTATCAGATATAATCAGAACCAGTATTCGCTATCGTCATTGATTTGAAAGACTCCTCTACCGATATCCATTTATGGAAACGAACCTATCAAGTGTAATCGTCATTGCAAAGTGTGTGGGACAAATCACTTTTTAATGAGTTCATAACACAAATTGTCCAAATTTCCTCAACAATAAAAAAAAAAAAGAGGAAAAATATATTGGTGACCAGTTCCAATTGTTCAGATAATTGGTTGCAGGTAAGTTTCAGGAATCAAGTAATTTAAAGTGTACTAGGCTTGGTAAATACACATAATTCAGAAATGTAACACTCACTTTAGATAAATGCAGTCTAAACAATTAAAATATCAGATATGCTGGTGCAAATTTTAATCCAGCAGTCAAACAAAGGGCAATAACTCTGAGTAAGATTAAAAGTCATTATGTCCCTAGAGGCACTCCCATAAAAAAGTATCAGTTTTAGGTGACATAAAATATGATGTAAGTCTAAACTAGTTTTACACTGAGACTGGCAGACAGATTAAAAAAGACATAACTTCAACACCTACAGTTCCTTATGATAGTACCAATGGGAAATTACAGCGGTACCAGTCTTACATTCATATTGAATTGCTAGTAATGTGATAATACATCATCTATTAACAGTCATTACCACTTTCATGCAGACATATTTGAAGATTAAGAAATATTTAATGGACATGCTCAGAATCTGCATATCTGTATAAGGAACAGTTTAAATTGTGATGGTAATATTTGGTTAAAGATGGCGTTTATTTGGGGAGAGGAAGTAAAAGAACACAAAGTGAATTTTCAAAATGCATAGTAATGATACAGATAATGGAGAAAGATGATGGTGGTGATATATAGAAATCAAAGCACAGAAGGCACACATAAATGTTGTATATGATGGATTGAAATAAAGGAATGAAGAAAGTGGTATGAAATTATATTAAGACAAAAAAACTGAAGAAAGCACATGTCAAAATACCCTATTCGCCACGTACCCTTGGAATTTTTCATAACCATTTATTTGAACAAATGAATCAGTATTCAATACATAAATTCTTGCTCGTGATTGTGCACAACCAGAACTATCGCCAACCTTGAAATCATGATTAACCTTTATTAGCATAAACTACATGACAAAATCTACACATCACTTTGATCACATCTAGGTAGCTTTCCAACCCTATTTTATTTATTTAAGCAAAAACATCTTCCCCATTCTTTGTCATTTCTCGTCCATGATTATGAAAAGATTGCCACAATTTCATGGTACAACGCTGGTTCTAAACAAGTCAAGTATCATTTTGTAAAAAAAATGTTTTAATAAAATTTTCAATGAACAACATTTATTAATTTTAGAACTGAAATATTTTTCATTTACACATTTGACACATCATGTAAGAAATTAGCTCTTGAAGACTGAGAGCATGGATGTGTCAGTGAAAATGTTAAAAAACATAAAATATGGTATTTTATGAGGGAGAGGGGAGACATGGTTAAAGAAAGAGATGATGTGGATATAGAGAAGAGTGATATTGAAAGGGGAGGAATGTCACAGACAGAGAGGTGTGATATGGATAGGGAGAGGGGTGATATGGAAAGAGAGAGGGTGATATGGATAGGGAGAGGGGTGATATGGAGTGGGAGAGGGGTGATATGGATAGGGAGAGGGGTGATATGGAAAGAGAAAGGGTGATATGGATAGGAAGAGGGGTGATATGGAAAGAGAAAGGGTGATATGGATAGGGAGAGGGGTCATTTGGAAAGAGAAAGTGTGACATGGATAGGGAGAGGGGTGATATGGAAAGACAGAGGCATGATATGAATAGGGAGAAGGGCTATTTGGAAAGAGAAAGGGTGATATGGATAGGGAGAAGGGTGATATGAATAGGGACAGAGGTTCAATAGAAACAGTCAGAGGCTGGCTAAAATGAAAGTAGATCTCATACAAAATGGAAACTTGTGTAAGATATTAAGTCTGATGATATGTATCCAAGTCTTTGTGGGATTATCAGGAATAACAGTATATATAATATATACACATGATCAACTTGTTTGATAAAAATCAATTCATATATAAAACTATTTCTCCCCTAACTCTGCCTTACATTATCTGTACATGAAATAATTTCCCTTCTAATTTGACAGGAGTTGGATAATGTGACATACATGTATGCCCAAATGCCATTTAGATACAAGATCTGTCAATATCTAATTATAGGATTAGCTTACAAACAAATTTGATACTTTCATAATAAAACTTATCTGAAAATGTAATGTGTTGGTAGGTAAATGAATTTATTCTGATCATAATGAGCAGACACATGAAGCTACTTTTACTGATAAACAGTGAATGGCATCGTGATAACCTAGCTACATTACATCACCTAGCAACCAAAATTAAATTTTTGGTCCTCCATGGAAACTAAAATTAAGTTAGAGTGATAGATAATTGAGAAAAAGTTAATGAAGAGGGTTTGAAGCAATGAAAACATTTCCTTAATTCTCATCCAAATGTGCAAAAATGTTACAGCATAGATGTAGTGTTGGCTTGATTTAATAAACCATGTCTTAGAAATTCAATCGTAAAGCACTGCATGTGTAGGGTGTTACGCAGATTTCTCGTATGTTAGGATCGACATGTTCTCCAGGGAAAACAAAGTTTGCTGACATCTCTCTTAACACTGCATCTATATAAAAGCTGTGAGTGCTTATTTCTATTATATTTGTTGAGTCTATTATGAATATCTTTGCCTGCTGTTGAGTTTAATCTGTTCACTGTTTTTATTATCATTGCCTTCTGTTGAGTTCATTATCATTGTCTTCTACTGAGTTCATTATCATTGCCTTCTATTGAGTTCATTATCATTGTCTTCTACTGAGTTCATTATCATTGCCTTCTGTTGAGTTCATTATCATTGTCTTCTACTGAGTTCATTATCATTGCCTTCTATTGAGTTCATTATCATTGTCTTCTACTGAGTTCATTATCATTGCCTTCTACTGAGTTCATTATCATTGTCTTCTATTGAGTTCATTATCATTGTGTACTGTTGAGTTCATTATCATTGCCTTCTGTTGAGTTCATTATCATTGTCTTCTGTTGAGTTCATTATCATTGCCTTCTGTTGAGTTCATTATCATTGTCTTCTATTGAGTTCATTATCATTGTCTTCTATTGAGTTCATTATCATTGTCTTCTATTGAGTTCATTATCATTGTCTTCTGTTGAGTTCATTATCGTTGTATTCTATTGAGTTCATTATCATTGTGTACTGTTGAGTTCATTATCATTGTCTTCTGTTGAGTTCATTATCATTGCCTTCTATTGAGTTCATTATCATTGCCTTCTGTTGAGTTCATTATCATTGTCTTCTATTGAGTTCATTATCATTGTCTTCTATTGAGTTCATTATCATTGTCTTCTATTGAGTTCATTATCATTGTCTTCTACTGAGTTCATTATCATTGTCTCCTGTTGAGTTCATTATCGTTGTCTTCTATTGAGTTCATTATCGTTGTCTTCTATTGAGTTCATTATCATTGTCTCCTGTTGAGTTCATTATCATTGTCTCCTGTTGAGTTTGTTATCATTGTCTTCTATTGAGTTCATTATCATTGTGTACTGTTGAGTTCATTATCATTGCCTTCTGTTGAGTTCATTATCACTGTTTTCTGTTGACTTCATTATCATTCTTCTATTGAGTTCATTGTCATTGTCTCCTATTGAGTTCATTATCATTGTCTCCTGTTGAGTTCATTATCATTGTCTCCTATTGAGTTCATTATCATTGTGTACTGTTGAGTTCATTATTGTTGTCTTCTGTTGAGTTCATTATCATTGCCTTCTGTTGAGTTCATTATCATTGTCTCCTGTTGAGTTCATTATCATTGTCTCCTGTTGAGTTCATTATCGTTGTCTTCTATTGAGTTCATTATCGTTGTTTTCTATTGAGTTCATTATCATTGTTTTCTGTTGAGTTTGTTATCATTGTCTTCTATTGAGTTCATTATCATTGTCTTCTACTGAGTTCATTATCATTGTCTCCTGTTGAGTTCATTATCGTTGTCTTCTATTGAGTTCATTATCGTTGCCTTCTGTTGAGTTCATTATCATTGCCTTCTGTTGAGTTCATTTTCACTGTCTACTGTTGCATTCATTAGTGTTGTCTTCTGAAACATCTTCCTAACAAATGCAATACCATTACCTTCACAAATACAATTTTCAGTGAAAGGCAATTATTCTACAAATCCATATTTTAACTAAATAACTTATCAGCTTAATCTAAGCTAATTCATTGTGAATCTGTGACGTCAGTATTGTGATGGACCAGATAGACTAAAGGCTTCTATACATAATCAAGGGCCTCAAAGACAAGCAACAGTTTCTATTCAATATTTTCTGAAATTGTAAGCACAATTCGATATGACTTCTTTTTCATGTAATGATAACGTTCCCTAATAAAACTATTTGTCCAACACCATAACCATTTAAGTATTCTACAACGAAATTTCTTATGTCCCACGATTTACAGAACAAAATTCTCATACAACATGGGCTAATACAATAACAAAGTTGTAGCCTGCAAGGCTAGAAACAGGGGAAAAAAACATGACAAGTTTTGAAAATGCCTAGAATTGATTAAACATCAGCCGCAGCAAACCGGAAAGCAGAGAGAGAACCTCATGCTGGCTGCCAATATATTACTATAGAATAGTGTCACTGTTTGCCACTTATCCTAGGCACTGTAATGCCGAACCATTTACAAATCCCCCTTATCTGTAAAGAAAGATACATCACTATGTGTCATGTTGTCAGGGTTTTTCCTATATATGGGTATGAAGTATATCTAGAAAATCAGAGTTCACAAATACGGTTAAACATAAGCCCCTGCTAAAGATAGTACCACGATTCCCGACAATGAGGGTGGAATATTTCAACTCTTTGTACCTACACATCATTTTCCTTAATATCTGACACTGCAATTCAATGCCATTAATTCATATTCAGTCATTTAACTGATCATTTTGAAGCCTTTTTAAAAATACAATATACATTTGGAATTTCAAATTACAATCTACATATTGATATGATCTGAATTACTGCTAGGAATATCTCGACTGAAAACAAATTTATTACGCATGATTTTTGTATGTAAAGAATACAAAAATGTGAAATGAGTGTACAGTTGTTGATGGGACTAAGTGTTATATAGATGGGGATCTAACTGGGAATTATAAAGTCTTAACATGATTATCAGGCTGTTGATAAGCCCACCCACATATGTAATTGTTTAGAAAAATTGCAAATCAATGTTATTTTATCGTCCTGTAATAAACCTGCCCCAACATGGGATCAAAAGTCATGCTGGGCTTATTAAAGGATATAAATATGGAAATAACTAAGTTGTAATTGATATTATGACCTGGATTATTTCTGCGGTTCATGCAATACAATTGAGTGTAAATGTTCTCCAAAATTTCTCATCACTGTTGACATGGGAGTGTTTCCCAGTCTTACCTACAGTTGGCCATTAATTCAGAGCAAAGAATAGACCCTATTCCTCCCCATGTATTGATCAATATAGCACAAATCACCATTTTGCTAAAACGAATCATTTGATTTTCTGATCGGCAAATGACTGGATCATTAGCGACAAGCATTCGCGTAATGTTTTTGCAGTGCTTTCAATCAACAGTGCCTTTTGGGACAATCCTTTAGAAAAGTCATTAGTTCCAGCAGTCAAACCAATTCTATGTACCATCGTCCATAGAAGGCTACGTCCTCGACTGGTTGGTTCCACGACATTTTATATCCTCTAGATATGTCTCGGAACAGCCCATCAACAAAATATGTTGACATTTTCCTCCATAATCTTATAATATTGTGGCCATCTCAAGTAATATCAAAATGGTTTCTAATTCAAGCAACAGAGATGAGAAATCACCATTAGAGGACTGGCTTCATCGGAAACAGCCTCAGTAGGCACTTGAGAATCAGGCTTTCACTGTAATCTTACCATCAACAATAGAGAGTCCAGATTTTACCAGACCAAAACCCCAGAAGACATTCACCTCTGTATGTTACTGCATACATCCAATAATAAGCCTAGGGGACAAACTTATCACTACTGCTTTAAAGTCAGGGGATGGCTTTACTGAACAACAATATATATAGGCCACCTTATAAACAGACATGGGCTTATTGTCAGATAAATACAGAACAAGGGTACCTAAACATTGGAATCAAACTGAATATACCTGGATATTAATTCTTTTTAAGATACAGACCCCACTCACACCTGAGTGTACCTGAATGTTATACCTAGAACACACCTGAGTGTACCCAGATATCATACCTAGGACACATTTGTATGTACCTGGATGTTTTACCTAGAATACAGGTTCCTTAAACACCTGAGTGTGACCGGATGTTCTACCTAGTATACTGAACCAAGACACACCTTAGTGTACCTGGTTGTTCAATCAAGGATACAGACCCCAGACATACCTGAGTGCACTGGGATGTTCTACCTAGGATACAGACCACCTGAAACACCTGAATGTACCTGGATGTTCTATCAAGGACACAGACCACCAGACATACCTGAGTGTACCTGGATGTTCTATCTATGATACTGACCCCAGACATACCTGAGTGTACTGGGATGTTCTACCTAGGATACAGACCACCTGAAACACCTGAGTGTACCTGGATGTTTTACCTAGGATACTGACCCCAGACATACCTGAGTGTACCTGGATGTTCTACCTAGGATACAGACACCTGATACACCTCAGTGAACCCAGTTGTTCTACCGATGTTTTACCTAGGATACAGACCCCAGATACACCTGACATGTACCTGGATGTTTTACCTAGGATACAGACACCGGACACACCTGAGTGTACCTGGATGTTTTACCTAGGATACAGACCCCAGATACACCTGACATGTACCTGGATGTTTTACCTAGGATACAGACCCCAGATACACCTGACATGTACCTGGATGTTTTATCTAGGATACAGACACCTGACACACCTGAGTGTACCTGGATGTTTTACCTAGGATACAGACCCCAGATACACCTGACATGTACCTGGATGTTTTACCTAGGATACAGACCCCAGATACACCTGACATGTACCTGGATGTTTTACCTAGGATACAGACCTCTGACACACCTGAGTGTACCTGGATGTTTTACCTAGGATACAGACCCCAGATACACCTGACATGTACCTGGATGTTTTACCTAGGATACAGACCCCAGATACATCTGACTTGTACCTGGATGTTTTACCTAGGATACAGACCTCTGACACACCTGACATGTACCTGGATGTTTTACCTAGGATACAGACCCCAGATACATCTGACTTGTACCTGGATGTTTTACCTAGGATACAGACCTCTGACACACCTGACATGTACCTGGATGTTTTACCCAGGATACAGACCCCAGATACACCTGACATGTACCTGGATGTTCTATCTAGGATACAGACACCTGACACACCTGACATGTACCTGGATGTTTTACCTAGGATACAGACCCCAGATACATCTGACTTGTACCTGGATGTTTTACCTAGGATACAGACCCCAGATACAACTGACATGTACCTGGATGTTCTATCTAGGATACAGACACCTGACACACCTGACATGTACCTGGATGTTCTATCTAGGATACAGACCCCAGATACACCTGACATATACCTGGATGTTCTATCTAGGATACAGACACCTGACACACCTGACATGTACCTGGATGTTTTACCTAGGATACAGACACACTTCTATCGCTTGATCTATATAACTGTTTGATCTCTCCTAAGCTTCATTAAGCAGATCAATAATTCATTATTGAAAACAAGTTGCTATTAAATTCAATGTACACAGACTGCATATAGCTATCAGCAGTTGACAGAAGATTCCTCTTTAGGCTAACAGATATTTAGAGCTAAAACTTACAACAAAAACAAGGAGATAATACTTTAGATCAAAATCTGATGTTGTAAATATTTGAAATTGAATCAATGTTGGTATCTGATCTTGATCATGCCCTTCCTATCACTGTCAACTTCATATTCACATACTGATATACAGTTTGTTTTTTACTTATTTACATCCTGATATAAAATAAATTGATATAATGCCATAGTTTATATACAGTAAATTGATATAATGCCCATAGTTTATATACAGTAAATTGATATAATGCCCATAGTTTATATACAATAAATTGATATAATGCCCATAGTTTATATACAGTAAATTGATATAATGCCCATAGTTTATATACAGTAAATTGATATAATGCCCATAGTTTATATAGTTTATATACAGTAAATTGATATAATGCCCATAGTTTATATACAGTAAATTGATATAATGCCCATAGTTTATATACAGTAAATTGATATAATGCCCATAGTTTATATACAGTAAATTGATATAATACCCATAGTTTATATACAGTAAATTGATATAATGCCCATAGTTTATATACAGTAAATTGATATAATGCCTATAGTTTATATACAGTAAATTGATATAATGCCCATAGTATATATACAGTAAACTGATGTAATGCCCATAGTTTATATACAGTAAATTGATATAATGCCCATAGTTTATATACAGTAAATTGATATAATGCCCATAGTTTATATACAATAAATTGATATAATGCCCATAGTTTATATACAATAAATTGATATAATGCCCATAGTTTATATACAGTAAATTGATATAATGCCCATAGTTTATATACAATAAATTGATATAATGCCCATAGTTTATATACAATAAATTGATATAATGCCCATAGTTTATATAGAGTAAATTGATATAATGCCCATAGTTTATATACAGTAAATTGATATAATGCCCATAGTTTATATACAGTAAATTGATATAATGCCCATAGTTTCTATATATACAATAAATTGATATAATGCCTATAGTTTATATAGAGTAAATTGATATCATGCCCATAGTTTATATACAGTAAATTGATATAAAATCCATAGTCACATCTACAAACCAGGAGACTCAATACTCATCTTGGTTCTATATAGTTTTCCTTTATAACCTCACTGGAGCCTTATGGGATACTTATTTACAGTGACTAAATGACCGGTTGCTCTTCTATCAATAAAGTAACTGTATATTTACGTCAACAGGATACGCTGTAAAACTCTCGAACCCAAAACACACTCAAGCTTATAGTATAAAATCTATAGGACATAAACCTGATATCAAATAAAAAATGGCAGTACATCCTCGACCGACTCCTTTGGGAACTATAAACTATAGTAATAGCTACAAAAATGTAACCATAAAAATATCTTGGTGTTGAAGACAATCATTTCAATAGGACATCGGATACAAATATTTTTCAGTCTCTTAAAGTCATGTATTATATATGCTATCATTACCCTCATTGAAAAACAACGATAATTTTCAGAGCTATAACCATGTAAAAAACTTGAAAAGGTATCTCTTTGTTTATTCTGAGCAGTAGATTCCTCTCAGTGATAATCCAGTCACTGCTTTTGTGTAGCTTTTTCCAATTCTAAACCCTCACCTTAATACTAAAATGAAATTCCTTAGTATATATATATCACTTCAAACATTATAGATTTACCAGGAAATTGACCCAGAATGAGCAGACAGTCAAGGACAAACACAGCTCTCTTACGAAAGCACCTTGTTGACATCACCAGTTTGTTGGTAAATGTTTTGTAAGCAGTACATGTAATGGAAGATATTTAATGGCTCAGACCTGTCGGTTAATCAAATTACCTCTGAAAAAATCATCTGTATCCATGGTACCCATCTACATGTCCTTATTTGGGCGTCTTTATGCATGTTCTTTGGCTATAATTCAGGATGCATTTATGAAATTGTTAATGTGTCTAGACCAGTAGTGTTTCCTACCGATTCCTAAATTCTCCACCACACAAATATGTTACTGACATGTAAACTGTTATGGTAGAGTTCTTTAAGATATGATAGTCACATTAACCTGTGTAGTACGGTAGAGGTCTACAAATGTAATCATCACACAAACCAAACCATTACAAAAAATTTCTCTGAGATAGGATAGCCACATTAACCTGTGTATGTAAAAAACTTTAACCTGTGTAAGGTAACATTAACCTGTGTAGTACGGTAGAGCTCTGAGATAGGATAGCCACATTAACCTGTGTAGTACGGTAGAGATCTGAGATAGGATCGCCACATTAAACTGTACGGTAGAGATCTGAGATAGGATCGCCACATTAACCTGTGTAGTACGGTAGAGATCTGAGATAGGATCGCCACATTAACCTGTGTAGTACGGTAGAGATCTGAGATAGGATCGCCACATTAACCTGTGTAGTACGGTAGAGGTCTGAGATAGGATCGCCACATTAACCTGTGTAGTACGGTAGAGGTCTGAGATAGGATCGCCACATTAACCTGTGTAGTATGGTAGAGGTCTGAGATAGGATCGCCACATTAACCTGTGTAGTACGGTAGAGGTCTGAGATAGGATCGCCACATTAACCTGTGTAGTACGGTAGAGGTCTGAGATAGGATCGCCACATTAACCTGTGTAGTATGGTAGAGGTCTGAGATAGGATCGCCACATTAACCTGTGTAGTACGGTAGAGGTCTGAGATAGGATCGCCACATTAACCTGTGTAGTACGGTAGAGGTCTGAGATAGGATAGCCACATTAACCTGTGTAGTACGGTAGAGGTCTGAGATAGGATCGCCACATTAACCTGTGTAGTACGGTAGAGGTCTGAGATAGGATCGCCACATTAACCTGTGTAGTACGGTAGCGGTCTGAGATAGGATCGCCACATTAACCTGTGTAGTACGGTAGAGGTCTGAGATAGGATCGCCACATTAACCTGTGTAGTAGTACGGTAGAGGTCTGAGATAGGATCGCCACATTAACCTGTGTAGTACGGTAGAGGTCTGAGATAGGATCGCCACATTAACCTGTGTAGTACGGTAGAGGTCTGAGATAGGATAGCCACATTAACCTGTGTAGTACGGTAGAGGTCTGAGATAGGATCGCCACATTAACCTGTGTAGTACGGTAGAGGTCTGAGATAGGATCGCCACATTAACCTGTGTAGTACGGTAGAGGTCTGAGATAGGATAGCCACATTAACCTGTGTAGTACGGTAGAGGTCTGAGATAGGATCGCCACATTAACCTGTGTAGTACGGTAGAGGTCTGAGATAGGATCGCCACATTAACCTGTGTAGTACGGTAGAGGTCTGAGATAGGATAGCCACATTAACCTGTGTAGTACGGTAGAGGTCTACAAATGTAATCATCACACAAACCAAACCATTACAAAAATGTTCTCTTACAACTGACAATGCCAGTTAAAAAGAATTCATTTAGAGATAAAAAAAAAAAGTGTCTCGGTTTCCCAAATGATTCAGAGATGCCCCTATGATAACAATATCTTCCAGTCAGCGTATCGAAGGACGTGGTTGACATTTAAGTCCAAGCCTTGCTTTGAAATGAGTACTGGTGTCCCAGTGTATAAAAGGCTTACAACCTGTCATTTCAACATTGACCCCCTGAAGAGAAACTCGCCTGTATATTATATAGTTACAGGTACTTAGGACCCCAAATGAGTGCACTCACCTTAGAACTTTGAAGTTGTGTAAAGATGATCAGTTCTTCTCAGCTATCCAAAAATATATTAAAAACAAAACTGAAAACAGAGAAACCTCTCTGCAGTCCATCACATATATATCCCGAAACACCTGCATGTGCACCAAACTCTGGACACGACCAATTTTACTATGTCACTGAAGCTCTGTATAACATATAAATATTATTTGTTTATGTTTCCTCAATCTTGGTCATGTGGTGATCTGTCGTAGATTTTCTAAAATTTGAATAGTGAACTCTTTTTCTGAGGGAAATAACTAGAAATAGTTTAGCTTGTTACACAGGAATTTATGCCAGTACTCTGAAAAAACAAGGTAGGGTTTGTCGATGTTATTCATTTTTTTATAAGTTGTGTGTTTTTTCCTCCAGAATGCATGGCTTAAGATGCATAAATTATAATGTAAATAAATGTTTATTTCTGTTATATGGTTAGTACTCTACCTATTTGCTGTAAATATGTGTTAAACATTCATTTCCGGATTATTCAGTCATTCGGACGAAAAAAAATGGAAGTGAGTAAATGTTCTCATGCAATGTACTAATTAGTTGTGTTACGCCTACATTGAAATAATGATAACCGGTTTGGCAGGTTACAGGCCTTTTATACCCTCAGATAAACGTATATATATATACGTTTCCAAGCAAGGCTTGGACTAAAATGACACATGAACCTGTATAGTACGGTAGAGATCTGCAAAATATGATCATCAAACAAATGCATCTTTTACAGACAAAAGTTCAGTAGTTAAAACTTTAATGTAAAGTTCTCTTAGATTATAATATCCATATCTACCTGTGTATTAAGGTAGAAATAAGCTAACACTTAAGCCTTATATGTAAACAACCATGATGGTAGTAGAATTTTAAAAGATTGACTGCAGTATTACGGTAGAGTTCTAAAAGATATGATCCCCAAAACATGCTTTACAAAACAGCAGATATCTACCAGACAGGATCATATTACATCAAACTTGAAAACAATATGGTTCTACAGCACAAGTTTGGTCAATCAATTACAAAACAAAACCAACTTTGAAAGTGAAGAAATTTCACTGGGGAACAATAAAACAGTGAACACCTTTCAACTTGTCATATATATCAGCAGCAATATTGAAGAAAACTAATTTTAGGCTTTGAAATAAACTAAATAAGATATTTTTAAGTTCTAAACTTGCAAATTTAATGTCAGTTTAAAAGTGTTTTAAAGAGAAATAAATACACTGACTAATAAGCACAGAATTGACACTACATAATTTACAATTCTCAAAATACAATCATTTGCCTATTGCACATTAGATAATGTTACATGTATATAAATCTTGTCATTTACAATATTCTATTTCTATGTGTGATAGGAAGCTGGATGTGTTTGATTTGTTAGTTTGCTTGTCATTTCCATTGTTGTATACCTTGTTCTCATTTGAGAATGTGACATTACTTGGATTGATTTAGATTTACTTGGAGTGTGTCTTGGATGAAGTAGAAAATGCTTACTCTTCCAGAATACCTGGTCTTATTCTCCTTGTACTTTTTCAGCAGTCTCCATATAAATCTGAAGTTTTTACATATTTGTCCTAGTTTTTATCAAATTGGAGTTTATAATCATGTTCATATCTTGATATTTTCTTGTTTTTTTCAATACTTTCTGGTCCAATATGTTTTACTCCCCAAGTGTAAAAGTTTAGAAATAAAGTTTGAGAAGAGCTTATTTGTTAACTACTTTTACCTTACAAAAAACTGCTACAAATAACTTTGAAATTGATGATTCTACAAAAATGACTTAGGGTGCTTATTTGTTGGAAGGGGCTCGTATGTATTAATACATTATGTCTAAAACATTGATACATCAATCTTGAATTTGTATATTACCAGGGTCCAACACATAAGTTCTTATTCAAGTCGGGGGTGGGCTTATTTCAAGACAATGAGATAGCATTAGTTATCAAATTTACTAGTCAGCAATAGATGAAGGTGGAGGTAGTATGAGGCATGGGCTTTTTGCCTGATGAACTCAGTAAAATAGTTAAATGTAATATATTGATGCAGATATATCAGATATTGACAATTATATAACGATTATTGAATATTCATAACCATGGCAAATCCTTGCACTGACTTCTAAGCTAATGTCAATCAAGAATGAAGTCAGTTCAGTGCTGATTTTATTCCATATAACCAGCTTAACACAATAGCTCCAAGTCTCTGCCCCCATTTATTAAATTCAATTGTCAAGTCTATTACACAAGAGCATTCAAAAATTTTGTAACAAATCTTTCAAATGAATGTTTCTGAAATCACCAGGTGCAGTTGCCATGAGAGACAGCAGTCTTTGGTTGTGTTAATTTCTACAGTTTTATGAGATTTTGTTTTCTCGCCTTTACATGGATTGAGAGTATGCCATAACAACCTGTGTGTCGCCCAGGGCCACCAGTAGTGATAAATCATCTAACAACCATGGTATTTACAAAAGCTCCGTTCCAACAGCAGTTGGCAACATTTGAGTGCTTTAGTTTTACAGCGTGCCACACATTGTAAATTAAATTCTTCATCGTAACCAATTCTTTGTGGACATACTACAATTAAATGCTTTTACTCATCATATGCATGAAGGCTTTTCTCCATGACCTGAATCACCAAGTCTCCAAACCTACGTGCTTCTCATTGCAAAATAGTTATTTCGCCTGCTACAAGATGCTGTCTGATCAAACACAGTATGGAGAAGTCATTTGTTGCATAACAAAATTGAACAGACAAGTAAAAGAGAACTATGTCCTGGACAGAGTCTGATGACGACACATCACATTTGGTCAGGACTTTTCCAAAGTATGATACTGTATTTATCCAACAAAAAGCCATGCAATGTAACTGAGAGGTCAACAGATAATCTTTAACAGAAGGTAGTGGGATGAGCTTATTACAAAATCAATGATATTCTTGGCATTTCTTTTCAAACTGAAATACATATCTTGGTGGACTTAATACCATGCAGGGACTTAATTGCCAGATACAGTAAAATTAAAATAATTTTGTATGTCATATTTATTTCAGGATTCATAATTTTTCAACCTAAATTTGAATGAATTTTGAAATAATAATAGAAAGGTTCTGCTGTAATGAACTTTAAAGACAATAAATCTGTGAATTTTCCATGGTCAGATAAACAAGAATCTATCTACTTATGTTCTACTGAAGGATATCTTAATCCACTTACCTACATGAGATTTCAATAGTTTCCATTCAAAAGTTAAAAAAAATATATCAAGTTTTTTATTATTTCATTTTACTGATTTTGAATTATTATAATTGCACAAACTAAATTCAAAATCTTATTTTCAATTATCATTTTATCATTTTAACTAAATTCTTTATTATTTCATTCTATTAATTTCAAATGATTAAAATTGTATAACCCAAATCAAAAATCTTGTTTTCAATCATAATATAATGTTTTTTCTATTTTTTCTACCTTCTTTCCTCTTAAATTTTCATCCCTCTTCCTCACCTATTTCTAAATGTCATTCAGCTTACTTCACTGTTCTTCATTCATTTCTCTTTCATCACTCTTGCTTTCCTAATTTTGCTTACTTTCATTTTCACTTCCCTTTATTTCTTTATTCTTCTTTCATTTCCTTCCCACATCTTCCACTTACTGTTTTCCTACCTCATGTTCCAATTCTAATATACTGATTTTATTTTTGGTGGATTTTCTTTTCTCTATTTCAAGGATGGAAAAAAGTCTCCAAAAATGAATACCTCAAAAATGAAAGATACAGAAAATAAAATTGATTGTTTCATCACATCTATACATTTATTGGTAATGTTATAAGTGAATCTGCAAAAATCTCATCCATTAAAAAGGCAACCTTCAAAGTACTTAAAAATCTGTATTTATAAGAATCCTCACAATATTTCATTGGAATAGCTATTAAAATACTATGTCAGGATATGTACAAGGTATGACAAGCCACTGAGACCAAGTTGACATTGCCTGTGTGATTTACGGCTATATAAATGCAATTTGTAAGGAAACGTTGGTGAATTATTCAATATTAAATTTACTTTCATGGAATAGAATCTGAATGCTGAAGAGTGTAAACCTGATACTCGTACCCAGCTGTCATCGCGCCTGAATCTGACGGTGCAAGATGTATACAAATGTGATTTTAAGACTTGTCTGATGGCAATTCCCGACAGAATTTGACTTTATACAATAGAATTCTTTTAAAAATGGTTTTACTACCTGACCAAACATTGGCAAGCAGCCAACAGAAAACATCATGTGACCAAAAATGATAGAATTTTATTGATTATTCAAAGACAAGAGGAGGATCTTGTGCAAACTCTCAAATTCCGTGGTTAAAACGAGTAAATTCCCTTACAAGCATACATGCTGGTATACAGTTACAACAAGTTGTTTTGGAGATTATTTGTAATTAACACAGTAAAAACATTCAGCGATGCTGCAGCAATGACATAATATCAGAAAATCCTAATTCCTTAATTTTTCTTAATGAAAAATCACATTTTTTTTTAGTTTACATTTTTAAACCAATTATATTTTTTTCACAATCACTTTCCAGCTTTTGGTGTGTACTGTATAATCATATATTTTTGTGGGGCTTAATTCTCACAGCTTTTCAAAAATTACTATTTTATGGACACTTGATTTTGTCGATGAATGTACTGATAAAACAACAAATGTACTTATACCAATAGAACAGTTCATGCACAAAAATTCAGGACTTAACAGTACACAATATCTGACATAATGACAGCCTTCACGCACAATTTTTTTCTGTTCAATTTTTTTTCCAACTTTAAACAAACACCTGACTCCTTTTTTTTATTATTCAATGCCAGCAAAGATAGTGCTGCATCAATTCTGCATACCTGCCAGTTTTCCTGAATCAGGTGGGAGTTTCCCAATTTTTATTCTCCATCCCTGTCTCCTGATCATGTGGATTAAAACTGGGAATAATCTCCCGATTTTAGAGTTTGTGCTAAGGAGGTCATAAGTAACCTTGCTATACAGTCGATACTCCTTATCTCGAAATTCAAGGAACTGTGGAAAATATTTCAACTTAAGCAAATTTTGACTCAAACAAAGTGTATAAATAAGGTTGATGATATCAGTTTCCTGACACTGAAAGAAGTAGGGCTACAATAGCACACAAACAGTGAGGTTTAATCTGTTATTTGAAAAGGCAGTAACTAAACAAATTAATTTATTTATACTCTCTCCTTTTATTGTTTGAACGACAAAACGTGTAAATACAACTCCAATCAAATACATCTGTATGTGTCCGTCACACACACATGTACAATACTGACCAAGCACATGACAATAAAATGAACTTAAAATTTACTTTTGATACGCTACAAGAAACGATGTATGAAGCTATAGATCATATCAATATGACTTTATTCTGAATGAATAAACATATGAAAAACGCGACACTAGAAAGCTTTTACCTGTTACAGAAAACATTGTACAAGCACTTGTAACAAACCACACACAGATATAAACTCTATCAATGAAAAATACTTTCAACATCATTGTCGAAACACTTAATTTGACAAAGTGCCTGATAACAGTCCATTAGTAAAGAAGCTCAAAATTAGTTTCTCTTGGGAATGTCGGAATCAGATTTCGTTAAAACGTTTGTACTGGCTTGGCGGTTTTGTTTTTAACCTTCCTGAAGATGCATGCAACCAAGTTTTATGTTTTCATGTATTGTTTAAATGCCCACTTTTTTAATGACAGGTAAGTTACTGCCACAGGATGGTAACACTTTATAAGACGCCAACTTTTAATTGGATAATTAAACTGGTAATTAATCCCCATAGACCAAGTGTTGTGTGTACGATGTACCGATACCCTGTAGCCGTATTTAGCCATGTGTTATGCACCTGTGACTTTCTACTCTGTGTATGTATTAACCGATATTGTCAGAAGATGTGTTGATGTTTTGACAAAAATTAATTTTGAGACAACGAATGACTTTTTCCTTGCTTTACAATTGAGGGGACTGTAAAAACACTTCAACTCAACCGAAATTTCGACTCAATGAAATTTGAGTCATCCTAACTAAAATTACACAACAAAAAAATAAGAACTTGAAAACCATTTAGTGGTTAGACCATTGGTCAGGACTCAGGAGCACACCTAGGCATATAGTCAGTTAAAATGAGATCATAATAAAATAATCAAGTAGTTATAACCATGCACATTAGCTGATTAGTCCAAATAACAAAGTCATCGAGTGAATAGTTTGAAAAACAATCTTTACGATAAGACAATGTGAAGACGTTCCTCAATCAAATTTAGCCATATAAGTCTTGAAGAAACTTCTTAGCATCCTGAGTGAAAAAATCAGACCAAAGAAACATTTTACTTACTGAAAATTTGAAGAAAATTACAAGCATGTTAGGTTCTCCCCAAAAAATGTGATGATAGACAAACAGGACATAGTTATAAACATATGCAAAATAGGAGAATCTGGAACAAATTTCCAGATTGGTATCTGTCTACAATTATTTCATAAATATATATTTCCCAGTCAAAAAAAAAAAAAAAATAAAACATTGTGAACTTCCTGAAAGAAATTATTTCATTTATTTGCCCATTTCTCTAAAATTGTACTAAAATAGCTTAAAATATTATGAGATAATCAATATAATTTTTTTCTAATTTCAATTGAATAAATTCTTTTAGAAGCATTATACTTGGAAATATATTACCAACAACCAAACAGATAATCATAAATCTTAATATCTGCTACATTGTGTGAGTTCAACGAATACTGAGAATTTAGATATATCTTACTTTACAGAGAATTCACATTATCTATAAATTCCAAATTCCACCCAGGCAGAATATTGACTTAACTGATCAAAAAGTATTGATTTGATATACATTCATTCATTTTTTCTTGGTGACAAATGTCGCAATGAGCAAGTGATCATGGCGAGTCAAGAATGTTGTTCTTGCACTTTTCTCCCCATGAGAATTTTGAAAAATTGGCAGGTATGATGATGTGAATAACATCACCTTACTGAATAACCAGAATCAAGTTTCATTAACGCAGAAATCAACTTCGGCTTAGAATATCAGAATATGACTCTCACTTGATGAGAAAACAGTTGAAATGTAAAGTATGTCATTTCAATAAGAATGTATTTAAATCTTGGTAACTAATATGAAACTTATGTATTTTTATCAAACACAGCATGTAAGCATTTATGTATAATATCATATTGGAGATAATGGGAGACAAACTGTGTTAAATCACTGCAGTGATGCACCGTGATCATTGTTACCTGTTGTCAAGGTATTTTAAATCGGGCTATAAGAAGCCCTTCTTCTTCATTGTGGCAGATTTTAATTGTACAAAGGATCATGTTTGACCTCTATAATATCAAGCCAGAAGTAATTTTCCTTTGGCTCAGTGGTAGAGCGTCCGGCTAGAGACCTGGAGGTCACAGGTTTGATCCCCGGTGGAAACACACTATTTTCTCTTTCCTGTTATACTCGTATTAACAATTTCCTATTTCAGAACGATGGACTGGTGATATGCTAGGCTGAAATTTCACTTGGTGATAAAACCAATATCTGTTAAATCTGGATTTAAATTCGATCCTGTGGATATCACCTCCAATCAAAGTTCAATCCAGTGGTTTATTACTCATTTGGGCAAAGCATTTTTTCCATCATGTAATAGTCCTGGTTGCGTTTCTGGTGATTTTTCACTGTCTGCCATTCCTTCATGGTCTCCATTACAATCATTGATATCACTTGTGATATTTAAATATACCTTATGTTCTCAGGTTAATGATTAACATAACCACAAAGACCATTTTTATCTCAATTTTCTTTTTCTTTTTTAACATAACAACATTGGATACTAAGTGCAGTTGAAACTGCTTAATATTATGTTCCGTTTTTCAGAATAAAATGTGATAATAAGCAGAACATGACATTAAATGTTGACAGATTTTTTCGGATATTTAAACCAATTCAGATGTTGAATTGCATAGAATATATAGGAAAAAAATTGGTGTTTTAAGGAAATGTGATATTAACAGACATGACATTAAGTGCTTTCCACTGTATCTTAATAATTAGGTGGTCTTTATCACACTTTATTTAAATAATTTTCCTTATTTCACAGCATTTTTTAAAAAACACACTCTGAGTTTACAACCAAAATAGGACTATTTCTTTATACAGAATAAGATTTTTTTTATATTTCTTTATTTGGATTAACCTAATCTAGAATTAAACAATTTTTCAGATGTATCATTATTTCAAATCACTGATCAATTTAGCACGTTAATATCCACACCATATGTAAATTTATTTAATTTAAGTTTATACAAAAGTGAGCTCTACTTATCCCGCCATGACAACCACAGACTAGTACAATCTTCTTTTATATATTCCTAATTAGGACTTATGTATGAGGTCATGATTATAAATAGTCTTAATCAGATCATGTGACATCATTGACCAATGGTCAGTTGACTTCTTTGTAAGTGATCACTCTAGAGTTAATTAGAGGAGGAGGAGAGCAGTTGGATGCAAGCTAGTTGAATTTTTTACCCCCAATTCATACTTTGGGCTGATTTTCTGTTATTTGAGTTATAAACTAGTTTATAACTTCTTTCACAGTTCACCTGCAAGGCTATCCCCAGGTTTTATCAACTAGCATGGGCCTTCTGAGAGTACATTACTAACAGGCTCATCATTATGATGGTAGCTTATAATAGGACAATACAGAGTAGCCCCTAAGTTTTGCCAAATTATATAATGTAGATTCGGTTCAGTAATAAACCAAGCTATTGACATCAGACTTTGTTGTTTTGTATAAAATGATGCAATTTGTCCCCAACAACTCTTACATTGACGCTTGCACCAACCCAAACAATGTTTGAACAGCATTAACTGACAGAGACCTTACTGTCCAACATTATCTGATGATGTCTTTCATTAAAACTGATTTCCAGAATCACTCACTGCCCCAGCAAAGCTGTAAGCTAGATTTTTTGTTAAATTGGCACCTGAATTCTTTATGAGCCTACATTAGAGTACAAGAAACCTGTAATTTAGACAATAGCCTCTGGTTAGTTTATTTCTGTTTCTTTGATCTCCATGACAAAAAGTAAAAGACTAGAGTTTTCCCCTAGTCGGTCTCTACAGAATTACCCTGCCATACCTAAATATGGCTACACTTATATAGAGTAAGCTCATCCATGTTTAATTTGCACATTTCTTTAAAGAATGATGTCAGTCTGACGATTTTCAAATCTGTATAGATTTCCCTGTAGGACTACTGGCAGTTTTCAAATAGCTTCGGCAGATTTTCAAAAGCATCAATACTTATTCTCTATGTCTCAAAGCACATTTGATATATCACTTGTTACAAGTCTCTGACCGAACTCTACCTCCAACAATAAAGTTAATCTCAAAATAACTGCTTTTACTTTTTTTTTTCATCTTAAAAATAAATTTCCATCTTGAAAATAAAATTCTAATCTTCAAAAACATTCTAACTCGTGTTTGATTATCCTTAAACTATCATCATTATTTTAACAGAATTTTGATAAATGAAGACCAATGCAATTTTGATAGAATATGTTGTATTTTCAGGAGAGTTTTTCTAAGCCAAGTTCATTTCTCTTGAGAATTGAATTCAATCAATGTAGGCTGAAAAGCTGATCAGAAAACAGCCCACTTCCAGAAGATATAAACTAGGGTCAATACCAATTTCTCAAACATACCACTTTGCTTTTATTTTACACGCCAGGCTTGTGATGACTCAATCAGTAAAACCATACATTTTGCAACCTCAGGTGAAGTTCCGAGGTATGTGGTTTGAAGATCCCTGCTATGGGTGGTTTGTGTTTCTCAAGAAGCTTTGAAACTGGCTGTCCTATTCTCTAATGATTGTGACCATGGGCAAGACACTTAACAGTAATGGTTCTTGATGGCATGCAACAAGCCTCCCTTATGACGATCAGCGAGATAACCTTACCAGCTACAACTGATCAAGTCTGAATCAGGGAATTTCCATCATCCCGAAATGTTTTGCAACTGATGATACTGTATCTGAGATATGATCCATTTCAATGTTACAATGAAGAAGGGCGATAACTCCATAAAATCTGATTAAGTTCTAGACACTCCAATATCTTTAATGTTATCTTCATAAACAAAAAGGACAATACGTTTGATTATCGAAGACTATTGAGGATTATACAAAATAGTGTTCCTTTCATCAAGGTATGCTTTAGATCAAGTTTGGACAGAATCAAGGAATTTCCATAGAAGCATTTAGGGAATTTTCTCTTTTTTAAGTCCCCCTATTAAGTTCCCTGCCCCAGGGGGCTGAGGTCCACTGTTTATTCAAAATAAACTTCCCTTCACCCAACAATTTTTCAGGCCAATAGGGATAAGATCCCAACATTCCTACAGAAGGAGAAGGATTTCAAAGAATATTGCTCTATTTCTGATATTGGACTTTGCCCCTCCCAACCCAGGGTACACAGACCTACCGCTTAAACATAATAGATTCCCGTTCATTTAAAAGATGCTTCAGACCAAATTTGGACATAATCTTATCATTCATACAGAAGAAGGATTTTACAGAACCTGCTTAGTTTCACCTTTCCAACCCTGCCCCTCAAGTGGATGAGGGCTTATATGGTACTACATAACTCGTGAAGGGACCAAACGAAATACAAGAGAGAAACCAGCCTAAGAAAACGTGTTGATATTCAGCCAAATGTTCTTGAATTTTTACTACGTATTAAGATGATAACAAATAAATAACCTGCAAGGAAAACATGACTTAAAATACGACAGACTAAATTTACTTATCTCTTGCTCACTGTGAATGCGAAATAAGACTACCGATTTATGTTTGCAGAAATCCAAGTCAAATACAGGCTGGTATCCAGTGAAAACACAATTGGCATGTATTTAATTCACTTTCAGGTGATACCTTTCTGTTACATATATATGTAAACAAACCCCAAATCCTAAATCAAATATTATTCAAAAATAATTTTGAAAAAACAGACTTCTTTTTTTGTGGAGAACTTCATTCAAATTCAAACAGCTGCCATTGTTGTTATTGCCAACTGAAGGACATATCTGATTGGTCATTCAATAAAACTGATCATCTTGATCCTTGCTTGCAAACAAACATTACAACTTTTATTGTTAAGTTATAGTAAAACATGCTCATTATTAACATGAACATCTCTGAAAATATTAATTAAATACTTATTAATTAATCTCTCTTAAAATATTAATTAGATACTTATTAATTAATCTATGTCCTGCTAACAGTTCCTTTGTGACAAATGCCACCAAGTGTAAGGTGTCATGCATGTCGAGTAAAAGATGCCAAAAAAGTCCCCCCTTGAGAACTTTAAAAAATGGGCAAGTATGGGACCTGTATAAATTTTTTGATAAATCGGGGAAAAAAAGTACATGTGTGTAGAACAGAAGTTCTCATAAGGCAACAGGTAGAAGTGTACTGGTTGTGGTGAAAGAACTTCTATTCTATTGATATTACAAACCTGAGGAAAATGTTCCAAAAAATACATGTGCATAATTATATGTAAATATATCTAATCCAAAAAAGTGACAAACAACAGACTTGTAGACTCAATGCAATCATTACAAGTAGATTCTCCAGAAAGAGGTACAAGAAGCCAGACAAGTTGTTACATTAGCATGAAGACATGAACTGATTTACACTCAAATGATCTCATTCTTGTACACAGCCCTTTCTATTATCAAGTTGCCAAGCCATTTGATCTGTCTTTCCACGAAGACATAAAAATAGATGATCATTAGGCCTAGCTGTTTTTACACCCCTAATTTGGTGTTTAGACTGTAAAACATTTTTATTCTGGTGCTTCGAGACATCCTCACTCTGAATACCTTCTTAATATGTCTACCTGTTGTTGTCTTACGATGCCATGAACGCCAACACAATATTTCACTTAAATGGCTAAGGTAAGAGCTGGTACAATAGGAAAAGGTCACATCTAACTTCACTCTTTCATCAGCACCATTTCCATGGTGACACAAAATTTCTGTCGACAAAATTTCATCTGCGTGAAGACAATTAAGTTTCATTACTTATCAAGAACGCAGCTTAATGGTCCACAGCTTTATGGAAAGCAATCCCGTCAAGAACCTTAAACCAGAAAATGTGATCATCAAAGTTTAATAAGAAAACACTAGAGAGTAGATATGCCCATTATGTTGGAGTACAATCAATATCAGGCACCAACCCTTATTTTATATAACACTAACAAAGTTAAATGGTTATGTAGCCATTTTTGTTCCAGACACAAGAGGGTTTTTTGGGGTTTTTTTTTTTTCTTTTATTTTGTATAGAACTGTTTGGGACTTTTTAAAATCAAGTGCCTTAAATGATTATAACCATTTTTATTCCAGCACAGAACCTGTGTCCAATTCTCAAATTGTTGTGAGGATTTTAACCTTGAAAAGAAAAAATAAGGAACATTTTTAAATTTTGTGACAAAAAAAATCTTAAGAGCAATATCCAGTCAAGAGAGAAAATAATTTTTGAAAGAAAAACATTCAGTACTCTATGAACTTTCAAAATCATTTTGTAAAACTGCTACTTCAAGGTTCTAACAATGACAGCTGAAGCCCTTGGGTCTAACATTAGGTTTTGATCAGAGAACTAACTGGTTCCTTCAGACATTACCAAATGGTAATATTTCAATATTTACGTCATCGTCTATGCTGCATGATGCATGAGCATGGTTTTACAGTATATAAACTCAAATTTAATTTACATCAAAGTTTTCAAGACCAGTTAAACTAGATAAAACTTTGGAGATGAAAAGACTGTTCAATATTTTAACACAAGGAATTGAGGGAGAGTACTAACAGCTGGCAGTCTACAGACTTTGTTTCCATGGTAACTGTTGCTTTATTTAACACACTTATCACAGGATCAGTCACTTCCAAAGTAGGTATGCAGTAAGTACATTTAAGACATCTTTCCAAGACTAAATAATTTAAATTCAAAAACTAAATTTTTTATTGTTATACATGAAATGACAAACGTTTTACAGTATATGCAATTTGTATACCAAACTGGTAGGTCATGTTGGAATAGTGCAGGAGATGAGCCATGAACACAAGAGGCCCCAAGGTCCTTAACGGTCACCTGAGTTCTATAAATGCTGTCATTGTTCAAGTAATATATATTTATCATAGAAATCATCTCGTTAGCAAAATAAGATAACTTGTACTGTGTTATATATGTACCAATAATGTGAATGTATAAATTTACTGTATAACACTAACCAAGTTTGACTTTAAAGAAATTATGCTCAAATATGTTATCTTCCTATATATACTATCATAAACTTACTTCCTTCCCAATGAGAAATGCGAGTCATAAGGCTCATGAAATTCACAATATTTGGTAAAGCACCTTATGACCTTTCCATCAGGAAGAGTATTTGATTTTACCACATTTGCATCTTGAAAAGAAGATTTCTAAAATTTGATCCAATTTTTACCCATTTTGGTCCTGCCCTTTTAACTCCTTGGGAAGTAGGGACCATATAATTCACAATTTTTGCTAAATTTTTTGCAATGGAAATCTTTTGCAAAATTTTGTCCAAACTGGTTCAGGGTTTTAGAGAAGAAGTAAAAAGTGTCAACTGTTTATAGACAGAATGCCATCAATGCACAACAAATGATGATGGACAAAAGGCAATTGCAGTAGGTCACTTGAGACTTTTTCTCAAATGACTTGAAAACTAGGGGTCAAAAGTCAAGATATATATAGCAAAGGAGCAACCTACAAAACTATCAGTAAGGTCAAAGCTCAATAAACACTCAATGATTCACTAAACTTTGCTCTTGGATAAACCATTGTCATCATTTCGATGTTCTGATAATTATCTGTTTTTAAGGTAGATTACAAGCAAAAAATACCTGACAATGACTCACAAATTTATATCAAGGATTGTACTTTTGCTACAATATATTGTCGTTTAATTGAATCACAAATATTGATCATGATGTTTCTTTCATGTTTATCAAGGCATGCAGTTCTATAAAACATAGTGTTATCGTTCAAGTTTTTCCTACAAGCACAAACAATCAATGTTAGGCTGAACTCCTCCAGAGTGTGTCTGGTGTCTGTTGTGTGCTCAGAAACCTTAAAGATCAGAATCACTGTGGGCGTTGTATCATATGATCTCATTGGCTCCACAAAGTCACATTCTTTGTTAGTAGACCAATATAGGTATAACAAACATCAAAAATTTTTCCTACGCATGTTATAATATTGCTCATAAAAAATAGAATTAATAGATAAAGCCTTATCACCAAACGATAATCAACCTAAAAACCATCACAAGGATCAAATGCCATGAAAAGCGAGACTTTTCTTTGTCCTGCAAAACACTTACAACAAGGGCAAACCACTTAGTCAGAGCAAAAAGGTCTGGTAACAAGGACAGATTTGTCAACATCTACCAGAGTACCAATGAATTACTACTGTCAGCAGACTTTTGTAGGAGTCTGAATGGCAACTAATGCCGTGTAATATTCAAAAGAGTCTTCACTAAATTGTGTAATATGTACACAAGTAAAACACTCATCGTCCTGTTATATATATATATAACCTATTTGATGATGGACGGATCGATCATGAGAAAGCTACTCTGCCAACTGCAAACACAACTCTGATAATCAACAATTATTACTTTATGTTTCTTTCTGTCTACCAATACATCTCAATGGACTTTTTTCTATCATGATCTGCATAAATGTCTGGTACTAACAAAAAAAAAACCTTGGCATATCTGTAAAATAAATAGAAAAAAAGGTCTCGTCAAATGCATGTATGTCTGGTACACAAAAACCTTTGCATATCTGTGAAGAAATAGGAATGTCCTCTATTGGACTCGATTTGTGATCGTGATATCTGACAGGACATTTGGATGGTGGAAAGGAGCTGGAGGGAGACATGTGGTTTAGGATTGGCTGGGAAAAAGATTCTCATTTAATTCATAATAAAGAATTTCGGTGGTGGAAAGGGGCTGGATTGAGATGTATCATTTAGGATTTCCTGGGAAAAAGATTCTCATTTAATTCATAATAAAGTATTTTGGTGATGGAAAGGGGTTCGAGGGAGATGTGTGGCTTAGGATTGGCTGGGTAGATAGATTCTCATTTAAATCATAATACAGATTTAAAGAAATTCCATGTTTCTGAGTAGACAATATGCAAAACTGAATTGAACATTACTGTGTAGGTAATTTTCAAAAGCCAAATATCCAAACATTATATAATATATGCTTTAATAGCATGACACAGATATAGGACAAGGAGAAGATCACAGGGTTATAAAAATTATACATTTATTTGTTTCGCATATTTCCATAACTCAACTTTAAAATGACATAACACACACATTTTCCTTCATCACAATGAACCACTCTATGGATATAGAATATGTCAAACTTTGAAATTTTGAGCGATGAGCCATATTTCTATTTAAAATTTCCCATGTCATTATATAAAATTTTAAAATTTTGAGCGGTGAGCCACATTTCTATTTTAAAATTTCCCGTGTATGTATCTAAAGCTTCAAATGATGATTGATATGCAAAGTCCTAGTGTGCTGCCAATGAAAACAGCACTTTATTACAGTACCAATGTCCATACCCATCAGAGTCAGGAAACAGAACATCCTAGGACAACAGAGCCGACATCTTCACCCGAGACACGCCAGCTTCTGGTTACAAAAGGATAAGGACAATCCTAAAGTCTGTTTAACTACATCTAATTCTTAAATACATTTTCTCTTGTGTAGAAGAAAGAGCTGAAATGAACACCAATTAGAAATCAATTTTTTTTAATCAGGATAATTTGATGCTTCTTGAAAGCCATCATCTGGAAATTCCACTTAAAAGAAACCAAATGAACAATTAATTTTCCATATATGTAGGAGAAAGTATTTTTATTTCCATGTTATTCACTTGACTAAATAAATACCTTAATTCTATCTTAGTCACTGGCAAAGTAGATAAAAAAAATCATGGGTTCTAGTATTAGCCCTGTCAAACACACAACTTGATTCTGGTACAGAAAGATAAATTGGTTTATTTTGTTCTGTTGCACTATGGGTAACACTTGTTGAATCTAGTAATGCACTAGAAAATCATGCTTATAGTAAGATTAAACTGAATTTTCAATTTTAAAGTTCAGAATTGGTGACTTGAAACATGTATATTTTACATACACAAAAACATCTTACACAATTATTAAATACAAAACAGATAATTATAAAAATTCTTTGCGCCTTTTTTTTTTTTTCTTTTGTTTTTAAATATTCAAAAAAATTCACTTGATAGTTGCTGACAAAAGAATGAAGCCTGCAAAACTCTGTGATAAATTACTCAGACTTTTATGTAAAATTGAGCATATTCCAATCAAAAGTTACTTGTGTCCAATGTCTTGCATGAAAGGAGAAATACCACAACAGCTTATCCAGTATCATTGTCTTGCTCCAATAGAAAGTGAACGGTGCTACCATGGCAGCCATCTGTATTTACTAACATGGGCAATCAATTTTCAAAATGTTTCATTTTCAAACTTGGCAACTGACATCAATTCAAGCAGACAAACCGAGCAATTTATGTCCAAGTTTGGCTACAGCAGCTATATCCTCAACATGCACTACGATCCTGCAAATTGATAAAGTTTCCCAGCATCAAAATGACCACAACACCAGCCATGTATGCTGGTTAGAAATATTACATGATCATTCCGTAATAAAGTACAATACACAGACAACCAAAGAGCCAAATAATTTTATTTCGAAATTACACAACGCTCTGATTTATGGATAGAACTGGCGGGACATTCTGTGATTGGTCTGTATTTTGTCGAACAAGCCGAATCTGTCAAATAAACAGCGAGGAGACTGTTTCTGGTTTAGATCACTGCCTAATGGTAATAGAAGTGACCAAACAGGTTTTATGGCCCCATATGTCACCAGGTCCATCAGCAGACTCAAGTTTTATTTCCCAAAAGTGTCTGTACACAACTAAGAAACTGTAAAATGTTCACTTCAATGTTCTTATATATGAACAAATGAAAGCATGCAAGGATACATAACTCCCAGTATGGTCAAGTGTGACCTTTGAACTTTGAACTTTTGACAATCACCAAATCTGTGATAGAATTCATTGTTAAGATATACAGACTATAAGAAATATATTTGCAGTGGGATTAAATCATTTTTCACGATGTTGTTGATCTTTCCTTCTGACTGATGCCTACAAAAATGTTTCGAAAGACGTGGAATAATTTGTTTGTCAAAGGTTTAACGAGATCTGTTGTACATAAACGCTCTAAACAAATATGAGTTCTGTTAAATCATTAGATCTGGAATGATGACATTGTCAATTTCAGTTCACAACTACATCATAACAAGCTTTTTCAGCATGTATCTGAACAGCAGAAGAAAGGGACCCTAATTACGTTAATTTATTATCATGGTAAAGACATCATTTCTCCTTGGCACATCATCCGTCTACCATAAATTTCACTGTGAAGACAGTGAATTCATCTTAAATCAAACTTAAAGGAAAAGTTCAAGCAATGCAGAAAACTATAAATTATGAGTTTATCCGCCAATAAGCCCATGCATTATAATGTGCCCAACTGTACAAAACTGTTCAGAAAAACAATAAAATAAATCTTGTATCCTGTAAAAATTCCATCCCTGACTTTGAGTCAGAGTTCTTATAATTGCTTCCAACAGGGTTTAATGCAGGAAAATTATGGCTGTTGCCATATTTATTTATTTTACAACAATTGCGAAAAAAGTATTTCTAACTTGTATTAATCACTCATGTTAGCCCTGATTGAGGCTGCAAGGGTTCTTATTGTGAAAGGAAACCTGAGTACTCTATGGAAACCCCAGGTCAGACAGGTGACCCAATACCTTTTCACATCTGTTCCAGGATTTGAACCTAGGGTGACACGGTGAAAGATGTTACCACTACACCATCCAATCAACCAAGTTATAAGTTTAAGTTTTTGGATAATGAATAAAAAACCTGACAGAAATATACTACTGGTATGTATATATTATTCACATGAAAAATTCATTAGCCTTCGGGCCTTTTAGGTAAAATTAAATGGATCAGAAATGAGACCTTGATGACCTTTGCTGACACTGTACAAAATACAATGAATCATTTCAATGTTCTTTTTGGTGAATTCTGATGGAATGAAAACATATATATGTGTGTGTGTGTGTGTGTATCAGTGTCCAATAAACATTGGGTAATACGACTAAGCTGGCCAGTATATGAAGCCATATCCTATCAGCTTCCCTAATCATCTACAGAAGCTACCCTTTATTTACTACTTATTCAAGTTACAGGTACCTCAATGGATACTAAATCTATTTCACCACTGTTAAAAGATTCCATCAGGAAAACATATTATCATGCTTTGTGGGAGATTAGAAACAGAATATCCAATATTCCACAAACCTCTTAACCTTTATTGTCAATACTTAACTTATTGATTTTATAGCAGAAGGGGAGATAACCTTGATTTCCATAATAGATTGCACACAATTAATATATATGATACTATATTTTGTACCAAGGATCCTAAGAAATAGCAATAACAAACAGGCACAACTAGAGACCAAGGGGAACCTACAAATGAAATTTGAGACAGATCCATCTACTTCTCAAGCAACAGTGATAAAAAGTCATTGTCAAAATCCAAGATGGCTGCTTGTTAGCCATTCTGTTTATCTGATCAGTCCCAATATCAAAAGGGCACAGCTAGAGACTAATCACCTTTTTCATGATAGTCTATCTTTAATTGTATCAATTTGTGTTATAACTTCAGTTATTGTAAATATTTGTAAATGGATTTATTTTTTTCTAGAAATCTATTTTAGATGCCATATCTTGGAAAAGGAGAGGTGCTAGTGTTACAGACACCTTTAACAACCTGGTTTTTAATTTCCCTTTTTTTTTTAAAATCCTTGTTGCATAAAATTTCTACAACAAATAGACAGTCATACTTGAGTTACTTCATATGTAGCATGGCATTAAAATATTTCAATGTGTAGAATGCTAACTTCCTTCGGGGCGAAAATAGCCCAGTCAGTTAAAGTGTTGGTCTACACATCCTCAGGATGAAGATCCAGGTGGTCTAATGTTCATAACCTGTGGGATTTTGTGTTTCTTAGTATGCTAGGAAACAGACTGGTCTGTGATGACAAGGTTGTATCTATGGGCAAGACACTTTACCCCAATTGCTCTGGATGTCATGTGATGGACCTCTCATATGTTGTCCAGTTAGGTAGTCACCAGCTGCTATAAGATGGTCCTAGCTCAAAATGATCCTTGCTTTTCACATGCAACATACACAGCTAAGAGCTAACCTTCTGGTTTAAGCAGAAATAAAATAGTTTGCTTTGTCTAGCTTTCTGATAGTATTGTAGTTACAGAACTGTATACATTGACTTCAGACCTTATGATTTCACATGACTCAAAACCTTTCCGGTTAATAGAATTCTTGTCAGTCTCAAACAAATTTTGGATATATATATATGCAGTGTAAGGCGACAGTACAAAGGCTCCAGTGAGTCTGTGAAAAGTCTATCTCTGGCTGCATGTACCGTTATGTCAAGGACCTGATACACTCTAATGGTATAAACAGGTTTTCATTATCAAAGATTTTGTGTTTCTATAACATGGAAGAAACCAATACATCATCAATCAGTTGTTAGTTTCTGTATTTGAACATATACAATATCTTAATAGAATTAATCTCAGACACCGAAAAAACAGTCTGTAAATTCTATCACTATGTACCATTGGTATTTAAATCATGGAAGTTTAAAAGCTTTATGCCTTTCAAACAAGATAATGAAATCTATGTCTACCCTAACTAATCATCTCTTTCTCTTCCTTAACAAATCAAACTCTAAATATTTTTGTCAGTGGTATGAATGAAACTTGAAAAGTAGTTCAGACTATTTGTTCAAATGAATTATGTTGGATTTTGGACCAAATCAAAAAAATAAGACTTGGTCAGGAAAATCTAAGGATCACTTCATGTGCATTTGATATCATTGCCACTCCCTACTAATGTTTCAGCCCATATTTGGTTAAAATTTACCCAGGCATTAATAAGGAATTTAAGAAATGATTCTCCACCCTAAATGATACAAACCAAATTTAAGCATTAAGGAATAGTAGCATATTGAGAAGCGAAATATTTCTAGAATCAACTTTCTGAATAAAAGAAACGATAATTCATCAACCTGTAATAATGTTTCAGATCAAATCTGCTTGAAATCTACTAAGGCAATAAGAAGGAGTAGTGTTTTCAAGCAAAATATTGTCCAACTTCCCTTTTTGGAGCCCCATCCCAAAGTCCCTATGAGTCAAATAAACTTTTTGAAACTAAGAATTGATCCTCAACCCTAAAAGATGTTTCAGGCAAACTTTGGTTGAAATCCGTTCAAGCATCAAGGAAGTGTAGAATTTTGAAGCAAATTATTGACTAACTACCCCAAGGCAATATATTGTCTAACTAACCGTTTTGGGCCCAACTTCCAAGTCCCTAGGTGTCAAATCAACTTTTTGAATTAAGAAATGATTCCCCAACCCCAGTGATGTTTCAGACCAAATTTGGTTGAAATCCACCCAGGTGTTAAGCAGGAGCAGGAGTAGTGTTTTAAAGGAAAAGTCCACCCACGGCGCACGGCGCACAGCACACGACCATGGTCGCTGCACAGGAGCAATTGTTTATCTTGACCCTTCAGGTTAGATGACCTAAAAAGTACCAACCAACTGCTCAAAAGCTAAATTCTCCTAAAAGTACCAAACAACCTGTATATTTCGTAACAATCAACCAATTCATTACACAGCGGTACAGAGCCTCTATAAATTTGCACAGACTGTAGTCTTTATTGTGCTGAAGTAACACCAGGACAATAGGGTATATCTGTCAGCTCTCCCCTTCCTGTCTTTGTGAATACTACTCCTACTTTCTTTATATCCTCCTCTGTGAACTTAAGGTGAACAATCAGCTCTTAACATTTCTGTAACTGTTTCTAAAGTGAAAACCACCTGTGACACTTCCTTGCAGTGAAACATATTGCTGACTAAGCATTATTATCATCATATACCAATATTGACACCACTGTGAGAAGGTTGTCTCCTGAACCAATCCTGTCACCCTAAGGAAAGCAGACAGACAACAGTATAGGATATACATCTGAACCAAACAGGTGATGCTGTCTTCATACATCTTTCAATGCTCTGAAAATGTCATAGAGAAAACATGAAAAAAGAAATATTGACCTTCTGAGGAAGAAAGGATCTGAATCAAATGCCAGGAAAAATAATGATCTAATATCAAAGTCACATCACACAAATGTTTGTTCAATTGATGTCACATCACACAAATATTTGTCTTATGTTGATGTCACATCACACAAACATTTGTCTTATGTTGATGTCACATCACACAAACATTTGTCTAATTGATGTCACATCACACAAACATTTGTCTAATTGATGCCACATCACACAAATATTTGTCTTATGTTGATGTCACATCACACAAACATTTGTCTAATTGATGTCACATCACACAAACATTTGTCTCTAATGTTGGTGTCACATCACACAAACATTTGTCTAATTGATGCCACATCACACAAACATTTGTCTCTAATGTCGATGTCACATCACACAAACATTGGTCTCTAATGTCGGTGTCACATCACACCAACATTTGTCTCTAATGTAGATGTCACATCACACAAACACTTGTATAATCGATGCCACATCACACAAACATTTGTCTCTAATGTCAGTGTCACATCACACAAACATTTGTCTCTAATGTCGATGTCACATCACACAAACATTTGTCTAATTGATGTCACATCACACAAATGTTTGTTCAATTCACACAAACATTTGTCTCTAATGTCGGTGTCACATCACACAAACATTTGTCTAATTGATGCCACATCACACAAACATTTGTCTCTAATGTCAGTGTCACATCACACAAACATTTGTCTCTAATGTCGATGTCACATCACACCAACATTTGTCTCTAATGTCGATGTCACATCACACCAACATTTGTCTCTAATGTCGATGTCACATCACACCAACATTTATCTCTAATGTTGATGTCACATCACACAATCCTTACATTTACAGTTCTTCAAAGTTAAGGTACTTTATTCCTTTTTGTTATACAAGTTAAGTGTACTAAAGAAGCAACTAATACCTATGTAACTCATTCCCCTACAAATATGATCACATGACCCCAGTAATCAATCCTCACAATCATTACCAGTTTAACATGATAAGTAAAAGTAGATTGAAATAAGACTTTGAATAAAGAATCCATGAAACAATATCACTTTTGAAATGCAGTAAGTAGCATGATCCCTTAAGTCAAAAATTGGGATTTTGAAAACCTGGTTTTGAAGATTACATTTACAGTTTCAAAATCACCAGCAGATATCATATATACTGAAGCAATGCCAATCTGAAAATACTGTAAATAAAAAAAAGTTGGATGATATAGAGTTTGTGTGCCAAAGTAAAACACCAATACCTTATCATGGATAAAAACACAGAAAGGTGGCCAGTTTATTGATGACCATGCCAACCTCCACAACCCCAGTCTCAACCCGCAGACAAGATTCAGGCTCGTTGGTTTAATTTGGGAGTATTGATGCATTGGCTTCTCCTTAAATACCAGCATCAACAGTTTTCTTCTAACGGATTGAGATATTGTCTTAAACCATTCATTTCCTTCTAAAACCCATGAAACAGTAACAGTATGTACACAGCATCACTTCTAGCCTAGTAGCACTGATTATTTTCTAAGAATAAAATACACTTGTAGCGTAATGTTATATTCCTAAATATGTAATAGATAAAACCATATTTGATGGATGAAGACAATTTTTAAAGCATCATCAATTAACAAGCAATTTCTTGATCTTGTAGACTTACAGCAAGCTACAATAATCTGCCTTCAATTCTGGCAACAATCAAATTTAACAAATACAAAATATGAAAAACTGCAATTTAATCTTCTGGTGTTCAATTAATACCACTTGGGAAATTTAATTAATTTACGACAATACTTTTATTGGTAAACCAAAAGGATTCTAAATCAAATTAAATTTTAAACTTAACTGATCATCTTATTTTCTGTTATCTGATCTTCAAACTTAGAAAACAGACATCAATTAAGTAATTACAGATAGAAATCACTAAATAGACACAGAGTTAATGCAAACATCTAAAATCAAAATGAAATCATTGTATCAAGATTGAGTTTAATTGTTTTCCTGTAAAGTCGCTTGAAATGATAAAAATGTTCAACTGCCATGAAAAGGTATCCATTCTATCTACTACCAATAAGAAAAAGAGAAATAGAATATCAAGTTCTTCAATCTTGGATATAAAATAGAAAGCTTGAAACAACATTCTTACTTACAGCTGTCATTCAATATGTCAAAAAGCCCACCAGGAATTCATCATTTCTGATAAAAGTTTAAGGTTGGTTTAATCGATGGCAGTGAAATATCAATCTTTGGTAATTTTTACTACATAGCGATAAATATGGGTGGGCTTATTAGTGGACACAGGCTTATCGTAAGATAAATATGGTTATGTACAAATAGCAACAAGAGACAGGTTTATTACTGACAAAAATCATTCAGTATTCGTGTTAATCAGTACAATCATCACCTTGTACGAAACTTTCCATATGGACTCCGTCTGGAATATATTTTCCATATGGAATCTGTCTCAGGTTTTTAGAAAAAATTCATGTTAGCTTTAAAGAATCCTGGTAAAAATCTAATATCTAAAATAATATAAGACAGACTCCTATGGACTCTACCAGGAGTTCTAATAGAATATAACATAGAATATTTCAAATTGTTGTCAGTTGGCAATTTTCAAATTTTCTTGCTAGATTTTTTTCAGCTGGTATCAATCTTAACGTTTTTTGTATTACTAATATCTGAGAACTGATTTAGCCAGATTCCAACTAAATTTTCTATTTTTTTCCCCATTAAGAAGGATTTTCAAAAGCAGGATTCAGTCTATAAACAACCTACCCGAGATCATTATGATCAGGCTTTGTTTGCCACTGCCCAAAGTTGTAAATAACATTTTCCCCTAACTTTCCTGCAATGTCTGCATCTATGTTTCATGTGCTACATCACCAGCTAAAACTGTCTCTATATAGATAATAAGGTTACAGTACAAAGATTTGTCACCAATAGATGTCGCAACTAGTACATGTCAAGGGCTGGAAAATTCTAAACCAAACAAGCTTCCTTAAACTAATTCTCCTATTCCTTGTCAATAATGAGATTTTTTTCTCCAACAGCATTTGTTCATCACCAACTCTGTTGATGGAAACTACAGGAAAAAATGTTCAGGCTAAAGAGAATTTGTTCTTTAGCAACAAGAATGAAGATTGAATTTCCATAATAGCAGTGCTAAGGATAGCTAAAATCTGTGAAAAATGTCCAAAAGGATATTTCATTTTCAAATTTGACATGCAAATATTTCAAATTGCCTGTGATTTTCTACAAAATCTTTTAAATCATTAAAGGAGCACTTTAAGTGGTTTGCAAATTCTTCAATATAGAAAACAAGAGCAACAACGTGACAAACTATTTAAAATCGTCGACTCCAGACTATAGCTAAAGACTGCCTATTTATGGTGGTGTTATTTTAACTATAAATTACACCGTGACTTTAAAGCACATCAATTACTACACAGAAAAGATTTCAAAAATCGATAGAATGTAACCTGTGCTAATTTTGATGGTTTAATTTGAAGACGGAGAAAGAGATGTATAATTCCTTTTGTCTAAATCCCAAGAAAGCATTTTTGATCAACTTATATATTAAATGGATGAAAATCAGACAATGACTTTTTATTGGAAAATTTCTTTAAATGTCTAATAATTTCTTGAGGGTTGTTTCCCTTGTTTTAAAGATGCACTCTATCCATCCTACAATAAGCCAATCCCTGGTAATAAGTCCATCTATATGTATACAGCCATTTAGTTAAAACAAAAAAACAATGCTTTTATATTTAGCTGGGCTTATTACCAAACATAAGCTCAATGCCAGATAAACGGATACATTGGCAAGTCTAAACAGGTGGTTATTTGTGCTCTTTCGTATATGTATACATTATACGTTTATCCCTGAGCAGAAATCAACAAAGCCATCTTGGCCTTGGAAAGACAGATAACCAGGTGTCACAATTTGGATCATCCTTCAATTCCATTTACTGCTAAAAAAAGAAAGAAAAAAATTGTTGAAAGCTATTGCATAATCCTGACCTTATATAATGATAAATTGCTATCCTTTTCGATGCTCTTTAAAGCACTTTGTTCATTACTTCAACTCTTAGCTCTCTCTCATTAAATAAGGTAGATTTTTTTCTGTTTGTAATCTATGGTTATGAGATTTCTAAATGTTTATGGTCTTTGAAAGTTAAAAAGTTTTGTAAGTTAAATGTTCTCCATACAAAATTGATCTTTCTCTTTTTTGTTTTTTTCTGAGAGGGCAGGGGTGGGTGTTAAAAGGTTTTTTTAATATAAAATTGATTTTTGTCTTTTTTAGTTTTTCTACTTTTTTTCAAGGGTGGGCATGGGTGTCAATTAGGATATTTATGATGGTTTAAAAGGAAAGCCCCTAGATTTTAAACCTTTGAACAATATCTGTAAAATCTGAAATCAAAATAATTCCTCTTTCATCCTTAAATATAAATATACCAACATCTTGCTATTTATAGAACCCTTTTATGCAACAAACATGTTTTATAACAAATACAAAAGTGCTTCAATTGAAGTTAAATTAATTTAACAGAATATCTGAAAGCCAATTTTTGCAACCAAACTATGATTAGAATGTCAACAGCAGAATCTGTACTATAAAGATTGTCTGCTTCATAAAAAATACATTGTTTGCTTTTTTTAGTGAAACTTGCACTTTCTGTGCCAAGAAAAAACCCATATCAGATAAGTACATTCAGATCGTTACATTATTTCATCAATCTTTCCTTGTAAAACTTTCTGTTTGATTACCTTTTCCCTAACTTTTTTATAAACAAGAGGGCTATAGCCCTTCACACTTATCTGACAACTGACGAATGAAAGGATAAACCACAGAATTTGCTGGTGGAAGGGTAGCGTTTTGAAGTAAAATATTGACCAACTCCCCCATTTAGGGCCACAATCCCAGGTTGCTAGAAGTCGATTCAACTTTTTGAATTTCAGAACTATTTGCCAACCACTACTGATGTAACATGGTGCATGACAACAGACGCTGCACGATAGCAATGGGTCATCTTGACCCTTCGAAGCAAGTGACTTATTTTCAGTATGCAACAGAGGAAATCCTATAGGTGATAAAGTATGTGAAATATAAGGCCCTAGCTGATGAAGTTTACTAAAGAGATTCTCTGATCTACTAAAGAGATTCTGTGATAAGATTCCCTAATTGTGCAGATTTTCTGAAAAATTAAGAACAATTTTTTTGAGATTTAATCAATTATCTGATAGAAATAGAAGAGAGATTCTCTGATAGATTGAACAAATAAACAGATTCTCTGATCAATTTGCTTATTGAAGAAATTCTCTGATTCACAAATTGAACAGACTCTCTGATTGATTTGCTGACAGAATAACGTGATTCTATGATTGATAAATTGCAGAGATTCTTTGATTTATAGATTGAGCAGATTACCTGATAGGAATATTGAACCAATCAAAGAGACTGAGAAGGTTCCTGCATCAACTGCAATTGATTGAACAGATTCTCTTATTTATAGGTTGATAATGCACATATAGAGATCTCAGATTTATACGTTGAAGAGATTTTCTGATTAGGGGTTGAAGAGATTCTCTAATTTACGGGTTGAAGAGATTTCCTGGTTTATAGGTTGAAGAGATTCTCTGATTTAGGGGTTGAAGAGATTTCCTGATTTAGGGGTTGAAGAGATTCTCTGATTTAGGGGTTGAAGAGATTCTCTGATTTAGGGGTTGAAGAGATTCTCTGATTAGGGGTTGAAGAGATTCTCAGATTAGGGGTTGAAGAGATTCTCAGATTAGGGGTTGAAGAGATTCTCTGATTTAGGGGTTGAAGAGATTCTCTGATTTAGGGGTTGAAGAGATTCTCTGATTTAGGGGTTGAAGAGATTCTCTGATTTATATGTTGAACAGATTATCTGATTTAGGGGTTGAAGAGATTCTCTGATTACTGGGTTGAAGAGATTCTCTGATTACTGGGTTGAAGAGATTCTCTGATTACTGGGTTGAAGAGATTCTCTGATTACTGGGTTGAAGAGATTCTCTGATTACTGGGTTGAACAGATTCTCTGATTACTGGGTTGAAGAGATTCTCTGATTACTGGGTTGAAGAGATTCTCTGATTACTGGGTTGAAGAGATTCTCTGATTACTGAGTTGAACAGATTCTCTGATTACTGGTTTGAAGAGATTCTCTGATTACTGGGTTGAACAGATTCTATGATTACTGGGTTGAAGAGATTCTTTGGTGGTTAGACAGAACAGATTTTTCTGATTCAAAAAGAGAAGAGGAGCAACTCTGGAAGCCATGGTTTCCAAACAGTATATTCTACTTTCTTCTACATGTACAGCTGGTAGTCAACTTGTTTCAGATTTAGTCAGACCATCATGAGGGCACAGCTTAGATGGTGTTCATACAGTTAGGAGTTACCATGGAAGTCATGTGATTACAAGTGAACAGTACCTTTTACTACAAATTTCAATAGAGAAGAACCAAAAAATGAATTAAATTGTAGCTTGCAGCTGTTTCATCCTGCTAGGACTCATCAGTGATGCTGAGGGCCTAAATTTTGAGGCCCGGAAGGCAAATGAGGAAATCAAAAGTGGTTGAAAGAAAGGTAAAAATATTAACAGGGACATAGGTGCACTAGCCCCATAATTCCTTATTTTCATTGACTGCTACCAGATAACTTAGATCAACACCACGTACATGTGTACTGAACACAGAAGTAGCACAATAGTGATTGGTCTAAAATCTGAGAATACAAGAGTTTTAAGAATGTATATATAGGACATAGCACATTGAGTTGGGTGAACATATAGTTCAAATAATCAAGTTTCAGTTGAATGGCAATTGCCTAGGTCCTTAGAAGTAAGCCTAAGAGGTATGACTGAAACAACCATTTAGTAATAAACATGCTATTGTACGAAAAACTAGTAAATTCTAAAATGTTCATGAAAGAATATCCCCAAAGAAGAAATGATCCTTGCATCAGAAAATTGTATAGGGTTTCCTGCTAATACGGGTATTCTAGCCAGGGGAATTGTTCAGCACAATGACATTAGGATGTGGTAGGTGATTACAGGATGAAGCCTGTTAAAGATGGTAGCGTTAAATTTGGTTTCTTTGGTAAAGCTGTAGAACAATATCAAATGATCTGTCTCATCTTGTTGAATAAAAATTATAATTCATTTCATGTCATTTATTGACTTTGAAGAATGTAGAGCAGAAATTGGTTGAAAACAGTTTGTTTGAAATGAAGTGTGGAATAAGAAGAGTGCAGGGTGTTGAAAGTTTCCAATATATTTTCTAGGTAAGTTGGTGGTCTTCAGAGTTCACAAATTGTATTTGATTTCATCCAAATGGCCAGGTCAGAGCAGTCAGGAGAGAACAGATTCCATACAGAGGTACTTAAAACATAAACATATGTACAAATATAGATGAGAAAAATATCTAGTCAGAAAAAAAATTCTCATAGATTGAGCAGGTTCTCTAATGGATAAATTAAACAGATTATTTCTGATGGATAAAATGAACAGAATCTCTCCGAGAGATAAATAGAACAGATTATTTCTGATGGATAAAAAGAACAGAATCTCTCCGAGAGATAAATAGAACAGATTATTTCTGATGGATAAAAAGAACAGAGATAAATAGAACAGATTATTTCTGATGAGATAAATAAAAGATTATTTCTGATGGATAAAAAGAACTCTCTCCGATAAATAAAACAGATTATTTCTGATGGATAAAAAGAACAGAATCTCTCCGAGAGATAAATAGAACAGATTATTTCTGATAATCAAACTGAACTGATTTTCTCTGGTAAGTAAGTTGAAAAATTGAACAGATACTCACTGAAAAATTGAAAAGATTGTCTCTTATCAATAGATTGAACAGGTTCTCCCTGATTGATAAATTGAACAGATTCTGTATAACTGAGAAATTAAACAGATTCTCAGATAATTTGAACTTATTCTCCCTTACCAATTAATTGAATAGATTCTCTCTGATCAATAAATTGAACACAAATTCTCTCTGATAAGTCAATAGAACAGATTCCCTCTAACAGATAAAGTAAACAGAATCTCTCTAATTGATAAATTAAACAGATTCTATCTGATGGATAAATTGAATAAATTCTCTGATAGATCAATAGAACAGATTCTTGCTGACCAATAAATTGAACAGATTCTCTCTGACTGATAAATTTAACTGAATCTCTCAGATAAACTAGACTGAATCTCTCTGATCGATAAATTGAACAGATTCTCAATAGTCCTCACCAGATAAAGCAAATGCCTGCCAAGATGATAAAATACTTGAACAATTTAGTCGAAATTAGATGTTACAAGAGAAAAAAAATATACGGGATATAAATGTTGTAGCAAACACCCTTAAGTCAAAATTGTACAACATTAAACAAAGAGTTATAAAAGTTTAAATATATTACAATAAAATTCAACAAAAAAATCATTTCTACTAAGAAGGTTAAATTTTAGTGTTTGATGAAGCAAAGCCATACTGAGTTTAGACAGTTATCAGCTGTGAACAAACCACTCACAATCCAATGAAACTGTTCACTTGGTTTTCTTCAATTCTGATAATTACAATCAGTAATGGCACCAACAATTCCTCATTAAAGAATTTAATTGGCAGTTTAACAGCAGCAAACATTTTTATAGTTTTTGCTGCATTCCTCAAATCACACACACTGCAATTAAACAAAAAAAGGAAGAAAATTATTTTTAATCTGTAAATAACTTCAAGTAATCAATTCTATAGAATAGCCTCTAACTATAGTGGTTTTTAATTTTTCGCTTGATTTTTTTTTTACAAAAAACTTGCAAAAAGGGAGATAATATTCAATGACATCATAGGAAACAGACCATGGTTTTCATGAGATTTAATTATCTGATTTTCAGGTATCAATTTTTTCAACATCCCATCCTTGAAAACAGCTAACAAGGGCTCATACTGATAAAACCCGGCCCCCCGGGTCAAATTGGTTAAGGGTGACCTTTAACCTTGACCAAAATCTGATCAGATATAGACTTTGGTGGTATGATGTGAATAAGAACTACATCTCTGTCCATAGGTTTACGAGATATCTTGTTCAGAAGACTATCATGGATGTACACATATAGGAACTGATCATACACAGACACACAGACAAAGTGGTCACCATATACCCCTGTATAATCTCATAACACTAAAAGCAAGTTCTTTGTAAACATTCTTTTAGAAATATAATAAGTCTGAGTGGGCAACTGATAATATCACAAAGATAATTAATCTATCTGAAGTGTGAATGAAGACATGTTATAGAGGTAGGATTTATTGCTTGCCAATGTTACAGCACAATAAATAGATAGCTGCTAGTTTTTGATTTGGTGACAAAAATTTGTAACTTTCATGGCAAGTTTGATGGTTGAAAAATACCATTTCCTGACGACAGCTTAAATATTTATTACACCATTCTACATCTTCAAACAAAATCATTTATGAAAAACTCAAGTGACAGAGAAGAAATTTTCAACCCAAATGGTAAAATCTTAACAGCTAAAAGATGGTTATAGATATTGTCTTTGTCAAAATCATTTATGATAATTTTTGTGACTGAAAAAAATATCTGACAAAAGTGTGTAGCTGAAAGGCTATACTGGTTGTAAAGATAAAACAAATCTTACATGGTGCTCAGACATAGTATTAAAAATCACAAACTATTACAGAAACAGCAGCAATAACAGTGGATTCTACTGATTAAGATATTAGAAATTATGATATCCCACTTATTATGATATTTTTCAATGTACAGAACATTCCCTTTATATTAAGCACAGAAAATTATATATTGTGATAGAGTGTGACATGGGATAATGGTTATTATCATATTTTTTCTGCTCAAAATTGATTTTCGTCGGCTATCATTAATCAGACAAATGTCCATATTTGACACCTGGGCTATTTCTTATGACACTAATTATCCAATAATTCTCATTGAGGCACCCTGAGGTAGCCAAACAGGGGCACCTGTTACATGTAAATTTCATCGCTGGCTGTTGGTAAACATTTGATGGAGATGAAGTCACTTACCTGTGGCAATGCATGCAACCAAAACTCCACCAAAGTCTCCACAGTCAGTACGATTACATAAACAAGGCTTCTTATTCAGCCTCAACAATTCGAACAGTAAAGAATTTCAAAAGCGTATACAGACTTCAAACTTTTTTCTACTATCCATTTTCTACCAATTTGGTATGACGTTTCTTGTAATTTTGTAAATACTCATGGATTTTGATGTAAGCATCTTCGTGTTTTCAATTACCCTACAATGACTGCTATTCCACCAGAAATTCAGTCTTTCGTCTTGTGTTCATGCTGCAACAGCATGTTGCCAGAAATAGGTCGATGTGCATAGCTTTCTCATATTTACATTTGCGTAATGATTTATTTGCAATATATGATATTTTCATTTATATCAATACACTTACGGAGGATAAAAGATTTATCAAATCAAATAGGAATATTACGTAACTTCATTTGTAAAAAGATGCTTAGGTAGCAAAACCTCTGGAACATATGATTTTCACATGATTGTTGTGGCTTTTCACACAGTAAAATGGTTTTGACAATCACAGGGGCCAGGTAAAATTATACTAGTTATTATAATATTTTAATTTTGGTAAGACAATATCATAACAATAGGGTTTCTCTGTAAAACAGAAAAAACACAACCCCAGTTTGGCATTCTACTCTCAAGGAAGAAGACAAGAGGGACAACTCCGTCATACTGCATTTGATTTCAAGCTTCTCAAAATCATTCATATAATTTGGTGTGAAAACACTTAACTTTAATATCAAACATCTTCTTAGCCAGGAATTAAAAAAAAAAAAGTCAGGGCAACTTTGATAAAAGGGTTTGCAACCATCCCGATATACAGATACCAGATACCACAGTATATCAGACCCATCACAGCTCAATAGTCTTGTATCAACCTGGTGAACAATATATTCAAAATACCAGCTAATACAATGCAGTTTGTTGTTATGAATTAAATTCTAGAATTTGTCTACAACAACATGCCCACAGGCCTTGAGGGTCATCTTACTATAAATACTTCTATATGAAAAATTGCTCAACTACACAACAGCTTACATAGCAACACACTGGCTGGTTCATCAAGACATATTAACATATTTGACATCTGTGACATTGAAAGTGGGTCAAGGTCATTTATATCAACAAACTTGGTAGCCCTAAATCCAAGTATGCTGCAAGCCCTAATAAGCATCCTGAGCCTTTTGGTTATTGAGAAGAAATCGTTTAAAGATTTTAACATATTTGACCCCTTGGCCTTGAAAGTATGTCAAGGTCATTCATATCAACAAATTTGGTAGCCCTTCATCCCATCATGCTACAGGCCTAATATCAGTACCCTGAGCCATCTGATTATTGAGAAGTCATTTAAATGGAAAATTTATGCACAACACACGACGATGAGTGAAACACGATGGCTATAGGTCATCCTCATCTTTCAGGTCAGATGACCTAAAAATATGCTGACCTTTCAACAGCATTTTGAAAAGGTAATTATTGTTAACCGGAACCATTTGAAATTTTCCCAGCAATTGCTTTTGGCCAAAAATAAGGTAGCTATATTTAGCATAATTTTAACAAATTGTATTTTAAAAGGAGCAAAAAAAATTTTCAACACATTTTTTTTGTTTTTTTGTTTGTTTTTTTTCTATGATTTGTAAAAACAGGTTTTCTTAAATGAAATTAGAAAAAGTTTCAATAAACTTGTTTGTCAATGAATTCAATGAAACTGTTTTGACACAGGCTCGGAAAGCACTTTTCATTGGATTTACTTTTTGATAAAATTGAAGAAGAAAGACATTCTAATGGAATTGTTAATTGAAAAAAAGGAAGATTTTTCGACAATTGATTTTGACTAAAAGTCGTCTGGTAAAATTGCTTTTTTCAAACTAAATTATCATCTTTGCGGTATTTGTGGCAATATTAGAGGCCCGATACTTTGGTGGGAGAGACAGTAGTATCTAATCGTCTGATTGGAACTTAGTGAAGGCCACAACTGACAGGATCACGTCACAAAAATCAATATGAGGATTTTTAGCAAACGAGAAAAAACTCTTAATTTCAAAAACAAACATCTTTAAAGAATCATTATCGTGGACGTTATTTTTAGTTCTCCCACTACATAACAAACTGACAAGATGAGTCAAGTTGTAATGTTGCGAGTTGGTGATGTAAGACCAACTAATTTTCTTGGGGAAAAAAATCATCAATTCTGATACCTTTAAAAAAGGTTCATATTTGTAAGTCAACAAAAATATTTGAAGAATTTTTTTTTAAATGTTTCCATTCGAATATAAACTTGAAATGCTCATTGACTTTAATAAAATCATTAATAACTTATTGATTTACAAAATTGCTATAAATCAATATTTACTATCAGCACATCTACTTAACACATGAACTGGTATATTATAGGCATTAATGGAGCATGACTCTTTACCTATGACTAACGCTCATGGTAAGTATCAGTACATATACAGGAAATATGAACCATCTTGACCCAATATCAAATTAGGTCAAGTAAATTATTTTGCACAAAAATCATTAACAAACCAATATCTACATCAAGTGATCCTAAAAAGAAAACATTGAGAATGAGACCCGGTGTTCTGGAAGGATAAGTGTCTTCTGCTTCATCAGCAACATCCAACATGTAAATCTTTGTCAATCCACATAAGTAATGTCAAGTTCACAAATGGGTAAAAAGTATACGACAGAACCAACAGGCATACTAACCAGAATCAAGCAAGATCAGCTTCATAATGCAAAAAAAGAAATATAACGTTTCTCAATTAGGTTTTTATGACGACTATAAAACTCCCCCATAATTAACATTAACCTGCATCTCTGGAAAATTTTCAGATTGGGTACATCAATAGATATTGAATCAACTGCAGAAAAAATATTCAATATCAGAGCCTACACACCCATCCACTCTCAAAATAAACTAATCATATATCTAAAACACTATTCTAGATAGATCATAACATATGTCATCAATTCAATAAAATGCTAGTCCAACATAATATAACAAGCCCTAATCATAATTAAAACATGGGCCTTAATCATCATCTGACATAAAATACAAGATTTCAAAATTGGTCAGGGTCATGTTACGATCATTTCAGGTAAGTTTCAGCTCAATGAGACATGTAGAACTTGAGAAGAAGTTGAAAATGTTTACGACGGACGACGCCGGACAAAAGGTGAACAGACTCTTCTGTCAGATGACCTAAAAATACATTTGAAAGATATCTTTGTAGCTCTTCGGTAAAGGAGATAAACTTCAGCAAGTCACAGAGATGTACATGTAGCATCTCTCTTTAAGAAAATCTTCATCTCAATTCCACATTGAAACATTAGAAATCTGTTATGAATCTTGAAGCCAAAAAAAATTGCCAGTCATGAGGAAGTGGTAAAAACAGGACAAAAATTCTAAGAATCTCTTTAAATCAGACCTACAATGGTGTACAGCCACAAATCACTAAACAGAGATTCTAACCAAAATGCATTCTGTACACTATTATGCCTTCCAATAGTATTAATCCCACTTGACATATCTTCACATGAAAGTGACAAGAGACTTGTTTTCACAAGGTGCTTTAAGCAATTCCACTGAAAGATAAATCCCTAATACATACAATATGGTATATAAATGTACATCTAATTTTACATTTTGTGATTTTGTTTGATGAGAATTTTTCATATCCAAATGCTGCATTCTATACTGTCACAGCAATACCTCACAAAGGTTTGTAACTTTTTTCACTTGACACTATCTTAAAAGATATACTTGTAGGTCATAGATTTTAATCTTAAAACCAGTATCCGTTAAAAAAAAAATTTTAACTCCAGCAAAAGTTCAAAATAAATTTTTGGTCTGAACAACTTTGAGAAAATTTTGATCACATCACAATTTTAAACAGTAAGTTCACCAAACATTTTAAATGTCAACACCATAGTAATATTGCACAATGTTAGCACTTACCTCACTTCTATGACCTCTCAAGTTGAAATTTGACCTCTGTGGTGCATCATATTTTCGACAATGACTGGTAGTGAAAGTTATTCCCACAATTCCTTTGGCGTTTCCACTTGCCAGCCACCCCTCTGAATAATATTGACTACGATTCAATTTCCAGCCTCCATCCTCCTCTGGAAGACTTTCTGGAACTTTTCCCATCCAGGACAGAGTGTGGATGGTACATTCCGATCTTGTGGAAGTGTTTTGTTCAAAATGCACATGCATGATGGCCGGAAACCTCCACCAAGTACTCTACTTTATGGCAGAGCCTCAGAACTCACATTTTGATAATGCCATCTTCCCATTTTTTCTGTAAAATGAAAACAACATGTCACGAAAATAAGATAATTTAACACTAAAAATTTGAAGAAGTATTTTATGGTGCACTGGGACCTGTTCCAGTTTTTTTCACTCAAATGGATTCAGCTTCCTTTCATGACAGTCACTAAGTGTCATCATGTATCTTTCAGATTGAAGTCATCACTGTTCAATTCCATGTTTATTGATTCTCATTTAATTTTAATGATTACTCCATAATGTATGATAACAGAAAGCGACCACTTTAGTTTGGTATATCTGAACATTTTTATGGTGCTATTTTATATCAATAAGTAAACAACTAAGTCAACAGGTAAATTCAAGAAGAGTCAGGAAGTCACCACGCGTCATTTTGCCCACACATTTGCTTGTTAATTTCCAAACAATGTCAAGTTTGCCATGTAATGCATAAAATACATTTCATACTTCATATGTTTTACATTAGCACACCTTTCCAGTTTTATCTGATGAAAGTTACAAAATTCATTTTAATTCTGGGGCTGCTGCAGCTCCCCTTCGAAATTTCTACTTTTCTTTTGATCACTTTGGATTTTCCTCAGTCGCCTCTTAGTCTTCAAAATTTAAGTCTAGAAGGATGGAACAGCTGTATGATGCAGTTTAATCAATTGTTTGGCTCTACTTTATCTAACTCCAAGTTATTAAAAGGTGTTCATCAAAGGTGTCTTTTGTACAGCCTTTTAATTCTGCACCTTTATTGGGAAAAAGGGCCAAATTGTTGTCTCAACATGTCTTGGGCTGTCAGGAAAGGATAAAGAATGTTATCAATTTTGTTTAATTCACATTTGTAAATTTTCACTAACCTCTAATTATCTCTGACCAAGCCTCGAGTAACTTGGACCAGGAATCAAATATCTTTGCCCCCCTCAACCACCCCCAAACCCCTTCAACCACAAGAAGCAGTTTTAGTTAACTCTCCTATGTTTATTTCCAAATAGTTTCAAAATAGCCCAATTACATCAATATCACAAGAGATGTTCTCTCATTTTGAAGAGTCCTTTTTGAACAATGTCCAACTTTTGCATGTTAACTAGAATTTGTCAACAACTGACATTATAGCAAAGTCATGTTATAATCATCCATGCAGATTTTATCAGTCTGAAGCAACCTTTTGAATGTTTGATATTTCAATGTAATTAAATGTTATAAATATTCAAACAAGAATCTGTCATAATTAAGTACACAATAACAACACTATAGCCTTGTGTATGCCTTAAAATGAATAAACAGCTGAGCTGAGTTCAGCCGCCTCCAGACACAGTAGGCCAAAAACCGACATGGCCATTTATAGCACAATATTTCAGGCTGATGGTACATGTACTTCAAAGAGTTGACTACTACAAAAGGTGAACCTAAACACAACATATCCCATTAGCTCTTTATAAAACTTTTAATTACAAGAGCATTGCACTGAAGATCAACAATGAAATGGCTAAATAGCACACGTTTTATTTCTACATTGCAGGAAAATGTATTGAAAACAAAAACCATTTACTGTAGTAGTCCTGTATAAAGCATGGCAAGCCAATACATGTATGTTATTTCTGATTCAAAGTCTCTGGGAGTGCCCTCTTACAGAATAGTAATAAAGTGCTGGTTTAAAATGTTTCTAAATAGCAACTTCGGGGTGTGGGCATATTAACAAGACATGTCACTTATTCTACTTGATCCATGACAAATCTAACATAAACTTAATCAAGGGCACTTATCCCCTTGGATCCACTACAGTTCTCAAACGATCTTCATCAAAAGGGCACTTATCCCCTTGGATCCACTACAGTTCTCAAATGATCTTCATCAAAAGGGCACTTATCCCCTAGGATCCACTACAGTTCTCAAACCATCTTCATCAAAAGGGAACGATTCCCCTTGATCCACTACAGTTCTCAAACGATCTTCATCAAAAGGGAATGATTCCCCTTGGATCCACTATAGATCTAATACAGCATTTAAATTCGTCAATTACAAGCTTATGTGACATTGATCAAGGATATTCTTTATCACCTTGAATCCACTACAGTTCTACGACCTTCATCAAGGGCACTCACCATCACCCTGAATCCACTACAGATCTAATAAGACCATCATCAAGGACATTCACCATCACTCTGAATCCACTACAGATCTAATAAGACCATCATCAAGGGCATTCACCATCACCCTGAATCCACTACAGATCTAATACGACCTTCATCAAGGGCATTCACCATCACCCTGAATCCACTACAGATCTAATAAGACCATCATCAAGGACATTCACCATCACTCTGAATCCACTACAGATCTAATAAGACCATCATCAAGGACATTCACCATCACCCTGAATCCACTACAGATCTAATAAGACCATCATCAAGGACATTCACCATCACCCTGAATCCACTACAGATCTAATACGACCTTCATCAAGGGCATTCACCATCACCCTGAATCCACTACAGATCTAATACGACCTTCATCAAGGGCACTCACGATCATCCTGAATCCACTACAGATCTAATACGACCTTCATCAAGGGCACTCACGATCACCTTGGATCCACTACAGATCAAATATGACATTCATCAAAGGCATTCACCATCACCCTGAATCTAATACAGACCTACTAAGACCTTAATCAAGGGCATCAGTTGCATTGGATCCACAAAACATCTTTTGTGACATTTATAAAGGATATTCATGATTATCCTGAATTCACTACAATTCTAATATACAACCTTCATGAAGGGCAGTGGTCACCCTGGATCAACTAGTACTACAAGGATTTGCATTATTTACTGCTTGCATTTAATACATCTCAAATGGAAATAAAATGTTTGTCCAATGAAAAAAAAATTGATCATCTCCAAATCAAAGATTTATTTTTTATGCAGAATTTAAGCTTGAAATTTTATCAGGAAGTATAAGCCTTTGGTCGTAACACTTTCAGCATCATTTCATGAAGTAGATATTTTCTCTCTAATTTAATTCCTCAAGAGAAAATTATTATCAACATGATTGTAAAGTAAAAATAGGTCCACCTTTTTGTAGCTTAAGAGATTATAGTAAAATTTATCTCAGCTATGTCCAAATGTGGAATGCCTTTCCTAAACTTTCAACCTATTATCTATATATCTTACTTAACAAACACAGCTGTGAAGGCTTCTTTCTATAAAACTGGCTGGTCCATAAAATAGTGATGTTTTCAGTAATTATATTGTAATTCAAATTCTGAAAATAATATAAATAATATATTGCTATGAATGATTTAATACACACTTCAAAATCTTAATTACTTTAGAAATAAACCCAAAATAAATTATCTTTCCGAATTACCATTGCTATTAGATGAGGAAGTCAATCATCAAGAGACGTAACTTTAGAATTTTATAGATGAATAAGATTGACACCCTGTTTCTACTGCACTTTCGGGAATAATCCAGCTGATTTTAATCATCAGGTTGTAGGTGACTTTTTTTCTGAAACACCCTCCATACTTTTGTATGTACATATAGCAATGTTTTATATATGTCATCCCATACCCTCAATACTTCAAACGAATATCAGTTCCCTTCAGAGAATTGACTTAATATACATTTTAACAGCCACAAAATGTTGGTACTGACATCTTATGACAATTTCAGTGTTTTGTGTGAGTTCTGGGAATAACAGTATAATTTACAACCACATTAGGATTAAACATTCAAAACTCTGTCTAGCTTATATGTTTTGAATTTTCATAGGTCATATTCCAAGTGTCATTTAAGTACATTATATCCCAAACTTTAAATATTAGGTGTAAACATATGCATTTTTTACTCATAATTTTTTTTTTTTTTGTATTCAGAGGAAATGGTTAATTTCTACATTTTCTTAGCTATAGTATATGTCAATTTGTTTATTTTTGATTAAAGAGCAGAGAAATCTTTATTTTTTTCATTAAAGGGTAGATATGATATGTCTGTCTATGATATGTGTGATCCCCCACCCCAGCACAAACCTTTTTTCTCTGTGTTCTGTGGGATAGTCTTTGTCGATCATTTTACACCAGCCTCATGATGGATCAGAAGGCAATTTTTACACATTTCTGCCCATCTAATGACTTGACTTCTTAATCCAAATCTTATGAAGATAGAGATAATTCACTTGTTGATTAAAACCTAAATTAGAAACATTTGATCCAGTTTACACTAACCCTCGTTCACCAGCTTTCCTCTTACCATACTGTCATTGTAACTAAACATTTGTATTAACCTTGTTAGGAGATTTTAGTTCTACCTTGCCTAAAGCCTGGATATCATACAACTTACTAAGATGTTATTAAAATAATGAAACAGTAATTTTTAATTTCTTTAAACATATATAAATATATATATTCCAGTTTCTTATCACTTAATGAACATGTTCCGAAGATAAATTGGAATCTGAATCTAATTGAAAATATGTCACATGAAGATTGATGACCTGGTTCTGAACCCATCATGGTTCAAGTAACTCAGAGTCACAAGAACTGCTGTCAATATCATCTTTCTATCTACTCTAGTGGGATAGAAATACACTACACAAAACTCCAGGACTACTGCGATTCACAGTGAACCCCAAAATAGATACAATATATTAGTCTCGAACAAGGGGAGATAATTACCTTAATATGTCATTAATGTTCTTTACAAATAGTATGATGCTCATCAATTTCTGCTTAACTTGACACATGTCACGATTGTGTCCTTGATCGTAGCCGACCGCGGTGCCAACTCGTCCATCCCACTCCAAGTTGATGTCTTGCCAAAACTAAAGCAATTCAATCGAACAGATACTGGGTTAGGATGCTCATTCACATGAAACAGACGCTAATTTCTTGAAGTATCTAGATACATGTATGAAGTCATTCTCATACACATTGCCAGTCGTTTGCCTCGATACGCAACCCTATAATATTGTATTATAGCACGGAGCATGGCACACAAGATAAAATATTGACCCGACTCACGAGAACATACCACATGTTTCAATCTCAAATCAATATTCCAATATTCCAGTTTCTTTTTCCAACCATTATTTATATAAGGGTGTTCTGATAATATGGTAGCACATGACATACACAACAGAGCTGTCAGATATCAACATGGCAAGCAGATATGCTTTATAATGATTTCCTAGAATATGAAGGCTTGAACCAGAGTGGAATGAAATACTAGTCTCTGCCCTTACCCTTAACCCCTCCCTCTTGCTCCTGCCACTCCACCCTGCCATCCACCTATCTTCATCCTTGCCCCTGTTCCTGCCCTTTATCCCTGCTTCTTCACTTTACCCCTGCCCCTGGCCCTGATCCTCATCTCTGTCCCTGCTCCTGACCGTCATATCTACCACTGTTCCTGCCCTTAACCCCTTCCCCTGCTCATGTCCTTTACGCCTGCCACTTCCCCTGCCCTTCATCCCTTGCCTTTCTACTTCCCTTCATCCTTGCTCCTGCTCCTACACTTCAACCCCGCTCCTCCACTTCCTCCCTCTCCCTATTCCTTCCTTTTATCCCTGCCACTGCTCCTGCCATTTACCCCTGCCCTTGCACTTCAACCCTGCCCATGCCCTTCACCCCTGTCAATGCTAAAGTCCCTCATCACTACTCCTTCTCCTACCCTTCACTCTTGCTCCTTCTCCTGCCCTTCAACCCTGCTGCTGTACTTCCCCCCTGCTTCTGCCTTTAACTCTGTTCATCCTGTCTCTATTTCTGCCCTCAGAGTGTACCCTTCATGTTTTGCAATATTTAGCTATAAAAAACTTCATAATATACAATAAAAGACCAAAAAGGTGTGAACCTTGTAGTTAGTTCCGTTTCCCAGATATTGTGATTGATCTGAAATGCACACCTTTGACTCAATGACAATCAGCTAGATATGGGTAGCCCACATCTGTAACATGACAAGTTCAATGCCGTCAAAACAGCCCTATAGAAATATACCATCGTGTGTTCAATATGTGAGCTTTTTAGCTACTTATGCAATATATGGCCTATCTTTAAAGTGGTTCATACATATAGAAATTACTTTTTACAATTTCAATTATGATTTTTCCCATTTTGAGTAGACAAATGATATATTGTATGCAGGCGTCTGAACACATATCCAGATGTTGTCTAGATTAATCTGTGTTTTCATAATTCTTTAATCTATTAGAGTCTAAATATTATACATTTTTTTATATAAAACTGGTTACAAGAAATTATGACGAGTCGTTAATCCATACAACACAAATCGACAAGCGATTAAAAATTCAGTAAAACTAATGAAAGCACACCCACACTCTTTTCTTTTCAAATGCAAAAATACTATTGGGAAAAATACACCTATACAAAACTGTACAGCCTGTATGAACAGCAACATGGGTATTTTATTCACCAGTTATAAAAGTAAGAAACAATGTGAATAAGTATGTAGTTTTTGTGACAGAATTTATCTTGAATAGTTGCATTAATTAGAGGTAAGGGGAGGTAATTTTGTTTGTTATGCTTCACTCAATCCTGAAGTTTTAGGAGGTTAATAACTGTTGATTGTACTAATCAAATCTAGGAAGTTCGTTCAAGTCTCACAAAGCAACCAATGAACCATCAGACCTACCCATTTTGTGCATTTACATTTTTCTTCAAATTGGTCCTTATACATTTCCTCGTTATCCTGATTTAGGACATTGTTGTAAAGTGGGAAATCAAAAGAAGCATAACCTACACCAATCTACTAATTAACTTCAAGCCCAAGTTACCTCCCTTACCAACCTGCTGATATCCTTTGATCTCATACCTAGTCACAGGTATGGACGATTTACTTATGAACACATTTCAAACCTACGTATATTAAGGGAGTAGACAGAGATGATCGAAATTTTCTTAGTTCTTTAATTCTAAGATTTAATTAAACCAAGATGCTAAATCATAACTAGGGTATACTGCATGTTTATGGAGGAAAAAAATTAAACCTTATTCATTTGTATAAAACTTTGATTACAGAGATATTTTATCCAAGTCTATGATATTATTTAACTTCTCATACATAAGTACTGTTAATAAAATCAAATATTTTAATTGGCGACCTAACTTAAGGAATGATATTTATTTGTCATTATGATATATATACAGTATGTCAAACAGCATGTTATAATGGCACATTTTTGTATTTTTGGACTGAAGAGGTACCATGGTAACTTTGGAATATAGAAATTCTAGCATGAAATATTATGTCCGACAAATTCCTCATCAGTACTCAGAAACTGTATACAATGCTACCAGGCTTCATTACCTTCGAGTTGTCCGTTAAGTTTCATTTAAACTCACTAGTAAATTTAAACCATGCTTCGTGTACTTGTGGTAATCCTTGGGGGAAACGTCATTCTTTACTTTTATTGTATCATCTGTACAATTTAATTTAAGGATAATTCGGAAAATTACAGCCCTTAACCGACACCACCTCATCAAGGTGAACCCATACACCAAATATGAAGTTCCAGTGACTAGAAGTGTAAAGAATAGATCCTAGAATTTTATTTTTCTGTGATGTAGTTCAAAGGTGGAAATCAAGGTTACAGTGATATGTGACATATCGCCTCACCAAGGTGAATAACCATCCCAAATATAAAGTTCTCATGATTAGTAGTGTAGGAGATAGGGACTGGACAAACCTTTTTGTTTGATGTACCTTAAAGGTCAAAATGTAGGTAAGAGTGACCTACTTTTGATATGTGACCCATCATCTGAACAAGGTGAAGCCATATCCCATGTATCAAGTTCTCGTAATTAGTCGTTTAGAAGAAATAACCCAGACAAGATAGCAAAAGCATGACAGGAAGCATGGACATACGGATGAACGGACTGGCACAAAACAAAACTATAATTACCTCTCCGGTGGAAGACTAATAATGCATTGATTTTTATTTTAGATAAACTTGAATATATTTGAAACAGAAAAATGTATATACAAGTCATGAAAATGCTAATAACTTACTGGAGACCTCCCTAATTGTTCTGTGAAATACGCTGAAGATCCTGTATCCTGTGCCTAGGATATGCATGCTCCACAGTAATTTCCATCTCTTATACAAATTAGACTTAAACACATACATGTTACTCTCTCATCCATATAGCAAAGGATGATCAATTATTTACAGTGTCTTGTCTTTATATTTTCTAGACTCTTAAAATTACTAGAACACGAATATATCTATACTAGTATCTAAAACCCACGTAAGCACTTCTGTCTCAACACCATACATCTTAAGTTAATCCAATTTTATTTTTCCCTATTTAATTCTAAATCAAAACCTTCAGGATTTATAACATAACCAGGAAATAAAATTCATTTTGTTTCCAAAGTAATTTCCTTTGGGTTTTCAGTTTCTGTTACTTTCTTTTACATTACCCTACACTGTAAATCATATTATATTGGTATACTTTTTCCATCTCACTGGCTGATAACTTGATTCCAAATAAAACAGCTGAACAAATTCTGTGATCTTGTTCAGAAAAAAAAGAGGAATTTTAAATTTGACTAAAATCTGCTCATCATATGAAGTAGTTCTACAGCTTTCTAAATTTAACTCTCCCTGTATAACTTCTATCATTAGAGTCAAATATCGTCAAATTGACTACAGTACATTTTTACCTCCTTGTGTATTTTTTTTCTATAATCTGTTTACCATCTATTTTCGACCTTAGTATACATATAGGTTTATAGTACAGATGAAAAAGTTGATCGATTCTCTACCATCTCGTACACTACGTATGTCAGTGCTAGTATGCTCCACACTGGTCATTTGCCTGATGAAGGTGACTGTGTAGTCATGGAAATATCACAGTAAAATCTTCAACTGGTTGTGTTATAACAACATTCATTCCACAAAAGTAACATGCTGTACTCAAAATCTGGAATCAGCATTGAAAAATGTTGTCCTCAACACTGAAATATGTGTTGTCCTCAACACTGAAATAATATGCTGTACTCAACACTGAAATAATATGCTGTACTCAACACTGAAATAATATGCTGTACTCAACACTGAAATATGTGCTGTACTCAACACTGAAATAATATGCTGTACTCAACACTGAAATAATATGCTGTACTCAACATTGAAATATGTGCTGTACTCAACACTGAAATATGTGCTGTACTCAACACTGAAATAATATGCTGTACTCAACACTGAAATATGTGCTGTACTCAACACTGAAATAATATGCTGTACTCAACACTGAAATATGTGCTGTACTCAACACTGAAATATGTGCTGTACTCAACACTGAAATAATATGCTGTACTCAACACTGAAATAATGTGCTGTACTCAACACTGAAATAATATGCTGTACTCAACACTGAAATAATATGCTGTACTCAACATCAGGAATCAACATTGAAAATGTTGTCCTTAACACTGAAATATATGCTGTACTCAACACTGATATATAAAACATCTATTAAAGGAACTGATCTGTATGGCTTGTATTAAATATGGTCTCTGCCACTCCTCTAACTAAGCATGCTTTTTTGGCTCAGTTGGTAGAGGTGAGGAATATCGGACTAGAGACCCAGGTTTGATTCCTGTCAGGGAGTTTGCCTGGAATGATGAAGTTTCCCTAGTTCTTCCACTCATCCAATATGTTGACCATACATAACCATTTCTATCTGGCAGTAAGTGGTAATCATATTTCCTCCGCCTCAACAATTTGGAGGTGGGCTTATTACCAGACAAATGGAATTGGCAACAAGAGTAACATGCTTTCTCAAAGATATAACTATACCACACCAGTAGACAATGGATTCCTGACCTCTGACCTTGTGGCATTACCAATGGTTATGGTCAGTATCTAGAAGTAGCCATGATATATTACAGAATAAGCTGAAAGGCCCGATATATCTTTGTATGCTACATACATTTCAAACAGAAGGGCACAAAAACAAGAGTATTTTACTATGAAAGGATGTACACACATTCAAAAGGACGGTCATGTATAAGAGTAATACAGTAATTAATGACTATCTATCAAAACTCTTATGTTTTTATGTTAAACTTTCAAGTTGTTTGTTTGTTTTTTTATGAAATGTTCTCAGCAGTTAGATCAGGTGAATAATCAACAATATGAATTTCTGACTACTAACTAGATTATGTAAATAACTTTATAAATGTATATAATGATACCATAAATAATCAAGGTCATCTAGCTGTTTAGCTTATTTTTGCAAATCCACTCAACATTGTCCATATATAGACTGATGAAAGTAAGTACACACTATCAAGAAAGTTCAAGCTTTAATGATAAAGGATACTTGACAAGCAAGGAAACATATATAAACAAGTATTTTAAAAATAGAAGTATATACTGAGAGGCCAACATTCAAATTGTGATTCAAAGTCAGGAGGTAGGCTTATTGTAAGACAATGTATAAATATATTAGCTAACTTTAATAAACAGCAATAGATTTGGGTACATGGGCTTAATATCAGGCATGGGTTTACGCCATACACTGCCTTTAATTGCAAGACATGTACTGGGCTTATTGTCAGTCACAGGTTTAATGCCAGACATGACCTTTAATTGCCACACATAGGCTTTTAACAAATCTTGACCTATTGTCAGTCACAGGTTTATTGCCAGACATGCCCTTTAATAGCCAGACATGGACATATTGCCACACATGGGCTTTTATCAAATCTGGGCTTATTGTCATTCACAGGTTTATCGCCAGACATGCCCTTTAACTGCCAGACATGGGCTATTCCTCAGAAATGGTTTTTTTTCTCAGAAAAGGGCTTTTGATAGACATGAGATTTTTGCCAGGCATGGGGCTTTTTGCCAGACACAGCCTGTAATTGTCTGACATGGGCCAATTGCCAGACATGGGATTATTGCCAGGCATGGGCTTTTTGCCAGATATGGCCTTTAATTGCCAAAGGTATTTTGACCGACATGGGCTTATTGCAAAATAACTACCAAATAAATAAATATGTTTGTTCTAATTTAACACTGATGCTACAAATAATGATTTAGTGTAAATGCTCCTCTGGATGATAGAGTTAAGGGATAATCACTTCTTACCGAATCAAGTACATGTAACTAAAAGATTCATTATATTGTCTCACCACCATTTGACTTAAATCAACAGAAAAAATAGAAGAAATAAAGTGCCCTGTATTATATCAGCCTGAACTAGACTTATCCATCAAACATCCATTCCTTCATTGTATACACAACCCAAGATCAATGGTAGAAATACTGACATCAAAAATAACCAAACTACATTTTTTCTGCATATCCTGTTGATATTACACACATGTGACCTGACTAACCCTTGTACTATGTATTGCCATGGTAACCATGACTCACAGGTTTTGTGTCGTCCTTTATTCCGACATATTAACCATCTTTTACTGTATGACTCCCTGTTAATTCTTTAATGTCAAGGCCAGCCTCATAACATATAGGATTAAACTCCAGCCGATGGCGACGGATTTTAATAGGACAGGGCGGCAAAGTTTTCCCTCACCATTATCAAATGTCACAACAAATAGGTTGCCAGGCATATACAACATACAATATGTAGATGATTTTTAATGGAATATTGTTTAATCTACAATATATCTACATATGATGACAGCAATATTGAGCAACCTAGCTGTCTAATTAATTAAATGAAATTTTCGTTTAAGAAACTGTATTTACTGACAACCAGCTGTCTACTCCAAACAATACTGTCACCACTACAATTAAACAGATGTTTACAGTACCTTTCTGAAATTAACAAAATCTTTAAAAAAAAGCACTGTAAGCAACCACAGTCTCTTATCTCTATGTAAACTTCAATATATCACAATGTACATGTAAATAAAAAATTTACAAAGGTCATCATTCCCTTAAAAGTGGAGAAAGAAAGTAAATTTTTATGTTGAATGCTCAGCAATTCCATATTTTTAAAGTTTACACATAACAAATACAAATCTGGCAAATATTGGCAATAACGTATACAAGAAAATGTGGTGGTGCATTATGTACGTTGAACATAATCAGGCAAACTTTCTGACAACTGGAGAACAAAACTTGAACTAACAAAACACAAAATTAACTAAGCAAAAATTAAGCAACTAAAAAAATTGGAAACACCATCAATGAAACTAGGTTTTAAGTTTTAAGTCATCTATGACACTAGGAGCACAATGGCCGTCAAGTTTCGAACAATACCAAAACACTCATGGTTAAGCAAAACTGTTTCTATATGTCTTTACAGCAATTGGAAGCCTCCATGTTTTCCCAATTTCAAAATCATGTCAGGATATTCATGTTTAGAATAATTATGATAAATGATCTGAATGTTGGGAGCTAGATTATTTTTGGCATTCATTTTAATTTTTAAATATCCAAAAGAAATTTTTATCCATGATTTGATCTACTTCTTTTGCAAAAGAATAATTTTTAATCATTTGAAATTTCTTTAAATTAAAAATCTCCATACAAGTTGTATGTACACTTTTAATGCAGTATACACTTTTAATATGGTATACATATGTGTATATATATAGGTATACAACCTACACTGGTACTGCCATTGTCAGAATACACTTGCCACATATCATTTTGTTGGATCCACGGTGACAGAAAACAGCTGTATTTTAGCATGTGCATTACTCCGACACATTTACCGACACATTTCATTCAAAAATATCAATAAATCTTTAGATAAGCAATCTTGTTTGTTGTAACAAATGACTTTATTTTTGAAAATTCAGAAAATTGACTTTCACATATCCACTTAAGTGTAACAACTATATTTCCTTGTGTAAACTAAGATTGAACAGCCGTAACAAACCACTGAAATTTCAATAGTCTGAATTTTCAATCAGTGTTGCAGGATAACTGGAATACATGATCAATGTCTTAAAATATAAGCTGCATTGTAGCTCAGGACAGAAAGACAAAAGTGGTTGACAAAGGCTCCCCACTTGTGTCTTATGTCCATGTATGCACTAGATATCTATTGCATATGTACAAAATTATGTATACCAGATCATGTAACCTGATAACAAATAATATCCTGCACTCGGAAAGTTATCCTAGAATATATACAGGCTTTCAATTAGCTGTAATGCGAATTCATCCTGATGGTATAGATTACGTTTTTATACATCCTGTATCAAACAGGTCCTTTCACAGCAAGGAAGATAACAATCCCAACCTGCATGATGAAAGATCAACCAGTAGCATTGTAACAGCTTCAATTCCATATCGCTACAACAAACAGATCGGCATCCAGCGTGAGGATTTTAATCACGTATATACAGCCATTATTTGAATAATTAATGATGATGGTATTATTCTGGGTCATATACTTATCCATCTCGGTATGGTAATATTGACCAATGTTAACTAATGGTACGATAAGAAATCTTAGGGCAAAAACAGTCATCACAACCAAAGGAATTTTTCTACAAGAAATATCAATATAGACCTAGTAGGATGATCATATACACAAGTTACATATATATAAAGGGAACAATGCTAAAATTGTATTAACATTTTCATGAATTAATAAAATTCACTTTTTGCTTATCAAAATTCCTCTCACCCTATTATTTCACTTTCAGCTTCAGAACTGGGTCATGTATTGATCTGTTGAAATCTGACACAATAAGCTATCTGATACATTAACCTGCAAACTTTGATAACAGGATTCTTTCAAATTACTGTTGGCATAATTTCTACAAGCAGGATACATTATTCCACAAAATGTATAGAATCACAGAGCAGTTGATTCAATGTTGGTGTATGGAAGTGAAATTATTCAACACACTTTGTCAAAAAATAACTCACATTATAAGGAGCATTAGGTTTGAAAACTCCATGCTAGCATGTTGTGTTAAGAATCAATTAAATATAATTTAGGTAAAAAATTTAGCATTATCTTTAATAACCATGAATATACAGAGAATTTAAATCCCTGCCACTATAACTTACTATACCAAAAAGATTACTGACAGTCAAATCTTTCAAATGGAACAGTCATTTTGAAAATGTATACATTTGGTAATAATCTCTATGACAACAAAACAGTCATGTGATGAATGTCATTTACAGTATTGCAAATTATGCTGATTCCTGGTTAATTGATAAAGTGGAATTACCAAGTAAATGTAATCATACATCAATGTTTACAATGTATCTAATGCAGTGCATTTACTGCCATGTTGATCAGAAACATATAACCAGCAGCTGCGGTTCAACAACTGATATGACTTACGGCCAATAACTACTATCATTGCCCAGGAAAATTTGAGTATGATATGAAGTTGTTGCCTGGCCATGGTTTTCTTATTTTTTGTTTTCGTTTCCTTTTTTTTTAATCAAGACATTCGTGAAATGAATCAATTTATTTTTCTTTGGAAAAAAATACGAAAAAAAGTAGACAACATCTCTAAGCCATATATATGACTCCCATTCATTGCTTGAAATGTTTCTAAATTTCTAAATAAAGTAACAGTAATCATGAAACATGAACTTATTTGGTATAATTTTGTTTCAGAAATTCCATGATCACCAAATTTTAACAAAGGGCAATTATTCTGTTTACAAGGGGTTGTGAGCCCTAAATTTGGTACACTGCACATCCTTTTAGTATGACCAATGTATACACCAAGTTTTGTTATCCTACTTAAAATGCAAGCAAAGTTATGGTCTGGGCATGAAAAAGTAACAAAGGGCAATAATTCTGTATTTCAGAATTTGCAGGCCCTGAATTTGGTACACAGCATATTGTCTTATTACGACCAATGTATACATGAGGTTTCACAACCCTAGTTTGAATGCAAGCAAAGTTATACTCTGGACATGAAATTCTAACAAAGGACAATAACTCTGTAATTGATGGGTTGCGGGCCTTTGACGTCAGATCTTAATAAATGACAAGCATTTGCATCACATTTCATGATCCTTGCTTAACTGTGCGCTGGACATGAAAGGGCAGATGGGAAGATAGACAGACTGACAGAGTGGAGACTCTATGCTATGTAAAGTTTTCCAAGGAACACGAAAATGTACTTTGAAATAGCACAAGTAATGTCATCAAACTGGTTGATGATTTTCATTAAATGTTTAAGTGTCATTAACCTTCACCTTGAAAAATGAACTCTTCAACAAAAGGAAATTGCTACCGTCATAATACCAAAGTTTTTGACAATTTTCTACAAATAGTAATGGCCTTCTTGACCTTGAGACCTTTGAACCCTAAAACCCAAACTAAGTCAAGGTAATCTCATGATTTAAGCATAATTTTATTCATAATGATGTTGACAAACAATCTGGTAAGTATATATACCTATAATTTTATAGCTATCTACATGAATTGTAGCTTTTGGCAACTTTTATGTAATTTTTTTTACAAGATATTGTAACATTTTCACATTGTATATTTTCATGGGTCTTGATTATTTCATGGATTTTCAAAAAAAAACCACTATTTCCTGGTCATTTGATTTCATGGATAATTAAACTGTGGCTCAATAAATCTACTGATACCCATTTTAACAATTCAGGGACATAAAAATTACTGAAGAGTACCAATGAAATCAACGAAAACAAATCCCCAAAAATTAATGACTTTAAATTATTTTCTTTTGTCTTTGTAAAATTTTCATGCTTTTTCCTAACATACTTATTGGTATTTTTTCCTTATCTATTAATGAGCACTATAGACAGAACATATTCTCCATTTATATATCAAAATCTAAAATAATAACGCAACTTCGATGACAAATGATGTAACGGATATCACAAGCACATTACACTACACTAGAAATACAAGATTTTTTTGGGTTGTAATTATTACACACACTTATTCCATAGCCCATTGATAAGTTGCTAAATTATTTTTACAAACACACTGAACATTTCAGAATTGGCTGTTTTTTCTCGTAAGTGGGAATGTCTTAAAGTAAAACTGATGTTTTACAGTTTTGATTTTCTTTTCAAAACACTGATTAATTCATCTTTTCAGATACAAGTAAATTCTTTTTGATTATGTATTATTTTTCATCTTTCTCATCAATGTACATGTGAATATTTCTGCATACTTAATTAGAAGAAACCCGCTACGCTGACACTGTAATGACCCCCAAATGGAAACGTACTCAGAATTAACACACACAAAATATCTCTAAATATACAGACTGGAAAACGAGTTTCTGATTTCTGAATTTTTTTTTTGATGCAACACTTCCCTTTTTTTTCTGTCTCTTTAATTTTCAAACTTCATATTCAATTATAAAATAAAATTATTCTGAATCATGGTCAAACAACAAAGATCTGGAATAGCAATATCAACTTTTTTTCTGAAACAGAAAATACCTAACCATTTGGACAATAAAAAATGGACATGCATAATAGGGATTCTTTTGTTGTAATAATAGGAAATTGAAGAAAAAACCTATGATATCAGATCTGAATTGTTGAGAAAAGCTAGCACTTAATGTATTAACCAGCACAAACAATACCAGGTATATAAAATCTCATCTGTCCATGAAGATAAAAAGACTTCAACTACACAAGTTCTCACTTAATCCTTTCACAATACAGAAAGGACCATTCTTTGATTTCTATAGCTTGGCCAATTCAACATTAATATGTAATCTTCAATGAATTTCCAATGAAGAATTCATCCAATAAATTCATAATCCATCTGATATAAATCCATTTATCCAGTACTTAAGATCCATGCCTGGTAATATGTCAAAGCCAAATGTATATTGTTGCAGTATGACAGAAAAGTCAAGGATTAATGATTTTTTTTCTATATATCAATTCCGAATATATGTTTGGGTTCTCTAAACTGAGTTTCATGTAACATAAAAACAATAAAATATATCAAATAAGGTATAGTGTTTAGAAAAAATGATCTCACTTAATCAGTTGGAATAGAAAAAAAAAATTGAAATTGTTGAAATTTAAAAAAAAAAAAAAATTAATAAAATCTTTAAAGTACACATCCAATTTATCAATTTAAATGGTGAAAATATGTTTTACATTGTTTAAATATTACAATGTATAAACTGGTATATAACACTGTATTGAGTGAACTTGGGTAATTGATCATGTGTATTACTCATTGTAATTACTGTCTTTGGTAGAAAATCATTAAATATCCAGTGCATTTCAAGGGTTATTACATGTGAATATATTTAGAAGTATATTCATTGATCTGTATAGGCCTGATAAATTATGTATAAAACTTCAATTTGCTGTTAGTATAAGCTACATAAATAAGACAATTTGTTTGGCTCAATGAATCTGTACACATGTAAAACTATATTAAGTACAGTACTACTCTAGCAGATTTACTTATACTGGGTAGGTTTATACTTTTCTTCCAAAGCATATTGAAATTAATTTTATAACAATTTGTGAAAAAAAAATAGTAATAGATGTATACATCCTGTCCTCCAAAAGAAAAGTGAATTTTTTGCTTCAGTCTATGTTTTTTTTAACATTACAAGCTGAATGTAATTAATACAGATGGGGTTGGCATTGAAAAAAAGACATCATCCATTTATATACATATAGTGATGGGCACCTGTCAATGTTAACAGTTCAGTGTATGTGTTAATGTCATATATTATGAAAATCATTAGTAATCAGATACATGTACTTGATAATAATACTGTAACTCAAAAAACACAAAACTACATCTACATGTATCTGTATTGACTAAATTATCCCTTACGATACTTCACCTGTTGAAGATCTGTGTTGATTTGGTCCACTGTGATAGCTTGTCCTCTACGGCACTATATCCCATTGGTAGGTATCTAATTTACGATATTATCCTTTCAGCCCGATCCAGGCCTAAGAAGTATCCCTGGAACATCCAGCCATTATATGGTATTTCCCTACTAGCTTAACAGCTCCGAGTCTCCTTAATTCCGTTTTCCAGATCCTTTCCTAGCAGTATTTCACGTAAATCAATACAGGTTTCTGTGAGTCACGCGAACGAAGGACCAACAAAAACTGGGGACATTTCCTATCTGAATGAAGCCGACATTATCCTCAAATTCATTTATGTTTGGCGAATAAAACCTACGGATATAATTTCAAAATTACTACTAATCGAACAGGCAAAATAGGGTATGATGACACATCTTTGCGCGCTAAGTGACAGCGTTCTCGCTTCGGACAATATCACGCACAGATGAAAGTTGTCGATAGCTCTGTTACTGAATGTTTACATTTTTATACCCCGTTACAAAGAAAAACTACTCGTTTCAGCTTACTTGTTATCATTTATGCATTGCATGTGTTCTATATTTAACTCCATAGGTTCCCACAGTTCGAGAAAGATCAGGTTTCTCCGTGAACACATGATTTTCGGTAAGCAGCCGAATAACAGCAGCAGCAACTGTAGTGTCAATTCCACGAGAGTGTACTGGACATATGCGCATGTTTCCGGTTTTGACAGCAGCTGAATGCGTTAGGGGAGATAACTCGATCGGGAATACGCTAAAAATCACGTTATCACCAGCATGCAATCTGATTACTTTCAATAAGGGGAAAACATTTGCTAAAAGATTATCTCAATACGGATAATACTAAAATTATACTGTAAGATTTACGATTATTTGATCAAAATGAAATTTAAGTCGTTTCTGTTTGGTATGTAATTTATGTAACGAGACTAAGTGCTCTTAAATTTAGAGAGCATTAACCTATTGGAAACTCCAATAAATTCCTATACATATTGCACGGTACATTGTCATGTAACGTGACATTAATAGAACATAATAGTATAACTGTCATTCCATTGGCTGCTGTGAGACTGACAGAAGCATCAATTTCTGTCACTCGCGAAAGATTTCAAAAATATATAATAATTTAAAAAATACATATCAAGGATTTTCGTGTCGTTTTCTGAAGTGGGAAAACACTCGTTGAGGAGAATATAAGAAGAGTGTTTCCATAAATTCTTTATTAACTTGACGTACAATGTAACAAAACATATTCTATGTCTTCGCTTGGGCATGATGGTATAGTGAAAAGATATTTTGGTCGGTAGCATTGAAAGTCATGAAATATGTTTTTCCTCCCAAATATCATCATCATCATCATCATCATCATTATCATCATCATAATCAAACAATGAATCTCTTGTATCTAGGTTGACTCTCATATCGAATTAGGTCTTCAGGTTAGTGTGGGCTTTGCATGCCAATTGAGGGGAGGGGATTAAAAATCGGCCTTTTCGTGAAGTGGACAAATTGGCTCCCTTACAGGAAACTATTCCGAGTCTTGTTCCAGACGTTGTACAATTATTGTCTGCTCTGTAATTTAACTGACTTGTGGAGTATCAATCATTTAAAAGTTTTCAAAAGTTACAAAAATAAGACAATGATTAACGAACGGTGCGTGATCTGTCTCTGGGAAAACATTGACAACAGGATTACAGAGAAAACATGGTGCGTGTCCAAAAATGTAAAAGTTGTTTATTTGGCGAGAGTGAGGAGAGACAAAAGTGACGATCCTCTGACTCGAGCAAAACTGTAGTTTATAAATTTAGAGTCCATCTGTGATTGACTCATCTCAAGCTACATAGTTTTCTTACTTACAACATGGAGGACATTGCCCGTAACGTTGGTTTGTTTATGTAATATCTCCTTTGTTGGCACAGTGCGCTTTACTGTACATTTGAACGTCACTAGTAAAACTAACGATCTCAAACCTTTGATCGCACGATCCGCCTTTCCATTATAAAACATTCCCATAGCTTGGAACCTATCTGAAAACCATATTCTGGAGACTTGTTCATGTACATGAAGCTAGAATGATAGTTCTAAAACCAATACTTTTTATTCCGTTCGCAAAAAAACAAAAAACAAAAAAAAAACTCTTTAGAACTAACAATATGTCAGATATCCTGGATTTAGATTTAGCAGAATGATTGAGTGAATAAATATGATATGATATGAATGAATGAATATTGAAAATGCATGAGTGCGGATCTCGCTGACCGGACTACAGCGAATATGATTCTAGTTACTCCGAACAACGATGGTATGGATCTCCTGGTTACAAGAAAAATCTTTTGATCGCTGACCCAAAATGGAGTTAATTTACGTATTGTCCCAGCAAAAACATAGTCAAGCTTTCCTTCATTTGAACTATCCTTTCTGTGCTTCATCCCATTAGAAACTCTTACGGCGACCTTTTTTAAATTCAAAAACGTCATTTTTATCGTGAACACACTGAATGCCATGCTTGTTTTTGATCGACTGACAGGGCTCTCATAGAAAATGATCTAGATGAATCCTAGATGCGATCGGTTCTCACGCTTTTTAATAATCTCCGAGCATAAGGAAACATACTCTACCACTTTGACTGATGGAGAAAAAGAAAATATCTCAAACGAAAACGCAAGAATAAGTACAAAAAATCTTTGATGTCGTTTTATACGAAGTAGTGTTTGGTATCAGGCGAGACTTCATTTTGTTAAATCCGGGTCATAACGACACTTTTTTTCATTTTGTTAAATCCGGGTCATAACGACACTTTTTTTTTCATTTTGTTAAATCCGGGTCATAACGACACTGTTTTCATCTGGTTAAATCCGGGTCATAACGACAATTGCTTTCATTTGGTTAAATCCGGGTCATAACGACCCTTTTCCAATTCTCCTCATCCGCGAAATATGCGGCTTGGGATTGGACAACTTTTGAAGCCGTCAGGAGTTCCATTACGATATCGTTAATTGAGCGATCGACTAAACACCCCCCTCCACCTCCACACACACACACACACACACACACCCGAGATACTGATGTAATATAAAATGCATACCGTAAACTTATATATTTTGGTGAAGCTCAATTTTTGTGTGTTTTTACATTAAATATTACTATATCGTGTACACTTGAGTTCGTGGACAAATATTGCTCAATAAAGCTACTTGACATACTAAATGACAACAGTTCGTGGACATATCGATGAAAATAAATTCCCCACGAAAATCAATGATTTTTCAGTATTATTTATGTGTCTTCCATTAGAAATTTGCCATGTTACAACTGCACAAGAGAACATGGAATGGCGTTCCAGTTCTCTTCAAACCACATTGACAGTGTTTTTACCTCAACATAAATCGTACCTCGTTTTTGTTTGTTCAATTATCTACACCTACTAGTCTCAATATACTCTTTTCCTTTGATTGAACTTTCAGACTGGCGATTCCATTCGGAGCTACTCACTGTCTAAAAACGTTTTGTGTTGATCGTGACCATGTCCGGTAAATTTTCAGTTACCTCGTGTGAATTGAAATGAAGCTAAAATGTGTTTGTAGTATACTTCGTGGTTTCGTTTTTGTTTATCTTATTTTTTGTATGAGAACATTATCTATTTAGATTGACCGAAATTTACACATTTACACTTCCGGAACACCTGGGGTCATACTCGTGAAACCTGTTATGCTCAAATATTATGCTAAGAATCAAATACCTTTGGTGATAAATCTTAACAATAAGAACTTTATGATAAAAAATACTATATTTAAAGGAATTTCGGAAATATTTTTGATGTTGATGTTTTTCTAAAATGCTATTGAACGAGTTGAGCGAGTCGAGTGATTTGGCCGGTTGAACACGGATTTCATGCTTGAGCATGAGGATGGGTTAATGAATATGGGGCCAGGTCTTATTATTAGGAAACTTTTTCTCCCGTGTAAATCTTTTAGTTAATATTTTTCTCGTTTCATCGAATTTGAATCCATATTTTGTTAACAGATCAGTATTTCTAGTATTTGTGCACGACGAGAATAGGCACGAGACACACAAACATTCCCTTGCTGGTCCTTCATTTTACTATACGATCACCTTGTAATGGGTCAATTTCTTAATCATAAAATTATCGGACTGGTTCAGTGCTTGTTTCTTTAACAACCTTGACCTAGAGGCTAACTGACCTGGTTTACTGGCCATCATGGCGATATTTATCCATCTGTGACCTTGAACTTGGTTAAATGAGTTATTGTGACCTTGGTCATAGGCTACATCTAATTATTACGGTAATTTTAGTCATGACCTTGACTTTACTGATCTCAAAACATCCATGACCTCAACATTATTTACCGATATCAAATGCTTGTTATTTACTGCCAAAAACTTATTTCTGTATAAAATCTTGAATTATATTATTAGCAATAAATAACTAGAACCTTAAGCCTGCCTATTTATCCTGATTATGATCTTGACTAAAAGCGGCGATTACCCTGATAATGATTAACCTTGGAAGTACCTGATCCCAGCTAATTTTTAAATAGATATTCCTAATTATGTAGATATACTGTACTTCAATGACATTTATCCGATACAGACCAGAGCCATGATAACCTTGTGATGTCAGCTAATTTACACATGATCCTAATGACCTTTGCCTTACTGACTATGCTTGTTTATTTGTAACAATGGCCACAATGACATTGACCTTACTGATCTAGTCTGATTTGGAACAAATGCCATAATGACCCTGACCTTATTAGGCTTATTCGTATATACTATTTTTATAATGTCCTTGACCTTACTGATTTAGGCTGTTTTTACCATAACTTTTACAATCTTTGTTTAACAAAATTGATTTAATTAATCTGTGTAAATTGTTGTTTATGATTGAATCAGCTCTACAGACCTTGACAATTTTCATCTTGGTAAAAAGCAGAAAAAAAAACTTAAATGATGACCTCAATGACCTCAACCTGTTTAAACAGAGCAATTTTTATCATGTCCTAAGTTGGGTTTTGAGCCACTGCAGGCTGACCAAATATTGACCTTTATTATGATGTTTACCTGTTAAATTTTACCCTGAATTCCATAATGGGTTTAGCAAACAGCCAGTCTTTTTTTTTATTTAGGCCAATTGCTTTATCAACCTTGATGTCAAAATTTGTCAACGTTACCAATGCAAGTTGTAAACACAGCAACATTCCTCTTGATTGCACAGTCATAAAAGGAACAAACCATGACAGGGATCTGAAGATTTAACACATTTGACCTCTATAACATTAAATATATAGTTCAAGGTTATTTTTAACAAGCTTTTTTAACAAAATCAGAAGGACAGGGATTTGGCACAAATTCCCGACTCATTCAAAGAAAATCCACAAAGTGTATCAGCTGTATACCACGCAGATGTAATAATTGATGGAAGATATTATGTGACCCTAAAAATAAGTCATTATTTCTTCACAATTGGACAGCCCTTCATTCCAGCTGTTAAAAGTAAAAATAACATTACTTATTGATTAATAGAAGCTATCTCTGAACACAGCATTTAAAGCTAATAAAAAATATTGTCCCACACATCTCAACAATAATGGGATTTTCAAAATGTAAATATCTTTTTTCATTCAAAAGATCACCTTAAAACACACCTTAATTATCTGCGACAGTTTAATATTGACTGGAAGAATACAAAAACCATGTTTCAATAGCACTTTAAGAAATGATTAATTTAAAGTGTCTGTTTTGGCATTTGTTTACTATTTCTACCTTCAAGTAATTCCAGTCATCAATCACAATTTAAAAGTGTATAGGCAACTAATCGAAAAATAACACGAAGAATTAAAATGAAAATTCATTTCAATTTTTCCAAAAACTCTAAATGTATTTGTAAATATGGAAGTGTGAAATGCATTTAAATGTTTTAAGATTTGACATTTTGATGTATGAGAGCCTATTAACAATCAATAAAGCTCTGTTGTTTATATTGCTTCACGCTGTTACAATGGTGCAAATCCTCGTAAAAATCTGACAATCCAGAAAGTTAGACATGATCTATAAGACAACGTGAAACGGTTTCTTATTTCTGAAGTCCCAGATACACAAAAACACTAATTGAAAATCAAACTACATTTTGTAGCCCAAACAATTTATAATTTTCCGGAAATGCATTGAATCTGTAACCTTCTATTTTGTTTTGCATATTTATGCTATTGATAAGACCTCATTTGTTAAGACATACATATAAAATGCTTTAATTTCTTTTTAAAAATCCATTTTTTGATAAGTAGTGTAACATTGAATTTCTATGCCAATTTCAACAGTCCACCAGTTTCTGATAAGCTACACCCGATGAAATCGGTCAATTCTACATTAGCTATTTATCACATTACCTGGTTGTAATTCCAAAAATGAACCAATAGTGTTTTTCTTCTTTGACATATTCACACTCTGCAGAAGGTGGTCTTACTCTTTATTTCTATAAAGTTTATTCTTTTTTTCCCCGTTGTTTCAACTACACAAAAAACAATATTAGGTAAACATATTTTCTGATACACTAAAGGATTTTTTTTTTTATCCCTATTATCCCTATTTATCCAGTTCCTGAAAGTGGTTACCCTTATTTGATACAAAACTAATTCCCAGCACCCAAAAGGAATCTCTTGTAGTTTATTTGTTCACAAGTGACCATCCCACATAATGAGGGAGTACAATTTTTAAGACTTGCTTCTATTTATTAACCAATCAAGCTTCATAACACCCCTTCTGTTACCAAGGTAATAGACTCTTCATACAACATAAAATCCTCTTTGGTTCATAACTTTCTATACCAGATAAGTCATACTGAAAAAGTTTTATTGGAATCTACACATTTGCCATTTTAGGGGCGCATGCTTCATTAAAAATCACTTTGTTACCTAGGTCATCATATTCTACATCTTGACACCATTAACCTGTATTTTACCTGGCAATTACCAGTATTTACATGCGACCTTTTGTTCTGGTTAACATAGGAAATACCACAAATAAAACAAATTCTTTCAGGTTCATATTTATATTTATATATAGATGAAATCAATATGGATGGTATTAGCTCTCAAACCACTTGGAACTGGTTTTAGCTGATGAAAATTTTTGTTTATATCTGTTGACAAGTTTATCAAAGTCATCCACCTTTTGTTTGCTTGAGTGTCTTTTCTTTTTCAAAGGAGGGCCCTGAAATAGAGAATTACAAGAGTCAATTTTCTGTTGAAAAATACACGATAAAAGCATTATTACACATTAATTTCTAATCAGTGCTTAGTTTGCCTTTATAGCAGGGAGATATCAAATAATTTACAAACTGGATGCGACATTTATCTGGGTTGTATAAGGAGAGGTGAAATCAATATCAGCTCCTACAGGGTCAATGAGAGTGATTAATAAATATAAACTTAAAACTTGTTTTGCAATTGTTTAAAAAGTTTAATGCAGAGGATGTAATTTATAATATCTAGTCAATAATATACCAGATAAGTATCATATCTAGTCAGTAACATACAAGATATGTATTGTATCTAGTAAGTAACATACAAGATATGTATCATATCTAGTCAGTAACATACAAGATAAGTATTGTATCTAGTAAGTAACATACAAGATATGTACCATATCTAGTCAGTAACATGCCAGATAAGTATTGTATCTAGTCAGTAACATACCAGATATATATCATATCTAGTCAGTAACATACCAGATATGTATCATATCTAGTCAGTAACATGCCAGATGTTTCCTATGTTATCAGTAACATGCCAGATATGTATTGTATATAGTCAGTAACATGCCAGATATGTATCATATATGTAGTCAGTAACATGCCAGATATTTATCATATCTAGTAAGTAACATACTAGATATGAGATCAATCTAGTCAGTAACATACCTGATATGTATCATATCTAGTCAGTAACATACCTGATATGTGGTATATTAAATCAGTTACATACATTTGATATATGTTATATCCAGTCAATAACAAATGAGATGATACATAACTGTTATCATATCTAGTCAGTAACAGAGTAGATATGTATAATACCTAGCAGTAACACACCACATAGAACTGATTTCTCCCTTACAAATTATTGTTGCCCCTTGTTACAATGCTAGCAGTTATCCTCCAACCCCTAGCCCTACATATTGTCTCCCCTTCAAATAATTGTTGTCACTTCATAGCCATGATAGTGTTGTTTCCCCAACCCTGAACCTAATAGTAATTGTCTCTTTTTCAAATGATTGTCACTTCTAGAATCAATGCTAGATTTATCCCTAGCCCCTAGACCTAACTGTGATTATCTCCTTTCCAAATGATTGTCACCCCTTGAGACCATGCTAGCATTGTTCTTCCAATCCTCAGCCATAATTGTGATTGTCTCCCCTTAAATAGTTGTTACTCCTAGAGACCATGCTTGTGATGTTCTTCTTACCCTGAAACTTATATGTGATTGTCTCCCCTTCAAATGATTGACACCCCAAGAAGCACCTTGGGTAATGCTAGCATTGTTCCTACAAACCAAGTCCCCATCTGATACCACCACCACAACTTAAACTATTTGTCTCCCTTCGTACCTGTTCTAGAGGTTCTGTGTATTGCCGTTTGATGCTGGTAGGTTTCAAATTCACTGCCTCTCCCTGTAACTGCTTCTGTCTTAATTTCTTGGCTTTCTTTTTCTCTTTTTTCTCTAACTCCAGCTTGGCTGGTCGAGGTTTGTGCCGCACCTTAGGTCCCCAATGAGATGGAAGGCCTTTTGGCAGTTTTTTCTCATTAGCATCATCATCATGTTGAATTTTACCAATAAATTTATTTGATAATTTGTCTTTCATTTTAGGTTTCTGGTTTTGTTTTTCTTCTCCTTTCCTTTTGTTATTCCCTGTTTCTGTCCTGGTCACAGCATTCTCCTGCTTCTGTTGCAGTTGTGCTTGTCTTGCCTGCAAAACAAAACATAACTTGTTTAAAGAAACATCAGCTTTGCACCACTAAAATACAAAATAACCATAAATCAACTGATTTTCTGACAGATATCTACTGTGACTTGCTAAAATAAATATATCAAATCTGTAGCCACATGGATTTGGGAATCAAACATCTAACAACAGTGACATGGGAATCAAAATTCTACTTTAATGGACTGAAATGAGATATTAGTTCTGTATTACACAGGGACATGGGAATCAGAATTCTAGTTCTACTTTGATGGACTGAAATGAGATATTAGTTCTGCATTACACAGGGACATGGGAATCAGAAATCTACATTGATGGACTAAAATGAGATATTAGTTCTGTAGTACACAGGGACATGGTAATCAGAAATCTACATTGATGGACTGAAATGAGATATTAGTTCTGCAGTACATAGGGACATGGTAAGCAGAAATCTTCTGTGATTTACTGAAACAGAAACATGAGTTTCATGGTCACTCTTAATTACATGTACACCATGTAAGCTGTGCCCCCATGTTGGTCTACCTAAGGCTGAAATGTGTTGGCACCTAGCTGTACATGCAGAAGAAAATACAATGTACTGTTTGGAATCCTGGCTTCCGGAGTTTCTCCTTTTCTCTCATTTTTTATTTATTTTGAAATAGAAACAATTCTTTCAACCCTACATATTAACACTCATCATATTAATTAATAACACTGAATAAGTATTACAAGCATAGTGTCCAGTTATACCTATTAAGTCACAACTGTTCAAAATTAACAATGCAAAGGTAGAGCCAACGTGAGTTTGAATAAATTGGTTGATCAGTTGGGTGCAGCATGTTGGGTCTGGATACTGAAAGGTATGCAGGGCAATGAAATGAAATACCAAATTTGGATCAATTTTTCAAAATCTGATAATGTGTTCATTGAAACTCCTTTCCAAGTATATAAAATTGATCAATGAGGATACATCTACAGGATCAATACCTTATGTCTTTCTATTTTCTTCTCTTTTGCCTGTAGAGCTGCCTTGTTTTCCAGAGAAAATTCCACAATAAGACGCTGTAAAATATGTGAAGAAGTGAGAATCAAATTTTGTTTCAATATCATTACAACCACACAGCATCAATATGTCAAAAAACAGTACTTGTATGTCAAACAACAGTGTCAGTATGTCAAACATTAGAGTCGGTAGGTTAAACAACAGTGTCAGTATGTCAAACATTAGTGTCAGTAGGTCAAACAACAGTGTCAGTATGTCAAACATTAGTGTCAGTAGGTCAAACAACAGTGTCAGTATGTCAAACATTAGTGTCAGTAGGTCAAACAACAGTGTCAGTATGTCAAACATTAGTGTCAGTAGGTCAAACATTAGTGTCAGTATGTCAAACAACAGTGTCAGTATGTCAAACATTAGTGTCAGTCGGTCACACAACAGTGTCAGTATGTCAAACAGTAGCATCAGTCGGTCACACAACAGTGTCAGTATGTCAAACAGTAGCATTAGTATGTCAAACAACAGTGTCAGTATGTCAAACAGTAGCATTAGTATGTCAAACAGTGTCAGTATGTCAAACCGTAGCATTAGTATGTCACACAACAGTGTCAGTATGTCAAACTGTAGCATCATTATGTCAAACAACAGTGTCAGTATGTCAAACATTAGTGTCAGTAGGTCAAACAACAGTGTCAGTATGTCAAACATTAGTGTCAGTAGGTCAAATAACAGTGTCAGTATGTCAAACATTAGTGTCAGTAGGTCAAACAACAGTGTCAGTATGTCAAACATTAGTGTCAGTAGGTCAAACATTAGTGTCAGTATGTCAAACAACAGTGTCAGTATGTCAAACATTAGTGTCAGTCGGTCACACAACAGTGTCAGTATGTCAAACAGTAGCATCAGTTGGTCACACAACAGTGTCAGTATGTCAAACATTAGTGTCAGTCTGTCACACAACAGTGTCAGTATGTCAAACAGTAGCATCAGTCGGTCACACAACAGTGTCAGTATGTCAAACAGTAGCATCAGTAGTTCACACAACAGTGTCAGTATGTCAAACAGTAGCATCAGTAGGTCACACAACAGTGTCAGTATGTCAAACAGTAGCATCAGTAGGTCACACAACAGTGTCAGTATGTCAAACAGTAGCATCAGTAGTTCACACAACAGTGTCAGTATGTCAAACAGTAGCATCAGTCGGTCACACAACAGTGTCAGTATGTCAAACAGTAGCATTAGTATGTCAAACAACAGTGTCAGTATGTCAAACAGTAGCATTAGTATGTCAAACAACAGTGTCAGTATGTCAAACAGTAGCATCAGTAGTTCACACAACAGTGTCAGTATGTCAAACCGTAGCATCAGTAGGTCAAACAACAGTGTCAGTATGTCAAACAGTAGCATTAGTATGTCAAACAACAGTGTCAGTATGTCAAACAGTAGCATAAGTATGTCAAACAACAGTGTCAGTATGTCAAACAGTAGCATTAGTATGTCAAACAGTAGCATTAGTATGTCACACAACAGTGTCAGTATGTCAAACAGTAGCATTAGTATGTCAAACAACAGTGTCAGTATGTCAAACAACAGTGTCAGTATGTCAAACAGTAGCATTAGTATGTCAAACAGTGTCAGTATGTCAAACCGTAGCATTAGTATGTCACACAACAGTGTCAGTATGTCAAACTGTAGCATCATTATGTCAAACAACAGTGTCAGTATGTCAAACAGTAGCATCAGTATGTCAAACAACAGTGTCAGTATGTCAAACAGTAGCATCAGTATGTCAAACAACAGTGTCAGTATGTCAAACCGTAGCATTAGTATTTCAAACAACAGTGTCAGTATGTCAAACAGTAGCATCAGTATGTCACACAACAGTGTCAGTATGTCAAACAACAGTGTCAGTATGTCAAACAGTAGCATTAGTATGTCAAACAGTAGCATTAGTATGTCAAACAGTAGCATTAGTATGTCACACAACATTGTATATCAAACAGTAGATAGAAACATCCTTCAAGATCACATAAACGATAATCAAAACCATTAAATATAGGAGATTCTACAACAAAAACACATCAAAGTTTTTCAAAAAAAGAAAAGAACCGGTCCTTGAATTCAAATAATACTTGACTGTGAATGCTGGTGGGAACTTCATTTTTCTTCCAAATTTTCAACACATATCCTAAAAACTCTACTAGAGGCTAAAAGTTAGGTAAGTTGTAGACTGTTTTGCAGTTATGAGATGAAATCATTTAACATTTTACAATTTCTAATTACTTTTTCAGAAAATTCATGTCATATATTTGTAAACGAAAAATATATCAAGAAAAACTAGATGATGTTCAAATGATAATCGAGATTATTGTGATTTTAGGTTCAATTCCTCTGATGAGTTTTATATAAACTAACACCAAGAAGGGACACAAGGAGATGTGTTGGACAGACAAAGGTAACAATATATGCCCCCCTACCCCTTTAAAATTGGGATGGTGATGGGGAGGAGGAATATGCCACCTTGTTAAATATAAGCTACATTATGGGTATCTTCAATTTAGCTTGATTAGTGAAGTGTAAGTAAATAAAACAAGGGGTCCCAGATTCAATTCCTAACATAGTGGTAAATATAATGAACAGTGATACACAGATTTAAAGCAGAAAGGGAAAATTTTATTAAAAAATCAATTTGAAAGGTAATGCTTCTATGCTTGTATTACATCAGTCTGTGCATACAAACACATCATTCCATGAAAGTACAAGTGAACTTTGTTATTTCAAAGTCAGCAGGACCATTGGAAAAATTTATCCGAATACAATTTAGGCGAGATCAAATGCTTGGAGAAAAGTTTGACTGGCACAGAAGAAATGCTTAAATTAGACAGGGTCTTCAAGTTATATGAGATTGAGATAATAAGGTTTGATTGTATGAACATAGAAACCTTCTACTTACTCGTTTTTCCTCAAAGAGATCAGGGTTATTATTTGCCGTTCGGAGTGCCTGCAAAGCATGCTTGTGCTCGGTAAAGTTGACAAAGCCATAGCCCTTGGATTTGGCTTTTCCTTGGCCGTTTACTCTCTCTAGGTCTCGCATGATTCGACTCTGTAAGCAAACAAGAGATCATATAGGGATCTTAGTGCCAACCATTGTCTTGTCTTTATATAAATTCTTTAAAACTTGGATCTGTCCCTTCTTTTTATTCTTTTCTGCTTTTGGTCTTAATTACAAAAAATTTCAAACTTGTTCATAAGAAATAGTGAAACAATTACAATAATCTTTATCTGCAAAATCCAAGATGGCCACCTGTAAGATATTTCAATTCTCTAATCAGTTTCAAAGTCGATGGGGCACAACTAATGACCCAGGGAAACCTGATCGGTCCTAAAATCAAAAGGACACAACTAGAGACCAAAGGTAATGTACGTATAAAATTTCAGAAAGATCCATTCAGTATTTATCAAGAAATAGTGTAGCAAAAACTGCTTAAATTATCATGGACAGATGATAAATGAGTGACGAACCACCAACATATGGTGAGTTGAATAGCTCATCATTTGTGATGAGGGTAAGCTAATAAAAACAATCATTTGCTTCAAGCCTCTGATAGTCAAAAATCATATTAAGAAAGGATAAATTCTTAATGGCAAACGAGTCATGAAAGAGCTTATCAAAAGTGAACATGTAGCAGTTTTCAATCACTTTAAACAGTGCCCCCTAAACTTTCTATTATACATATTGTAATTTTTTTGTTTTTGGTGGTAAATTTTCAACAGATTTACCAAAAGCTTTCAGCAGAAGTGAAAAAAATGAAGGACAACGGCTTTGTCTATTTTATTTTTGAGGTATCTTTCTTGCCATGACTTTATTCCATCCTCGTAAATAGTGAAAATAGAATCCCTTGAAAATAATAACTTTTACTGAAAAATACAGTTTTAATCAAAATTGATTTTAAATTAATTTTAGTCAAAAATTAATTCAGTTTTATGAAATAAAGGCAGTTTCTTAATCACAAAATCTGCATTTAAATAAATCAAACAGAAAAAAATGTTTAAAAGATATTTTGTAGATTATACCAATATTACTGTAAAGCACCTGTTATCTGACCTCGCCATACCTCGTTAATGACAGCTGTTCTGTCAGCAGCAACCTTTAAGAAGACCTTTCTGAGTTCCTTGTCTGTAAGCTGTAAAGGTAGGTTCCTGACACACAGACGAGTTGTTGAGATAAATATATTGGGATTTTTTAACTTTTCTCTTTTTATGTTCTCCACCTGAAAGTAAAGCACAGATCTGACAAAAATTTTCAGGTAAAGAGATGATATTCACAATGTATATCTTATTGCTAAAGAAAAAAGATGAAACTGTCAGTTAAACTGTAAGGATTAATACAAGTGGCTTTATGCATCCAAGCATTGAAAACAAATCATTGAATCTTGCACACAGAATATCTTATCTTATAAATTTTAAAAAGTTGCTTTGCAATGTCACTTCTATTTGTGAACTTGAATTGGGATGATGTTTTTTTTCTCTCTGAAATTTGACCTCTATATGTAAACTTTATTTTGGATGAAGTTTTTTTTTTCAAATCTTGAACTGTGACCTTTTATCATGAACTTGACTTTAAATAAAAGTTCTGAAATATTTTCCTCCATGGTCTTGTCTTTGGTGGATGCTTAAAAAGCTGTTTTTGTACAATCCAATATTTAGAGAAGGCAAAAGACATGAGTCACTCTCTATTCAATAAGTCAAAGGAAGTGTTATCATAGAGAGGAAAAGTGATTTACATAATACAACTTTTACTTGAATCTAAAACTTTTACTGTTTTTTATAAACAATCATACCTTCAAACGTTTCTGAAGATCTTCTTTGGACAAGCCTTCAGCTGCCTGTGTCCCTGGCCGAATCACTACAAAATACACAGAAGTAATTAATATGACATGCAAACTTCACAACAGGTTAATTCTAAATCTTTCATGAAATGATATTCAATCAAAAATATCAATATCCGTAACTACATCAACATTTTTCTGTATTTTTTTTCAATTGTTTATATCATTTGGGTATTCCAACAGCTCAGTTAGTTAGAATGTTGGCCTGTGTGCTTTCATGTCAATATAAAGAGGATTACACTATGTTTTATAAATAATAATCATAATCTGACAGTAAACCTAAATCTGAATGTAAATAAAGACAGAGAATTATAATTCCTTGCTGCTGACTTCTATCATCAGACTTTTATTCTGCTTATTTTTCCATGTGATATTTCTGTATCTGTTACCAGAGTAAGGTACCATGGAGCTTATTTTTCTATATGATATTTCTGTATCTGTTACCAGAGTAAGGTACAATGGAGCTTATTTTTCTATATGATATTTCTGTATCTGTTACCAGAGTAAGGTACAATGGAGCTTATTTTTCCATGTGATATTTCTGTATCTGTTACCAGAGTAAGGTACCATGGAGCTTATTTTTCCATGTGATATTTCTGTATCTGTTACCAGAGTAAGGTACCATGGAGCTTATTTTTCCATGTGATATTTCTGTATCTGTTACCAGAGTAAGGTACCATGGAGCTTATTTTTCCATGTGACATTTCTGTATCTGTTACCAGAGTAAGGTACAATGGAGCTTATTTTTCTATATGATATTTCTGTATCTGTTACCAGAGTAAGGTACCATGGAGCTTATTTTTCTATATGATATTTCTGTATCTGTTACCAGAGTAAGGTACCATGGAGCTTATTTTTCTATGATATTTCTGTATCTGTTACCAGAGTAAGGTACAATGGAGCTTATTTTTCTATATGATATTTCTGTATCTGTTACCAGAGTAAGGTACCATGGAGCTTATTTTTCCATGTGATATTTCTGTATCTGTTACCAGAGTAAGGTACCATGGAGCTTATTTTTCTATATGATATTTCTGTATCTGTTACCAGAGTAAGGTACCATGGAGCTTATTTTTCCATGTGATATTTCTGTATCTGTTACCAGAGTAAGGTACCATGGAGCTTATTTTTCCATGTGATATTTCTGTATCTGTTACCAGAGTAAGGTACCATGGAGCTTATTTTTCTATATGATATTTCTGTATCTGTTACCAGAGTAAGGTACCAGGGAGCTTATTTTTCCATGTGATATTTCTGTATCTGTTACCAGAGTAAGGTACCAGGGAGCTTATTTTTCCATGTGATATTTCTGTATCTGTTACCAGAGTAAGGTACCATGGAGCTTATTTTTCCATGTGATATTTCTGTATCTGTTACCAGAGTAAGGTACCATGGAGCTTATTTTTCCATGTGATATTTCTGTATCTGTTACCAGAGTAAGGTACCATGGAGCTTATTTTTCCATGTGATATTTCTGTATCTGTTACCAGAGTAAGGTACCATGGAGCTTATTTTTCTATATGATATTTCTGTATCTGTTACCAGAGTAAGGTACAATGGAGCTTATTTTTCCATGTGATATTTCTGTATCTGTTACCAGAGTAAGTTACCATGGAGCTTATTTTTCTATATGATATTTCTGTATCTGTTACCAGAGTAAGGTACCATGGAGCTTATTTTTCTATGTGATATTTCTGTATCTGTTACCAGAGTAAGGTACAATGGAGCTTATTTTTCCATGTGATATTTCTGTATCTGTTACCAGAGTAAGGTACCATGGAGCTTATTTTTCCATGTGATATTTCTGTATCTCTTACAAGAGTAAGGTACAATGGAGCTTATTTTTCCATGTGATATTTCTGTATCTGTTACCAGAGTAAGTTACCATGGAGCTTATTTTTCTATATGTTATTTCTGTATCTCTTACCAGAGTAAGGTACCATGGAGCTTATTTTTCTATATGATATTTCTGTATCTGTTACCAGACTAAGGTACCATGGAGCTTATTTTTCTATATGATATTTCTGTATCTGTTACCAGACTAAGGTACCATGGAGCTTATTTTTCTATATGATATTTCTGTATCTGTTACCAGAGTAAGGTACCATGGAGCTTATTTTTCTATATGATATTTCTGTATCTGTTACCAGAGTAAGGTACCATGGAGCTTATTTTTCTATATGATATTTCTGTATCTGTTACCAGAGTAAGGTACCATGGAGCTTATTTTTCCATGTGATATTTCTGTATCTGTTACCAGAGTAAGGTACCATGGAGCTTATTTTTCCATGTGATATTTCTGTATCTGTTACCAGAGTAAGGTACCATGGAGCTTATTTTTCTATATGTTATTTCTGTATCTGTTACCAGAGTAAGGTACCATGGAGCTTATTTTTCCATGTGATATTTCTGTATCTGTTACCAGAGTAAGGTACCAGGGAGCTTATTTTTCTATATGATATTTCTGTATCTGTTACCAGACTAAGGTACCATGGAGATTATTTTTCCATGTGATATTTCTGAGTCTGTTACCAGAGTAAGGTACCATGGAGCCATTTTCATTGGCTGGGCCAGTCAGAAATAGATTGTGATGTCATAATAATAGAGTGACAATGGACAAGTCAGGAACTGAAAATGGTGCAACAAAATATCTGTCCCTGTTTGATTTTGTTCTCCACAATTTCACTTTAAAACCAGTAAAAATGTAAATTTTCTGATTTATGTGATGAAACATATTTTGAAATATGCTTACTTTTCACATGAATTTCATGAAACTTGTCTGTTTGCTCTCTAAGGCTTGTAAAAATGAAAATTACAAAGACTTGCTTTGTGAAATCTCATAGGAAATGAAAAACCATTTGAAATCCTATATATATACATAAATGTCACACTTGCCTGTAGTGTCAACAGACATTAATACACTACAAATTTTTGTACACAAAACACATGCAGGTGGATAAGGATGGCCTTTCTGCAGACAATCAGTAGATCATAGCAGAGGATTTCTTTTTCTAGTGACAGTCCAGACAACAAACTGTACTGAAAATACTGTATCATAATTGATCTGCTAGTGTACTGGAGATACAAGACAAGATTGTAAGTGCACTGGAGATGATTATGGTAAATTCCTGGATCATGTACTCCTAGTTCACTAGAGATAAAATGGACAACCATGATAAATGCCTGGGTTACATACTGCCTTCTCTTGCTAAGTGCAAGTTTCTTTTATCCTCCTGTTTTTTCTTCTCCACCTGTTTGAAGTCCTTTGCCTTGTCCCGACTCACTGCCACTGCAATGAACAGCTTCCTGTTGTCCACGGTGATTCCCCCATCCTACAACACACAAAATCAGTTATGATATGTTGCTAACATAATAAGTAGCCAAATGACCCTGTAATGCTCGCTTGCACTTTCATTTATAGCTTTACAGCTTGTCATTCTCTCAGATCTGAATTTTTAAGAATCTCAGTCAAAATGTAAAATCAAATTTTCAACAAATTGAAATTTCACAGTCTTGAGAAAGCAAAATATTTAATTTTCACTATATTCAGCTGTCAAAAATGGCAGAATATTTCACAGCATCATAAACAAATCATAAACAAATTGTCTTTGATATGTGAGGCCACTGGCCTATATATAAGCACCAGCCTGAGCTGACATTTCCTTACATATGCCTTGTTCTTAGTGTGTAGTGTATATCACATTTTTGAAAAACAAAAACTTCCTATAAGTACGCATGTCATACCCACATATTTACCATACCTCAACAACTTTAAAAATTTTAAAATTATGTTAATATTAGTAGGTATTGGATGAAAAAAATTTCAGGAACTGCTTCTGGATGATACAGATATAACAGCAGTCTTGAGTTTTAGTTTATATCACGGATAACATTTTCATGTGTCATGTTATTTGACAAATTGAATTTTCCTGACCACATCAATTACCCATTTTGATTAATACCTTTCCCAATTCGGTCTGAAATTGACAATGAAGAACTATTCACACGGCACTGGTTTAATCAAAACTCACCCTGGATTCATCATTAGCTTTCTCCAGACACATTTTGGCTGCTTCTACCGTCTTAAATTGCACAAATGCCATGCCTGTTAGTCAGAGAGAAATTACAAATGATCATAACATCAATGAAATGCTAATGTACAAATTAATGCCCTTCCTAAGTATTGATGTAGAACCTTTCGGATAGGTATGGAGTGGGACAGTAATAGCTTACAGGAAATTCCATACTTTACAAGGCTTGAGGCCTACTTTTCGGATAGGTATGGAGTGGGACAGTAATAGCTTACAGGAAATTCCATACTTTACAAGGCTAGAGGCCTACCTTTGGGATAGGTATGGAGTGGGACAGTAATAGCTTACAGGAAATTCCATACTTTACAAGGCTAGAGGCCTACCTTTGGGATAGGTATGGAGTGGGACAGTAATAGCTTACAGGAAATTCCATACTTTACAAGGCTAGAGGCCTACCTTTGGGATAGGTATGGAGTGGGACAGTAATAGCTTACAGGAAATTCCATACTTTACAAGGCTAGAGGCCTACCTTTGGGATAGGTATGGAGTGGGACAGTAATAGCTTACAGGAAATTCCATACTTTACAAGGCTAGAGGCCTACTTTTCGGATAGGTATGGAGAGGTAGGGACAGTTAGAACTCACTGAAACTTTAAACAACTTTCATGCCTGAGATCTACCTTTAGAATGCTCTGTACTTGGATCCATGACCAGGCGACAGTAATTGATAGGTCCAAATTCTTCAAGCTCTTCTTCCAATGTTTCCTCAAACGTTTCAAATGCAACATTTCTGTTAATGGAAAGTTTGCATCACATGAACACATTAATAAAAGAAAAATAACCAAGGATACACTATTTATCAGACAATAAGCCCATGCCTGGTAACAAGCTCTAGTATGGCCATTAATATCTGGTAATAAGCCCATCAGCATTTATGGCTGATATCGTCTCCAATTGTTCACTTCTTAATATATACAGTAATTATATTATTGATCATTATTGCTCATAAATAAATTGTCAAATCTTTCATGTCTCATTTTTTTATACCAGATAATCTAATCAATCAATGATGGTGGTCTCAAAGAATCTTTGATTTTTCCACGAAAAACCCATCAAAAACCTACAGCTAAGTAAAGTGCACACCCCACACTTTGAACCTTTAATGTGTCAATAAAAATTGTACACATTATGTCTGTTTTTACGGTAATCAAAGTTTTTCTATGTCCTGTAATCAGCCCAAGAAGTGATATGTTGGTATTGTTCACTTCTTGCAGGATAAATATGGTAATTAAATTAGAAATTATTTTTGAAACATACATATGCCCCCCACATAATGCTTGGTAAGACAAACTTACTATGAAACATTATCTAAATATCTAAACATAACAGGTGAGATCAAGGTATCATTTGTATGATATCAAGCCATCAAGCTAAGTAATGCCAGGTTACAGAGAATATTTAAGGAAAACATTCTTTGTTTTTAATTTTATCTAAAAAATAAAGGCAAAGTCACAAGACTTTTTAAGAAATTGGTACCAAATTTCAAGACTTTCCAGGCATGTTATGAATACCAAGAATTTTCCAAGCAAGGGATAAAATTCAAGTTCTCTTCAGATGAACCATGTTTAAAATATTCTGAAGACTTACCAGTTTTTGGCACAGATAACCTCTGATCACTGCTCATCATAATTCTAATATTTTTCAAGAAGATTGTTATACTGTTAAGATAGCCTTTTTCATTTCCGAAATATGTGGTAAAAAGATTATAACAAGACTATTTAAATATCGCTTACTTCATCAGCACTAAACTGTATGTTAGGATTTGATATCTTGGTCTCAGGCTGTTGTTATATAATCATTTTTTATCATTATTTAGAAATTTACTAACCTAATAAATAGTGTCCTTCCTTCCTCAACATCATCTTTCCTTCTTTTTTCTGTAAAACAAGAAGCAAATTCAATATCAACTTTGAATTGATCTAGGTTTATTCTCTGGAAGCATCTCAACATTTCACTTCCAGCAGTAATTTTATATCTTTTTAAAATAGAGGTAAATTTATTTTGCAATGTGACTTTTTTCTTGCTTTGGGAAGAAAAAAATAGTTAATTGTTGGGAAGAAAAAATTAGTTAATTGTTAAGAATATATTCTGAAGTAAACTGCCAATTAACTTTAATAAGAAATAATTTCATTGAGAAAGGAACCACTACTGGTCCCAAAAACCCTAGTTTATAAGGATTGAAACCAATATTAAATTTCAGCATAATAACAAAATCTTTCTCACAAATTTGAACAGAACTTACTGTTTTTATTTTTCTGCTGTCTTGAATCATTCTTCATATCTTCCTCGTCACTGGTGTCTTCTTCGTCATCCTTTTCTTCTGCTTCAGAAAACCCTTCATCATCCAAGTTAGATTCAGGCTCATTTTCTTCATCTGAATCTTTCATAGATATTAATATTCTAAATTAAACTTATACTTGTAAGTTATACATGTATCCTGATGGGTTTACAAAAAAACCTTACTTCCTGGAACGTCAGTTACTCAAACCTCCCACTATTCATCCAACTTGATAGTTTTCTTATAGAATACTACTTGTTATTTATCATTTAACCTTGGATTCCTTAAACCCGCCAAAATTCTTGAGCTCAATGGATCCCCACCTCCCATCGTGCTCCATTTATTCATCAAACAGGTGTTTAACTTGCAAAAATTTACCTGTGTCATACATGACTGCATCCAGCTTTAGTGTAACAGTTCACATCACTTCTGTATGTTTACATAATTATCATTTACATTCTCAGAGACATGGTTTCTTTACAATTCATTTTGCAGTAAATAAACAGTGTTGTGAATAAGAAATTTTAGGAATTTCTCTTCAGTAAAATTCCAAGCATTGAAAATTTAAATATTACTGCTGGTAATTGAAAGCTTCAGAAACAGAAAACTATTAAAAAGGACCAAAGAGAGTATTGAATTCATTCATGGACGCTGAGTGTTCACGGATGATCGCTACCTGATGGTCCATGACCAACCTCTCGCTACTAGATTCCTAGATCTCTCAACATGGTCCCACTGACTTTGACATTATGGGGTTGGACTGTCTTTGAATGAATATGAAAAATATATCCATCTAAACTAAAGTTTACTGTTAAATTCATGATAAAACTCTAATTTAGTACTACAATATTTTTACTGTAACATGTCCAGGGGTCAACACATAACCTGTGACACAAGAAGGTTGGCTTATTACAGGACAATAAGCCCTGGTGGCTGACACATACCATGTGCATATTTGCCAACTCTCATTACTTAAGAGGGAGACTCTCAATTCTGGACAACTAATTCTGCTCTTTTCAACAAGTGAATTTGCAAAACTATTTTAAGATTCCATTGTTTAAAGATTTTGCTGAATGAACAGCCAAAACTGATGCCAATCACAAGTGTTATTTCTTTACTAGAAGGCATAGGTGTACATCTTGTTTATGCTTTTATTTTGTGCATGTAAAATCTCTTCTAAGAAAATATTGAAAAGTTGCCAAGTACACATGTGACTTGAAGTAGGGAGATAAAAGGATGATGATTACAAGGCATTTCTTCTAAACCTATATTGGATCATCTTCTGTCCCAGATGAAAATCCCACTTATTTATCTCCTGAGGTCAAGCCTTACTTAAGGATAAATTCAGTTCGGGAAGGACATTTGTTTCTGACGATCATATCCACATCTTCATAACTATAATCACACGTCTCTAAATTGTACCTCAAGTATCAACATAGTGACCTCCATCCAATCCCCAAATTTTTATCAAGTTTCATCAAAATCTGTCAAGGCACAAAGTCCTATAATACCGAGCAGGATGGTGGAATCCATTACTGGGTTGCAGTGACATAGACCTTGGATCGACCACCACACTTACACCTATTTAACATCTTCAGGGTATATCCATGGCAATGTTATCAGATGTTTATCAAAGATTATAAAGCAGGATCAGCCAAAAAACAGTGACAGCAATTAAGCCAAGAAAACCACTCCTATATTGCATTGATGGAAGTTCTTACCTTCTTCATCTTCTACATTGTCGCTGTCCTCACTTTCTGTACTAAATGACCCCTCATCAGAAGCTGTATCCTGATCATCATCACTGATCAGTTCACTTTTTATCTCCTGTTTTATCGCAGGTTTTTTGTCCTCTGTTCTGGGTGTCACTGGAGACTTACTGGCCTCTTCACTGGATGCTGTTTGTCTTATCTTGGTCTGAGTTACAAGGAATTTGTCCTTTGGCAATGTCCAGTCTACAGCTACTGGACGTCCTAGAATGGAGAACATTAAAACTGCTGAATTCAACTCAATAGAGTTTCAAGTGTAGGTCACCATTATCAGTAGGTATGGTGAGCTACATTGTAACAGCATATAAAATCTCCTGAACTCTATAACATAATACATCACTAACACACCAGTGCTAACTCACTTCTAATGTATGATTTCCTGAAATCTACAGTAAAATTTCATTACTTTTATAGTAAAATTTCATCATTTCTATGGTACATTTTCATCATTTCTAAAGTAAGGTTTCATCACTTCTGCAGTAAGACTTCATCACTTCTGCAGTAAGATTTCATTGCTTCTGCAGTAATATTTCACCACTTCTACAGTAAGATTTTATCACTCCTACAATAAGATTTCATCATTTCTGAAGTAAGGTTTCATCATTCTTATAATACCATTTCATCATTTCTATAGTAAGACTTCATCACTTCTGCAGTAACATTTCATCATTTCTATAGTAAGACTTCATCACTTCTACAGTAACATTTCATCACATTACCAGTAATATTTCATTACTTACCCAGTATAGGTTTGGAGTTCATTCCTTTAATGGCTTGGTCTGCAGCTTCCTGATTATCAAACTGTACAAATCCAAATCCAAGCTTTCTGCCATCTGTAATATTTAAACCATAAGTTTGCAAAAAGTGACATATTTGACATATATTAACAGTGTAAGTTACAGTTTACATTCATACTTTACATATAGTGACAACAGATTGTATGATATCTTGAAATCTAGAAATAATGTATCTGAGTTGAATGGAAACTTTTCACAGCTGAAATACCATACAATTAAATAAAATGAAGAGATAGATATTTTGGACAACAATTTAGTGCATTCTATACTCTTTTGAAAAAAAAAATACAACCAAATTCATACTAGTCAGACATTGCTACAGACCTATAATGACTGAACATTCTGTATCACCCTTGTCAGTTTCATTGCTATTTCTTTACTTTCTTTTCTTTCCATTTTACCTGGTTTAAGTGGAATCTTCACTTCTGTGATGTCCCCAAACTTCTCAAAATATTCATGCAATTTATCTTCTGTGCACTGAAAGAAATTGTTTTTGCATGAAAACATAATATGTCAATAAAAAATGAAATTTATTATTTTATAAAACCAAAAACAAAAAAATAACAAATTTGGAATTGTTTTAGTTTAATAGTTCAAGACTTTTTTATTTTCAGAAAATGGCTTTATATTTCAAATTCATCAAATACAAATATCTAGCTGTGAACAGAAAATTTCATTTATCTACTATGTAATAAATCTGATATACAGGCATCTGATAAACCTAAATAGTTTCCTTCTTTAGGTCAAGTGTTACTGTAATACAGGTAAAAAATCAATTAGTGCTTTTCTAGTGTACAAATCCTTATTTCATACCAAGACAATTTCTGATGGCTGAAAAAAGAGTGATTTCAGCTTTTATTGTTATTGCAACTGTTAAAAGAGACCTTTCATACTTACTTGAAACGACAGGTTTCTGACAATAAGTCTACACTGTTTCAATGCTCTTTGTGAAACTACATTGAAACAATCTTTCTGGCACTTAACATTCAAAGCATACCCTGTTGAAACAAAATGAAATATTACGAAATATTTGTGTATCCTGTATATTAAAGGGCACCAAAATATTAATTTAACATTTATTATTAATTCTACTAAAATCAATAAATAAGACCAGGCTTATTTATTAGGCATGGGCTTATTGCCAGAAAATCATGATACATAATCATTCCTTAAAAGCAACCTCTACATAACTAATACATAACAAATAAATATAAAACCTACTACTAATAAATATATGTTTACATAGGTCACATCTTTTATACACAGTATTTTTTCCCAAAATGGAACATATGTGCCAGTCTTCAATAAACATTTCTGTCAGGTTGTTTGTCAACAAATCATTCAACCAAAGATTTTCTTTGAATTTTAACCCAAATTTATTGAAATTTCAAATTGGTTCTCAAAATGAAAAACAAAAAGTTTACACTGACTAATACCTTGTTTGCCCTGATTGTCCTCAAGTTTCCTCTGTCCTGCTTTTGTGTCTCGAATGGATTTAAATCTCATCATGGCAGTTGGCTCCTCACAATTTCTTAATGGAAACTCCAACTTGCCTATGTTTTTGACATTTCTGTAAGCAACAAGATTGTAAAGCTAAATCGTAAATATCTTATGAAATGATGATTATGTAAAGAATCCTAACCATACAGCCTAACATTTATCCTGCAGAAAACCTACAAGGCCAACACATAATCTTTATTCAAAGTAAGGGGGATGGCTTATTACATGTTAATGAAAAAACATTAGTCTGTAATTCTAATGAACAACAATAGATATGGGTGGGCTAATTACCAGACTTACAGTAGGTCTATTCAATTTCATGGATTGCCATTCTAGACCACAAATGTTAAAAAATCTTTGAATAATTACTGTACTTTAAGCTAATCTTAATATTTCGCTTTAAAAAAAATGATATTCTGAAAAAAGAGACAGTTTCAAAACGGTAAAAATATTCTTCAACAACAAGATTAATATGTAGCACAGTGTATTGTAATTTAATATTACAGATCTTTGTTGAAGTAGCTATAAACTCACATCTTGGTCAGGTATTTCTGAACATCATCCAAGGATGTACCATTCTTCCAGCCAGAAACTAGTAATGTTTTAGACCACAGATACTTCATCTGCTGTTTGTCCATTCCACCTGTTTTTTCTTTGTGATAATGAAAACCGTCATGAAAAGTTATGACTAGGTTCAAGCAAGTATTTTGCAAATAATTTTCAAATTTTCATATCTCCAAATGCACATTCAGGAAGTTAATTCAGGTTATAGAGGATTCGATCTTATGCTATTAGGTGTACTACATGTGAAAATTACAAATATTATTATAAAATCAAAAATCAATATTTAGCACAGGATTTTAAATTTATACTGCAGAGAAAAAAATATCAGTTTAATTTATCAATATTGATTCAGAACAAACAGATTTATTCAGTAAAATTCTGTAATCCTTGATGATGATATTAAATACCAATCATGGAGTTTAGCCTTTGATATAAGATCATGTGATTTATTAGGAAGTGAAACTATCTTCTTAATCTGGTTACCATTTTTCTCTTCCTCTTCACTGTCTTCATCCTCAGAACTTTGTTCTTCCATAACCTCCTTTTTCATCTCTTCTTCGACTTCTTCTTTGACAGGTGGGACTCTCCTATTTGTACCCATTCGCATTCTGTTGTCCTTTTTTCTCTCTGCAAATGTTATCATGATCTTCCTCCCGTCTACGGATTTGATAGAATCTTTGGCCTTCTCTGCATCCTCCCTAACAATTAAAACAATTGAGTTCGTAATTAGAAACTTTTCATTTTTATTATACATATATCAATAAGTATTACGTAAAGAAAGAACTGATTTTGCTCTTGCATCATGAAAACTAGTTAGAGAACATCTAAACTAGTTCCCATTTAAACTTTAAAATAAAGTTCAATTTCTTAAATCTCAATAATTTCAAAATTTATTGCTTTCAGCTGAAATTCTAACAGAAGACTAATTGTCAACTGCTCAACTTACAGCATAAATAAATTTTCTTAAATTTTCAATATTTATGTTTACCTTTTCTTTTTGTATAACTTTTTTAATGCGATATCTATTTAGCTGGAATTCTCAGTGGAACATTGCAATATTAGTCAACCATTCAACTTACAACATGGAATAAGCCACATAGCCAAAACCTCTGCATTTTTCTGCACCTGTCAAAATAAAAGTATACTCATAAAGGTAACTGGTTAACATTTGATTATATAGTATTTTTTTTCTTATTCCAGGTAAAATTCCTGCAACAAAAAACATTTCTCTTAAGCTTCCGATAAGGAAAAAAAATATTCACAAGGTTTGGGATTATAAGAAAATATATGCCATCAGTTTCAAGGGCAATTTTTATTCACAGGGGCAAAAAGGCTCAAAAAACATAAAAAATATTTGTGGTGTCATAGGATAGAGTGACCTCTGATGACCAGACAGCTGCATTGATGAAATCCTCTATAAAAGGGATCAAGTACAATACAGCGATTTTTTTTAACTTGTCAAATTCTAAATAAATGTATTATATGGCATCAGTTTAAAAGGGTTCTGAAAGGAATATTCTGAACAAGTGGCAAATTTCTGGATGTTCTGTTCTTTTAAAAAATTGAAATCCAAACAAACAAGGAATAATCATGCAATTCAATATAAATCTTATCCTCTTTACACATGGCTCCATAAATCTAATTGTGATGTATTAACTCATGAAACAGTTGTTATAAAATTGGTCACAACAAAAGAAGCCTAGAGTGATTATTCATACTAACAGCAGGCGTTTAATTATACCCCCTTGTCAAAAGAATCACCAAAAATAATTTCTTTAAATTTTCCTATATGATTACAATTATCACTGATTATGTTATATTACAGGTACAAATAATCTTGTAAGAGTACATGGGACATACTGGGCTAGCAATTATGGTTTTATTAGAACCTAGTTATTCTACTCAACCACCAACAACTAAAATCTTACATGGGTCTGCTCCATGAACAGGAATCACAACCTAAGGACAAGAAGTTCCAAATATCCTTGTCCATGAAACAGACCCGTGTTTGATCATTTTTCTCTCATGCAAAAGACTAAGAGTCACTGGTAAATCACTGGAATATTTCCATCAATCACAAAGTCAGGATTGGTAGTAACAGCTAGTTCCAAAGTTTTTGACAATAGGCTGAAACTTTACAGATTCACTTTTAGCCTAAACATTGTAGGTTGTTGTGACTCTTATTCATTGTGTGATCATTAATCACCCATGAAATGTGCTTCAAATTTAGGATGTTACCAATTTGTGACATATGGTTACACTACATAAAATGACAACACTACTCTATCACAAATAGCATCATAACACCAGTTATCTCTCATACACAAGGACGTAATATAAAGGATAAGAGACTGTGCCCAGTGGTGAATTATCTGGTATCAGCTTTTGTTTGTCACTGAGCAATGAAATCTTCTTTACTCAATGTTGTCATCTAACCTTCACTACTTATTTATACCCCATTCACTTCTACTCTAACCAGCCTTGCCATAGCCATTTTTGGCCAGTGAGAAGAGGATCTCACTTTTGTAACAAAAATAGCACTAGTAGATTATAGTGACTAATCACAAAATTGACATGAGTCAATTGGAAAATTACACAGCTTTTAAATATTAATGAGCTTTCTACTACTGCTTATTTTGAAAATATTAATTATATATACATTTTGAGGGGAATCGTATATTAACTCAGCAAGGTCAGTTAATTCGAATTTCTTCGCTATGTCATTGCAAAAAGATTTAGACAGTTTCTTATTCCTCTGTATTATATGTCCCTGGTCATGTCCTAGATGAAGATAGAAAACTCTTGAACATGTAAAAATAGAAACATGTCCCTGATTGATTGGAAAAATATATATCCAAGTCCGTGATAAAACATCGATGTTTGTGACTTGATTGTAGGCACACTACTTCACCAGATGATATGAGTTATCGAGATTAAAATTGAGACATTCCCTTGCTTGTGAGACGTTGTAACTTTTTGTATATCACAGGTTGGACATAACCCCGCATATGGGTATTAGCCAGACTTGTTTCAACTTAGTCTTCGCAGTTCATCATAAGACAACAATAATGCGAACCACATGTCTTCTGTGTTTACCTTTTGGCTTCACAACAAAACATGTCTTCAGTGGTCCAATATCGCCAAAAATCTCCTCAAGTTTTTCATTTGTTGTTGAATATGGCAGATTTCTCAAAAACAACGTTTTGCTCTTTCGAGCATGTGTTGCTTCGTCCGCCATCTTGGAAAGGACCGGAAATACTACAGTAAAGATAATGTTTGAAACGATATCAAAATCGGAAAATCAACGTACCACAGTACTGAATAAAAGCAAAGACGTATATAACTTCTCAGATAAAAGTCTAGGTTTACAGATAAATTGTTATGTCAATTAAAATGTTTAGGATAATCATTTAAAGTCAAAAAAGTTTTTTTTTCCAACGGGTTCCTGGCCTGAAAGTAAGTTTACCAGTCAAGATAATTTTTTATCTTATTTATTTTATTTTTCTTTTCGTTTCATTTTCTGTCTGAAAAAAACTTTCTGGAGAGTATATAGCTGCCACTGTCTATCTCTCTGTCTTTCCTTTTGTGTCTGCAGCATAACTTTGCCAACAGTTAAGCATTGATCATGAAACTTAGTGAATAAATTTGCCATTCAAAGACAATGTACATTGTAACAGATTCAGAGCACGCAACTCCTTAATCACAGAGTTATTGCCATTTTATCAAAATTTCATGTCCAGATAATCAATTTCAAATGCTTACATTTAAAGTGTGATAATGAAACTTGGTGTATACATTGGTCATACCAAGACAATGTGGATTGTTCCAAAGTCAGGGCCAATAACCCGGAAATCATAGAGTTATCGCCCTTCATTAAAATTTACATGTCCTTAACTTCGCCGTCAGGTAAGATGGGATCATGAAAATTAATGTATGCATTGTTCATAATCAGATGATGTGCAATGTACAAATATCAGGGCCAGTAACTCCTTAAAATTTCCTTGACCAGAGCCGACTTTGCCTCCAATTAAACTAGGATAATGAACCTTTATGTGTACATTGGCTAGACTTAGCAGATGTGTAGTGTACCAATGTCAGGGCCAGCAACACTTTAATGAGATAATTGTTGCCCTTTGTTAAAATGTTGAGTATTATCAGTTTGTTTTCGGGAACATTAATCAGTGTCACTGATACTCTTGTTTTTCTTGTGAGCCAAGCAGTTTAAATTATAAGTTTCATGAAATCTCATATGAAATGAAAACAAGTTTAAGATACATTTTATCACATAACTCATATATTTGAAAGTAAGTGCATATGTAGATGCTTCACACATATTTGCAAACACTAACACATGCATTTAACTGGGCATTTATATACCAACAGCTAATTCAATATTTAGTTTATACATTCTTTATTATCAATATTATTTCGTTAGTGAAAATATCTCACAACTTGAAATATACACAGCTTTGGAAATAATTTGTTGTAGATATGAATAAAATAAACAAAATCTGTTTTTGTGTTTGTACTAAATCGTATCAAGATTAGAATAATCACTGGTTTCGATTGATTGATCGTTTGAGATCAAAACTGATCGAGAGGGAAGATTCCAACGTAATTTCCGAGTTATAAACCGTACCCTTATATAAGCCACAAAGTCAGTTTTTAACGATTTTACCGGATTTGATCCACATATTAGCTGCATCGGAATATAAGCCGCACCCTTTCTTATGGTCTTGAGTTGACCAATGTTCATTGATATAACAGACAACGGAGGGCAATTTATCAAGATCGCCAGTGAAACATTTAATATAAGTTTTCAAATTAGTTATACACAGATAATCTTTTATTTTATTGATGTGTTTCAAACACGTGGAATAGAAATTATCAAACTCGTTCGGCTTGGGAGCTTTCAAAGATTGTCTACGCACAGATATACGGCCTGACGTTACGTACGGTTTATCAACAGTATCTTTATGACTATCAGGCGATATCATGTTGTCATTTGACCTTTTGTATCGTTGCAGGATATATCATATTGATCTTATGTTGCCATAGCGGTTGTTTCTGCTGCATTAAATCTTATGTTGTCATGGTGACCGTTTATATGACAACAGATCGTTTGTTGTTTTGATGTCAGAATTAAGGAAATATAAAGTAAATTCTTCAGAAAAAAATAGCATTCCTCTCTGTCATTCAGAGAACTGTGTATAAAGTTAAAAGTTGATGCCGAATTGATGTATGACAGAGAAGTTCCAGTCAGTACTTACAATTTGGTTAGGCGAACTAACAATCCTGTTTTCCGGAGAAATACTAGTACCAAGTATACACAAACTTAATTGTCAAAATGAAGACCACACTCTACAGATCGTTTTGTCAGTATCGGCTCAGTGAACTGGCTTACAGTTTTATGTAATAAAAGGAATTATCCAACTACATAGATATGTATTAATTTACTAGCTTATAACTCTCACTCTTAGTCTAATAACAAAAATCAGGGAAATTGATTAATTAATCCATATCTTTTTTGATAATTCAAAAGTTCAAAAGGCATTAGTAAGTATTAAGATTTTGGTTAGATTTTAGAAAGATCCCTCCCGTTCTTCAACACAATATCAGGAAAGATACTTATCTGCCATTTCATTTCATTTCTGATCACTCTCAAAACTGAACATAACTTATTGTTCAGGGAACAATGTTATCCCTTCTCAATAGTATAGACAAAATGTTTCATATCCGTTTATAGAGAGTGATTAAGCTAATGAATGATAAGAGAGTCCTGTATTCTTTATAACTTTTTTATACCAATTTCTATCATGTATTTGTTTTCACAAAATTATCATCAATTCAGAAATCACACGTGCTACATTGAAATGATTTACATGTATATGTATCTATATTTACAATAATCAAGAAGAATATACAATTTCATGTAGTTATTTTTAGGAAAAAAAGCCATTTCAGTCCAAAGAACAACATATTCTGTTAATGTCTCATTAGTAATATATTTTCCTTTCTGTAAAAAAGACAGAACTACCGAGGCCCATCATACACTGGAGTTACCTCCCGTGCTTCAATCAATAATAAACAAAATATATTAACATATATACAAACCATCTTCACCCAGAGATGTGATATATACGTCTCTGTCTTCACCATATCATATTTCATTCCTTAAAGATGATACAATGTAATACTATCCTAATCACTGATCTGTATATATAGATAAAAAAAAATTGACGCTGTAACACTAATGACGAAAGATTAAGACCATTTTACACTTGTGACCTGTCCGAGCCTTAAACTCAGGATCTACGACACCAAATCGCCTAGCCAAGAATTTCCAAACTGTATAACCATTACATCACCATGGCATCCCAAAAGGACGTTTGGAAGGTTGTACTGATAGACAGCTAAAACATTATCGACATGATCAGCGGCAAACTGTCTAATGATGTGATATGAAAAGGTGGATCACAATGTACAAATAACACACATCAAACCCACGTACAATTATGACAGATACATTTTTGTACTTTAAATCAGGAACCTTTCGGTTTAATAACACTACTGTTCCAAATTAGAGTGTTATTTGACATTTACAGAAGAACCCTCAAACACGAACTCGTTTGAGATATTGCCATAAATATATAATTCCGAACCAGAAGGACAAGGATAACATACCACCCTCCCTCCCCACCTGCTTTCAACAATATAACTTCGCTACTCTCACTGCTGTAAGTATACAGTAGAAAGTATCGCGTTCCTTACCAATGGAGATAGGAAGATCGTTGTCAAATATTTTACTGAAGAGACATAACAACAGGGAGCTCCGTCCCTGAACAGTAATAAATGGAGTCAGAGCTTTGCTCTTTAATCTCGACCAACATCAGGTTTAGACCTTGGTGTGAAAATTTTGTCAATGGTTTTATATAACTTCACACTAGATTCATATTTCAAAAGTGGTCAGGTTTGACCTATGACCTTCAATCTTGACTGATCACCACCCAAATCTAATCAGATGTAGACCTGATATTGCATTTTGCTTTGTTTTGAATGTAAAATTAAGTCCAGTGGTCCGTGAAATATCTTGTATACAAGATTTTATTTATTTCCACAGGAATCAAGGGTGACCTTTAACCTTGACCGATGACCACTACAAAGCTAACCGGGTGTTGACCTTGGTGTAATGCCATCATATGAGTGTGAATCAAATCTGCTCATGGAACTTAGCAAGCCTCTGACAAGCTAAAATAAAAACTTATTCATGAGCTTTATAAATCACATATGTGATGGAGACAAATTTCATATTCTCATTATCATATGGTCAATTATGTTTGAAAAATGGCAGGAAACCTGCTTTTCCATGTCATCCCTGACAACAGGAATGTCTATACCGATTATGTCTCTAATGTAACATTTGTAATGTCATATTAATCACTGATTTCAAATACCAAAATGGGTCACATGACACAAAATGCTGAAGTAGCTAGAGAAGTAAACTGAGCTCAGACTCCCTCTCGCCCCCTGCTTGACTAAATTTTGTCACAGTATTCTATTGTAAGAGAGTCAAGGAAATATAAAGATATCTTACATGGTTATTTTTTCATCATATACTGTTAGATACAGTGTTTCATCTACTTGGAATATGCCTTTCAACAGTGTTTTAACCATTGCTACACCAAAAATGCTCTTACATACATTTATCAATGACGATAGTGCTTTGCGGCCCTGTTCTGAAATTTTTTTTTCCAGAAATTAAATTAAAGAAATTGCCATTATAATTTAAGGTAAGCCCTAAATTATTAAAATTTCTTCATTATTTTAAAACCACCTATCATTTTTCATTCTTCTTGTGTTTCTAAATACTTGTACAACTATTTTAGTTATAACATTAACTGTAAGACAATTGTATATGCCTGTAAGGAGAAGGGCATCTGTTGCACTATCTGTAGTTCCAGACATTATAACCATATCGTATGTCTACATAAGTAAAAATAAGTTAATTGTTTGTATTACTATTGATGTATTATTACTTTTGATAAAATCTAAATCATTAACGTACAATGTAAATAGTATTCCTGACAGAATTTCGCCTTGGAATAATCCGTTTGAAAAAATTGGTTAAGCCATAATCCTTTTCACAGCATCTCGCATTACCATACAATGATCTGTTTTTTTTTTTTACCATTTTGCCATCCATTCCTTCCTGAATCATTTTGAACCATAAATTTTGTCTCTCATGCAATCAATAAAGCAGTATAACCTCGTCTCGTTTTCATAACTTAATTGTAATCAATGATTTCTTACTAGGCATTAACCCATTGCCGGATACAAGTATATTCATATGGAGACAAAAGTTACAGATGCTGGATTTTATCACATCTGATGGTGATTATGGATTATAGATTTTATGTATTGATACCAGTCTTTAAAAAAGTTTGATATTAGAATGTGATATTTCTATAAATTGTTAAACCGACCTTATTTGATGGGTGTTTAAGCTGAAAACACATTTAGTTATAATTTATCTTCTCTACTGTACCTCCTGCACCCTTTCCTAGTGATCAGCTTACCACGGCGACTTTGATTTTGGAAAGAATGGTTGTATGAACACCTAAATGTTGTAGTTTGACTTTATTTGGCTCACAATATCAGAATATAACTAATCAGAGGCCTTCATTTTGATGCTGTGACATTTGGTCAAAAATGGTCAATCTCTACCAGTTATTGTCACCTGCAGAGCTGGCGGACACTTAGGGATCACTTTGTCCGTCGTCACGCGTCGGCGGCGTCCGTACGAAAGTTTTCTGGACTTTTTTCGATTATGCTTTGAGTTATCAAAGTGAAATTTAGTATGTGGCTTCTTGTTGGAAGGGTACAGATTAAGTTCGCTTTCCGGCTGTCTGTGACCCTTCTTACCAGAGTAATGCCCCTTTGAACTCAGAAAATTCTCTGGGAATATGGTTTTCCGGACTTTCTTTTGGTTATCCTTGAGTTATTGAAATGAAATTTGGTATATGGCTTCTTGTTGGAAGGGTACAGATTATTTTGACATCCAATTCAATTTCTGGGTGACCGCGACACTTTATGCAGGCGACATACAGTTCCGAGGAACTTTTTTCTTGCAGCCACAAGATATTACCTCATATATTGCCCGTCATTTTGATACCGTGACAAGTGGTAGAAAATAGTCAATCTCTACCAGTTATTGTTTATACAATTAATTATGTCATTTATTGTCTACAATTATGTATATTTTTGTATTTATCTGCCCCTTTCAAACTTTCGAACAAAAGATTTAGAAACTTCCATCACATTTCCATGGTAAGGGTTTTCAGAAACACTTCTTAGGTCAATTAGTTACAACATTGTCTAGGCAGACAAAATCCTGAAAATCTGCATTTTAGGGACCAGGTTACCATGGCAAACAAAATTAAATGCATATCAGTTGACCTAAAAATTTATACTGTGTAATTGAAGTGGTTCGATAGTCAGGACAGGAATCATCAAATTATACTTTTGGTTAAAACTATTAATGTACATTATCCCCTAACTTTTTTATAGCAATTTTCATCTAAATCCGTCTAATTATGACCAAAAAGAATCCTTCATCACATCTTAGAAGAAATGATTTTGGAAACCATTGATGTGTCAAACTAAATTTAATTTCTCATATCATCTGATGGAGCTGGAATACATTTGTTCCAAGAGCTGACTAGCTAAGTGCCTTTATAATCATAGAAACTTGCTACAAGGTTATTGTCTAGTAAGTGACCAGTTTTGCATGTCAACCTGAATTTGTCCACACCTGCATGTACATCTAGTCTTGTTTAGTTTTTTTATTGATTCACAAGTTCAGGGATAGAATTTGTCTACTCTTATATGAGCTGATTTCAGTACACCCAGGAGGTACATGTATGATTAATGAATTGACAAACACAAAAAAAGATGTAATAGTGTTTATTTTTAACACTATGGCCAATCACCCGTGTACAGGTAATGGAATGGTGTAAAATATTGTATATCTGTTCTGTAAACTTTTTACAGTAAAATACAAAACAGGCTCAGATAGGAGAGATAGACAGAAGTAGATAGTTCGGAAGACGCAAAAATAAAAATTCCATCAAAAACATGAAAATGATCTTACAGCAATACAAACTCATGACCAAGTAAATCAACATAGAATTATAACAATCTTACATCATTAAACAAGGCCTTATTATATTATAAACAAATTGTAGGGAAAATTATTACTGAAACAAGTGTCTTAATTCTTGGTTCAAATGTTTCAAAAATCATTGAAGCAATAGACACTTGTTAAGCATTTTGCTTAAAATGTGAAATAATATCTGTTGAAAAATTCAGAAATAACATTCTTTTTCACAAATACAAAACATCAACCTTCTGTTTGGCGTTGGATACCTTGTGTAAAAATGAAATTGATACTAATTTCTATATATGGTCTTAAATGCATGTAATTAAGAAACATTATTATGCATCTTGTAAATACAAGTAAAGAAGCACTTGGAAATTTTATGTACAATAATCAAATTGCACATTACAAAAGTATGATATAAATATGAAAAATGTTAACAAATCTAGAATTTTCTCAAATATTGCCAATACACAAATGTCCTACACCAGCACTTTCATGGAAATTTGTTTTAAAACATATTTCAATTTTAACAGTTTATAGTACTATTCATATATACCAATAACTTTTAGAGGTTACACTAGTTCCTGAAATTTAAACCATATCCGATAACTAGATATATCAAAATTGTTGTTACACATCAAAAAAGTTGATAGCACTGTGTAAGGATGCCGACGTAGAGCATGAGGTAAAAATTCTATACACATCGAAACTCTGATTTAGCACATCACAGAGGGACATGGTTGCAATCTTTCTCACAGTATGCCCATTAACAAACAGGCTAAATGTGTGGAAAGAAAGTTAGTCCATATAAATTATCACATGATTGCCGTTTTCTGTCCACCCCAAGAGGGAGACATGGTTGCTGTGCCCTGTCCTGGAATGAAGATGTCTTCCAGTCCCCAGTACTGCTGTTCCAAAGTGGGCGTACCTTCCAGAGACAAAAGTCAGAAAGAGAAGCCCTGCTGGGGTATGGTTGTGGCAGCATTGAACTGGTAGGCATTGCCGTCTGTGCTTGCTGGGGCAAGGCTCTGGTCTTCTCCCTATTTAAAATATATTGTCCATGTAAGTGATCACATTATATGAAGTGCAAGAAAATGGATATAGAAAGATATGAAGTATATACATATTATTCTAGTAAGAAAAAATCAGTTTTCAGTGAAATTTGTTGACAGAATACATAGTTATAATACAATCCAAACCTGGTAAAGCCAATTCAGGAGCAGTTAAAGAGTGGCCATGGGTTAATACAGAACCAAAACAATTGTCTTTCACATACAGGAATTTGTTCCATAGACGTAGTCTTTATAGAAAGGAAAGGAAGAACAGGAAGTTATTATAAAGAATTAAGGCTTTGTAGACAGGAAGTTGTCGTACAGAACCAGGCCTTCACTGACAGTCATTTTACCTAGGTAGGCTTTTATAGAACAGGAAGCTGTTATACAGAGGTAGGTCTCGATACAAGTTGTTTTACCTTCCCAGACAGACTTAATTGAAGTTCGTTTTTGTACAGTGCCCTCCGATACATTATATTTTTAAGGTAATATTCATATACTTAGATATTCTACACTAGATACATCTTTAGACTTTATGACTTAAAATTTGTTAATTATATTACCAAACTAGGATAATTATCAAATCAACAAATAGTTTTCAAAGCTGATCAGCTAGTAACAATTAAGGAAAAAGCATCAATGTTTTTAAAAACACATACTGCTATTTCAGAATTGGTAGGATATGGTAATGAAATAGGTTTCAACATACCTCGTCAGCAAAGTATTTCTCTATAAGTTCTAATGCTGCCTTGTACACCTGCTCGTTTTCATGGTTCTGAAGGTTCTCTATCTTGTCCAGACCACTGGACTCCTCAATCATTACACATACCACTTCTTGTTGGCCGATCTTCTCTGCAGCCTGAATCAGAGGTGAAACTACTTCATTAATTAAGTTCATAGTCATCAAAATATGTACCTGTATTTATGTGATGAGTGTACCTCAGATTATTCATATTTGTATCCTCAACAACACAACAATATCATTTGATAAACCAAAGTAGAGGGTACAAAAGCGGTACTGCATTTTCCAGTTTATAAGCTAGGACTTTTCCTCTCCGGGGTCTGGCATGCAGCTTATATTAGGATGAAAAAAAAAAAAAAAAAAACAACCCCAAATGAAGCATATCCATACACCAGTACATGATGGTACCAATTCTTTTTTAAGCGAACTTCTCAGTCACTTGTTTGTGACTGAGACAGATGGTATAGGACGTTTTTTTCTGAATAATTCTGTATTTCTTTGTTAAAATCAATTTTCAGATGTTGAAAATGTGATGTCATTGAATGGAGATAGAAGCCAATTTCATTGATGACTTACCATTAGAATGTTACCAATAGCATCAAGGATGACAAGTATGACTTTTGCTTCCTTTACTGTAAGGAGATCACAAAGAGGCTTAATGGCCCCAAGTTGGACCAAGTATGCTATTTGTTCCACTGTGCCTCCTGATGTCAGGTTTGTGATAGCCCACACTGCCTCTTTCTGGCTCTTGTAGTCACCCTTCAAAACAGCAACAAAAACACCTTAGAAAAATTATCACTTGTAATTTGTGGTCAAAAGCATTGTTCCTTGCAATGTATTATTTTCTTTTACAAATTCTTGAAAAAACAAGAAAAAAAAAGCAAACTATGCCGTACTAAAACTTACTTTGATCAGTATTTCGAGCGTGTAAGGAAGGAGTTCTTCATCAATAACACACTGGATCTGTTGTGTGTTACCAGCTGTGATGTTGGATATCGTCCATGCTGCTTCTTTCTGGATGTTGACCTTATTATGAGTGAGGAGATTCTTGAATGCCTTTAGTGCCCCCTGGTCTATCACATTTTGTGTCTGACTATCATCGCCAGTCACAATGTTACCTACGGCTCGGAGGGCCGGTGTTATCACCGATACTTCTGGGCTTCCCAACAACTGTACAAGTCTAGGTACTACACCTTTAATAAATAAAAGAAAAACAATCACTCCATTCACACACTTGACATCTCACCTTGGTTACATTTTACAGTTCCCAACATATACAAAGCATCTTGTTTTCCAAACATAACCACAATAAATCACTACCAAACCTTTTATTGGCTATTTTCAGTATGAACAAAGATTGCAACCAGGTGAAAACAAATAAAAAAAACACACAGATTAATAAACTATTTACAAAAAAAGAAAAAAAGTAACCAATTTTGAGGTAAAGGAATTTACAAAAAATACCTAATATAATAATGATAGCTGCAGGTAAAGTAAATTCTATGAAAGTAGTGTTCCATATTATCTAAATTAGAAACCAAACAAGTTCTGCAATATGCTACCTACCACTGTCTACAACTTCCTGGATTTTATCGTTAGTGCCATCTGTGAGATAGGAAAGTGCCCAGCACGTGTCTGTCAGAACCTCACGGTCACTGTGTTGTAAAAGTCTGGCCAGAGTGGGGAGGAACTGTCGCACAACCTTGAACTTTGGTGGAGGGTTCTTATTCCTGCAGAGGTTGGACAATGTCCACGTTACATTCCTCAAGAAACCCGCCTGTGGAAGGTGGACATTGCAGATTATAATTTCAAACAAAACACATTTCTTACACCCTTCACAGTCATCACATTTCGCTAAAGAAAAAAGAGGTCAGTTTCTATTAATCTACTCTCAAATGATAAAATAACTTTACAACCAGTATTAACTTTATTTTTTTTTTTAAATCAGGACATAATTGCAAGCAATTACAACACTTTGCCATGCTATAAATGTGAAGAATATATGTATGGCATTCAGTGATGCATAACTTACAGATGCTAATACACATCACTAATGCTACTAAAAAATAAACTTCACAATCTAAGTAATGATTGACAGGAGCACACCAGACAAGTATTCCTGAAACAAACAGAAACATCTAAGAAGGTTGTTTGTGAAACAAGTTCTACTTACAGGAGTCTCCGGTTTGATCAGTCGTAGTAAAGGTTCAATGATCCCAGATTCGGTCACATAGTCTCTCAGGTCAGGTCCATCGCCTGAAAATAAATTGGCAATCTTCTTTTTTAAACAGATGAAAGCATATATGCCTCATTTTAAAATACTGACTAAATACTGAATGTGCTGATGTGAAAGTGGTCATATGCTCAAAAAAGTTTTAAAACTGCAAGAATTATCAGGCCACGAAGAAAAGCTTGGCGTCTTGCGACCTCTATATTTTATTCACATTTTCTGTTGTATTTAATTGTTTTAGAAGTTTAATTTTCAAGAAATAACAGAAGACAAACAAGTGAATGGTGTCTTTCAATGGAAGATTTAAATTATATATACATTATACAAAATAAAAAATTATATCTTGTCAAGACCCGTTTTCATTGGTCATCTTATTGAAGAGGCATTTACAATACTGATTAATGATTGAGTGATGGAGGTTCTTCTGACTACACTTTTAAACGCCAATGAATATTCTGTTGGCTATTTAGCTGAAAGATATCCTTCCCCGTCAGGATTCAAGACTTTGTTCAGTGGTGCTAGCCAGAGCAGTTTTCACCATATTGTGCTGTGACAGACGTTAGAACACTAAAAATGTTTCACTGCTAGCTAGAGCTTGCTGGTAATAAGCATCTGTTACACTGATGCATTTATGTGATAAAAACCAAATTCTAGTCAAAATTAGGGATATTTTACAAGGCACCTGGTGATGCATTCTCCTCTTAAAATATCAAAATTGGTGTAGAATTCTCAAAAGATGTACCACTGTATGTTGTGTATTTACAGAACTTGTCCAAGTTCTAGTTAAACTTTTATTACTCATAGTTACAAAATACAGTACTGTATAGCAATCTTAGCAATGCGCTCTATCATAGCCAAATGGCAGAGCAGAACATAGACGAAAAGCTTGTGGTGTTGAATAAGCCCACAAGTCTAATACTAACCAACCTAGCTGTGTGGCGTTCCTTTTATATATACAATGAAAAAGGTAACTGTGCAGTAAAATCACCCCGATACCCTGTGAAATTCCATGTACAGTCCTAAGTTTTCAGAACAATACAAGTGGACTCTCTGGCATTTACCGACTACAAATGTCCATTAGTGTGCCATTATAACATTCTGCTTGTGACCAGCCGACTAGATAGATGTTAATTACAGCCCCTAAATTACCTATGCTGACCAGTACAAGGTGTATCAGCACCTCTCAGCTGATTGTTCCATACAACTGATAATTATACACCACTATTATATGCTTCATAATCATCCAACATTAATCAAAATACTGATTATAATTGAAATATTACATAACGACCCTTATTTTGTTTCAATATTTTGTCATTTACCTGCAATGTTGCCAAGGGCCCAGACAGCTTGCTCACATACATTGTGGTGTGGAGAGGACAGCAGTTTGACAAATGGCGGCACAGCCCCTGCCTTCACAACAGCCTTGGTCTGATCACTTGTACCTGATGCGATGTTTGTTAGCGCCCATGCAGCCTCAAATTGCAAATCAGGCCTACAAAAAGTAAATCAATGAATAAAAATATCAAGGTAGACAATGGTTATTTCTTACCATCAAGTGACAAAAGGAAAAATCAAGATAAACACTATCCATGATCTTTATTTTTGGATGGAATGCGGAGAGACCCATATTTCCTATAATTTAAAATGGTATGATACCTATAGAAACTAGTCATTTCTCTAACCTCTGTAACTGTCAAAGCAAATGCAGGTCTTTTATTTATGTATCATCTCATTTTTTCTGATAAGCTGTTTCAAATATATCACGGAAATGGTCACCATTTTGAAAACTTGACATTTGTCAGGTTTATAAAATCTAAACAAAAACGGTAAACTTTCATGAGGTTGCAACTTTAAAATGTGCTTGATGCTATTGTAATTGGAATCATTTAATAAATGTTTGGCTATATGCATACCTATCACTATGGGAAAGGTATTCAACCATCCTGGGTATCACCCCAGTTCTGATGATGTCATCAATAGGTGGGTTTCTCTCTTTCGAAAGAAGTTTGCGAGCAGCCTGTGTACATTGCATCTGCTGTTGTGGTTCATTTCCATTTATACCATTGACAATTTCAACCAAGGTCAAGCTAACTGCATTAGTCTGAAAAAAAGAACGCAAATTAACAACTTTCACAATTTTTTGCAGCTTGTTGGACTGTCTTCACACTATAGCTACATTCAAATAGTGTAAACATTAAATTCTTAGAACAAAAGACAAAATTTCCATCCTCCTTGAAACATCAAAGCTGAATATTTGTAATAGATTTCTCAGTTCAAGTTGAAGAAACAAATTCATGGAAATCTGGCATTTGAAATATCTATAGAACTTGTCTTATGAACTATGGATTTATCAGAAATCACTATTTTATCACATTGGTTTCTTTCCAGTTTAAAATTTGCTTTTGAATTTTTCATCTTTCACATTTAAAGAATTGGAATGATGCTTGATTTTGGCCCAGTGATTATATATCATTAAAGCTACTGTGATCTTTTTGTGATACCTTGTTACTTGCATCCTGAAGGGGACTTGTTGGTTCATCATCAACAGCAACATTTCTTCTCTTCAGTAACTGGTCATCTTTCTTTGCTTTTCTCAACTCGACCGATACTTCATTTCTCCTCCTCCTCATTTCCTGTGGATGAATAATTCAATACCAAATTGATTTATATATTCAAACTGATGGAAGCAACTTGTAACAACAATTCAAAAGTATATACAGTTGAAACTAGTTATCTTGAAATTCAAGGGACTGTGGAAAAATATTTCAACTCAAATGAAGTGTATAAATAAGGCTGACGATATCAGTTTCCCAATGTTGATTATGATTGAACAAAGTAGGGATAAGATAGCACGCAAACAGCGTTAATCTGATATTTGAAATTTCTACTTTCTCCTTTGTTTATTAATCCAAACTGCAAAACATAACTTAAATCAAATACATTTGTACTTTCATTGTTCCATCTAGCACACCTGTACATTACCCTTACTGACCAAGCACATATACAATCATATCTTATGGAATTAATTGTACAAACACTAAATCTGACAAAGTGCCAGATCCTTGTCTTTAGTAAACTAACTTAAAATTAGTTGCTTCAAAAGGTGTGCTGATGCATCGCAAAAACAATTAATTTCAAAACAAATGACTTTCCCCTTACTTTATAATTGAAGGGATTGAAAAATCGCTTTGACTCAACCAAAATTTTGACTCAATGAAATTTGAGTCATCTGAACTAAAATTGCAAAGATATATAGAAGGAAAAAACTTGAGACCTGAAAATTAATTTGACTCAAGCGATTCCGAGACTAGTTTCAACTCTATGAAGTATCTGCACTGTATATGGCATCTATATAAAAAGACTTTTTTGGGGGTTCATATAATATATTGTCCCAGATTTATTAATTGTTTAAACAGCGCTATCAAAGGCAAAAAATCTTCAGAAAGACCGACTTGATCAAGCTTGAAACCAAGACTAGCAGGAAACTACGATTTTGCAACTTTTTTTTTAACTGTCTTTCAGTTTGCAATAATGATAACTAATATAAAAATGCACATGTGCAGCGACTAATTATTACAATGAATTTGAATTAATGTTATTTTCACAAAGCCTTCTCATGATATCAAAGACATTGCGGTCACGAGAACTATCAAGACGTTTGACTATATTTTTTTACTGCCGAGATTAATCGAGCCAAATACTGATCATGATCAGGAGTCGAAATATTTACATCAACATCTCTGCCTTTGTTCTTGTATGTCTTCATACGAGCGCTGGCATTTTCGTTTGAAGGCATCTTGGTAGTGTACGTGTCTTCACTTTTTTCAAATCGCTGTTTCAATTTGATTTGTAGACAGTTTACATAAAGCTCTGGGGTTTTATGATCATCGATCGCGTGATGTCTCTTATGTCGTTGATCTCAATAATTCTGGCCCCGTTGTTACATCAACAGTTAGAAATCTGAAAATAAAATCATATATTAAAAACATTGTTAAAAATTCAAAAATCAATACAGCTTAGGCTTTCAGTTTCACGTAGGAATCTTTTGTCCTCGTGGACGATGTAAAAACTAATGAAAAAAAAAGTTTTAAAAGAATTAGCTGATGATAATTTTTAAAAACGATGAAAACAAGTTTGTTTTATAAATATATATTTATGAATTAATACTTGCAGTTTCAAATGTAACAAGTCTGCAAATTTTATACTCACGTTTTCGACTATCACAGCTGCTTGTTCAAGGACTGATGGCAAGAAGACTTCGAATTTTCCGCTGTTTTGAAAAAGAACCTGTTAAATCAAAATTAATTGGTTAGTATTTTTAGATCGGAGTTTTGATTGGTTGTCACTATAGCAACAACACAATATCTTGACCCGTATTTGTGTATTCCGAAAATCTGAGCGAAGCCACTTATGAACAAATCCAATGTGCCACGAATGGCATAATCTCTAAAGAAATCTTATTAGTAAATTTAAGCATTTTGATAATATCATTCTTTCCAACAGTTTGTACATTATTAAAGAGTAATAAAATTATGAGAAAAATTGTTAGCTTGCATGAAATAAAGGAATGTGATAAGTTTATTTAGTATTTCTATCGAGTGTTAGAGGGCAAGTGTTTTCAAACAACCAAGATGTCTGCAGACGAAGACACCGAACTCCGAGACCTCGTAGCTCAAACGTTAGAAACTAACGGTGTTCTCGGTAAAATAAGGGTAAGTGTCCGATAAGGAACATATCGACAGCTTATTTTGTTACAAGGTTTTCGATACGAGCGTGCATCTTTTCAATGTTACACCATCATCGTCACTGACAAGTGGCCGTACAAAAAAGACGCCTGCAAGTTGCATGCACTGACAGGCTTCCACGCGGTATGCTGGAGATTATTTTAACAGTTCTTGTTCCATATGTCATAATTCATAAAGTGTTTACTGAACAAAAATTAACATACAATCCAAAGAAACTTTGCACAAAATCAAATAATAGTAACAGAGCAATTTAAAGTCTTATCGATAAAAAAGAAAATTTACCCTGATATACACAGACTTTGATCCAGTATTGGAATGGCATATTGCCAAGAAAGTATTGAAGAATTCAAATAATGTGTATTTCATTGTCTTATTTACAGCAGATTCAAATGTCACTTTCATGCTTCATGACACATCAATTCACACAATATGTTTTTATGTGAAATGGTTGTAGGCTGTGTTTGTCTGTATTTTTACTCAAGAATGATGTCTTTATCATTGAACTGTTGACTTATTTTTTGCTCCAGCTTAATCTGCAAAAGAGAAAGTTGGTTCAGTATGAATCATGAGTACTAGTCATCCACAAGTGTGGTCAGCAACATATGATCAGAACCCAGTGTTAAAGGTGGTCACCATGGAAGGATCTGTCCATTTTCTGATAGAATTAAAACAAAATACTAATTCAAGTTTGTCTATATCTCTGATTGAATATGAATAGTTTCATGACTAGTAAATGCAATCCTGATTCAATCAAACCTATCAGACTGACTAAATAACATGCAAATAAGGCAACCATATTAATTCTTTGAATTACAATTAGTTTACATTCAGTATCTTGATGAATCAATTGCGGGTGACAACACCTTTCTTATATTCTCAAAAGCTTGTTGTCATTTTGGTCAATTATGTCAGTAGTTCTGTGTTATAAAGATATACATTTATAAGCCAGTGAGCTGAAGTATTGTAGTTATCATGTTGCAAGTGTTTTAAATGTGTGATTAACTTCACTTTTTTTCAGGCACAACTGCGAGCCAGTGTATTTTTAGCTTTGGAAGATCAAGGATCTGTTCAGGTAATAATAGATACATTAAAACAAGATCTACATATTTATTTATTATATGACAGGGAAAGATGAAAGGTGGCCTATCAGAATTTATCAAGCCAGTCCATAATTTATTTGTTTATTTACACAGTAGGTTATACATCCACTATTATGGCATTCAGCCTTTCAGTGGACCATACATACTCCGTGATAATCAAGTCATTTACAATAAAATCAAGGAATTTATGAAACCTGATACTGTGATACTCATGTCAGTCTACAACGTTTTAGGTTTGGGTCATTGTGGATCCTATAGATTTAATTTGTCAGTGTTAAAGACAGGCTCAATCAGAAGTTGCCGGTTTGTAAGTAAATTAGATACAAGAAAAATAAGTGTTACCAGTAATAAGAATGAAAAAGAAAGAGGAGGAAGTTGAAATTTATGAAAATCCAAAATATTGTGTCTACCTACCTTTTATATCCTTAATTTCAGAATAAAACTCCTTTTGCTAATCCTGATCTGCAGAAATACTTAAATACTAAAGAAGGTGAGTTGTCTACATCCAAATATAAATTTTTAAACATAATTGGGATTAAAACCTTGTGACCATTATCTCAGATTCTCACTTTAAATAGAATAGAACTCAGAAAATAAATTCATTAATAAATGATGAAAACTTGGTACCGCTTCACTGAATAGAATTATTTATCCTTGATTTTATTAACATTTTTTCATCTTTCAAGCATGAATGATAAACAATGCCTTCCAGGAAACTTGGATTTTGCAAAGATTTTTTTGTTCAAAATCCATGTTTAAACAGGAAACATGTTTTTGAACTTACACAAATTACATGTCTGTAATCTTTTTCAGGAAGAACAACAGCTGCACTTGTGAGGGAATTTCTGGAGTTTTTCAATTTAGAATTCACTTTAGCAGTTTTTGATCCTGAGGCGGGCATTGTAAGTATACAATTTTAATTATATAAATACAATCTCCAGGTGTCAATGCCTAATAATCTGAAAACTAAACCAGGATTCATCAAGGCTCTCATGTGATAATGCTAAATATTCTAATATGCTGTGCAAAACAATAACACATTCAAATTCACTGAGTTTCATACTTGCTTTAGCTGTCAAAATACAGGGCAATGTTTGTTAACAGGAATATAGTGGCACATTTATTTCAGATTACATGTGGCTCTTAATTGGGAAAACAACAAACAAACTTCAAGAAACAAACACTTAGATGTTACTTTGATAGCCATTTTTACAGCATAAGAAATATTTGCATATCCTGACACAGAAATATGTAACCACTAAAAATTATACAGAAATGTATTTATCTTTTAAAAGGATATAATTTTGTCATGACTGGTCATTTTACTATCATAGGCAGTCCAGAAAATCTGTTATCCAGGTAATTTGGTCTGAAATAAAAGGTGTCAAAGATACTGTATTGTTAACTCAGGAACCCTGTATTAAATATCCAAAGATTTTTTGAAATTTTATATGGCCGGCTTTACAGTTTTCAATTGATGTTCTGAGTGCCACCTGAATGTCCATTTATGAATTGTTAATTTATGATAAATTTGTAGAAGGTTTAAAAAAAACACCAACTTTTGTTTTATTTTGGTAGTAATTTTTTCATTAATTCTAATCTCACACTGATTGAAAAGTATTTAAAGATAGCTGTATACATGAAACTTTACTTGACAGCAAAAATAAAAAAGCTGATATATTTGTGTGCTTGGGAGGTTGAATTGAATTTTCAGTACACACTTTTCCTTTACGGCAGGACGAATTCAGTATGTCAGCATACATTAAAACATTAATTTCACAAAACAAATTTTTACTTTTCTGAACTAGTACGTTTTGAATTCTTGAATTACTATAAGCTTGTAAAATGTATGTTACAACAATTTTAAAATAAGCATAATATTTACCCTGTAATATTATCAGGCATCCAGCATACAAAGTTTGACTCAAAGTCTGGCATCAGTCTTATTGTAGGACAATTGAATAGCAATTGTTGTAACTCTGCTGAACATGGGCTTATCGGATGGTAACAATTTGTTGGCCTAAATGGACATACACAAAGAGCCATAGTGTCATAGGAAAATCATAGTACCTACAGAAAACCCTTGTTGCAATGCATGTGGATCCATACTTTTAACATCTGATGTTCTGGGGTTAGAATCAAATGCATGAGGTCAAGGTGAAAATTAAAAGCATTATCCAATCTTTCACCAAATCATTTCTCAAAGAGAAAAGAATGGCATTGTCTACTGACACCAGAATGATCTTTTATGTGTATTTCCTTGTCTGGTTCAGGGTCCAGCTAATGAGAGTCGAGCCAATTTAGCAAGGGAGCTGAATTTAGCAGACAATGATGGCCCACCACGGGCACCATTATTTACAGAGGTAGTCAGGCAGGTCCAAGGGGGCACCGGAGGTCAGAAAAGTCGGACAAAGTCAGCCACAGAGGTATGTTGAGATCTTAACTGGTTAGATTTTGTACTTTGATATCTAAACTATCAACAATACTTATATTTGCCAACAAAAAACTAATCTTTACAATTTGTGTGATTTGTAGTGCACCAAAATTTATAGCATTGAATTACAGTGCAACTTTCCCAAACCAATTCTTTTCAAAACCAATCACATCTAGAAAACAAGGCAGTGGCAATACATGGAATGATGTGTAACATTAATAAGTGCTGACATCACCAGACAAACCAAACTGACCCTAAACCAGCCAACTGTCTCATGTGTGGTCGGTTTGGAGAAGTTCCACTGTGATTATTGTATTGCATAAATGCAGAATTTCAATCTGTTAAAAATTTAAAGTATTTGATGTAGATATTGTGTCTGTATTAATGAGATCACAAAGTTATCACAGATTTTAACAAACTTTTACCATACATTTATGTGTATGTTTACTAATAACTTTGTATTTTTTATTTTAAATGAAAAAAAATGACAGCTGTGTCTTTCCAGGAAGACCTTGATTTATGATTTACTAGCTTGGTATGAATTAATCAGTAATTGTTAGATTTCTGAATTCAGATTTGTCTTGGCTAACATGACATTTCTTGTGTTTATGGTGCACAGGAGGGGGATTCAGGGGAAGGTGATACAAACATACCCAAGGTATACAAGTTCTATCCCACTTGTATCTAGTATACTGTATAGTATGTACTGCTACATGTAGAGCTACCATAGCATGTATATGTCTATATTAATTTTGGAGTTATTGGATTGCTTTCGCATGCAGACTGGTATTTAATTTTTTTCACCCAAAACATTCCTTTCTTCAGGTTTTTCTTTATCCAAATTTGTTTCTGTTTAAACATAAATGCATTCCGTCTTTAATTTGTTACTTTTGAAAGAAAAGAATTCCACCACGTGTATTTTGTTCAGAAGTATGCCTTACTATTGTGTTGTAACAGCTGTTATGCTATATTTACACTGATATCTGTGGTAAGGTGTTTTATACTTCAACTGGTTTGATTAAAGTACAGTGTAAGAAACACCCATTACAGCTTTGTGCAGCTTGGGATCACATGTAAAAATACCAAATCAATTGTAAGGCTTGGAATCCAGTGTAATTAAATGCAGATGCAGTCTTAACTTAGATCTTCAATAGAACACATTGTAGATCTCTTATAACTTCAGTGTAGTTCTCTGATATAACTTCAGTGTTAGACCTACAATAACTACAGTGTAGTTCTCTGATATAACTTCAGTGTTAGACCTACAATAACTTCAGTGTAGTTCTCTGATATAACTTCAGTGTTAGACCTACAATAACTTCAGTGTAGTTCTCTGATGTTACTTCAGTGTTAGACCTACAATAACTACAGTGTAGTTCTCTGATATAACTTTAGTGTTAGACCTACAATAACTACAGTGTAGTTCTCTGATATAACTTTAGTGTTAGACCTACAATAACTACAGTGTAGTTCTCTGATATAACTTTAGTGTTAGACCTACAATAACTTCAGTGTAGTTCTCTGATATAACTTCAGTGTTAGACCTACAATAACTACACTGTAGTTCTCTGATGTTACTTCAGTGTTAGACCTACAATAACTTCAGTGCAGTTCTCTGATATAACTTCAGTGTTAGACCTACAATAACTACAGTGTAGTTCTCTGATGTTACTTCAGTGTTAGACCTACAATAACTTCAGTGTTAGACCTACAATAACCTCAGTGCAGTTCTCTGATGTTACTTCAGTGTTAGACCTACAATAACTACAGTGTAGTTCTCTGATATAACTTTAGTGTTAGACCTACAATAACTACACTGTAGTTCTCTGATGTTACTTCAGTGTTAGACCTACAATAACTTCAGTGCAGTTCTCTGATATAACTTCAGTGTTAGACCTACAATAACTACAGTGTAGTTCTCTGATGTTACTTCAGTGTTAGACCTACAATAACTTCAGTGTTAGACCTACAATAACCTCAGTGCAGTTCTCTGATGTTACTTCAGTGTTAGACCTACAATAACTACAGTGTAGTTCTCTGATATAACTTTAGTGTTAGACCTACAATAACTACAGTGTAGTTCTCTGATATAACTTTAGTGTTAGACCTACAATAACTACACTGTAGTTCTCTGATATAACTTTAGTGTTAGACCTACAATAACCTCAGTGCAGTTCTCTGATGTTACTTCAGTGTTAGACCTACAATAACTTCAGTGCAGTTCTCTGATATAACTTCAGTGTTAGACCTACAATAACTACACTGTAGTTCTCTGATATAACTTTAGTGTTAGACCTACAATAACTTCAGTGCAGTTCTCTGATATAACTTCAGTGTTAGACCTACAATAACTACACTGTAGTTCTCTGATATAACTTTAGTGTTAGACCTACAATAACTTCAGTGTAGTTCTCTGATATAACTTCAGTGTTAGACCTACAATAACTTCAGTGCAGTTCTCTGATATAACTTTAGTGTTAGACCTACAATAACTACACTGTAGTTCTCTGATATAACTTTAGTGTTAGACCTACAATAACTTCAGTGTAGTTCTCTGATATAACTTTAGTGTTAGACCTACAATAACTACAGTGTAGTTCTCTGATATAACTTTAGTGTTAGACCTACAATAACTTCAGTGTAGTTCTCTGATATAACTTCAGTGTTAGACCTACAATAACTACACTGTAGTTCTCTGATGTTACTTCAGTGTTAGACCTACAATAACTTCAGTGCAGTTCTCTGATATAACTTCAGTGTTAGACCTACAATAACTACAGTGTAGTTCTCTGATGTTACTTCAGTGTTAGACCTACAATAACTTCAGTGTTAGACCTACAATAACCTCAGTGCAGTTCTCTGATGTTACTTCAGTGTTAGACCTACAATAACTACAGTGTAGTTCTCTGATATAACTTTAGTGTTAGACCTACAATAACTACACTGTAGTTCTCTGATGTTACTTCAGTGTTAGACCTACAATAACTTCAGTGCAGTTCTCTGATATAACTTCAGTGTTAGACCTACAATAACTACAGTGTAGTTCTCTGATGTTACTTCAGTGTTAGACCTACAATAACTTCAGTGTTAGACCTACAATAACCTCAGTGCAGTTCTCTGATGTTACTTCAGTGTTAGACCTACAATAACTACAGTGTAGTTCTCTGATATAACTTCAGTGTTAGACCTACAATAACTACAGTGTAGTTCTCTGATATAACTTCAGTGTTAGACCTACAATAACTTCAGTGTAGTTCTCTGATATAACTTTAGTGTTAGACCTACAATAACTTCAGTGTAGTTCTCTGATATAACTTTAGTGTTAGACCTACAATAACTTCAGTGTAGTTCTCTGATATAACTTCAGTGTTAGACCTACAATAACTTCAGTGCAGTTCTCTGATATAACTTTAGTGTTAGACCTACAATAACTACACTGTAGTTCTCTGATATAACTTTAGTGTTAGACCTGGAATAACTTCAGTGTTAGACCTACAATAACTTCAGTGTAGTTCTCTGATGTATCTTCAGTGTTTGACCTGGAATAACTTCAGTGTAGTTCTCTGATATAACTTCAGTGTTAGACCTACAATAACTTCAGTGTAGTTCTCTGATATAACTTCAGTGTTAGACCTACAATAACTTCAGTGTAGTTCTCTGATGTTACTTCAGTGTTAGACCTACAATAACTTCAGTGTAGTTCTCTGATATAACTTCAGTGTTAGACCTACAATAACTTCAGTGTAGTTCTCTGATGTAACTTCAGTGTTAGACCTGGAATAACTTCAGTGTAGTTCTCTGATATAACTTCAGTGTTAGACCTAGAATAACTTCAGTGTAGTTCTCTGATGTATCTTCAGTGTTTGACCTGGAATAACTTCAGTGTTAAATCATTTCAAATATTTTAACTCAATTTAGATCATAGGTAAAAGTGGGGAGGAGGAGTTTAAATATATATACCACTTCAATGTTTAGCTAATTGAACTTATGGAACAAGGTGGTATTAAACTGGGTAGATGGGTGGGGTTACAACTTCACTGATGTAATGTAATTTTATTTTACTGTTGTAACGTGATATTATTAAGAATAAACCTATCTAACTGGAGTGAAAAGTCTGTGTGTTATTGTAGTGATTGGTTACAACTTCCTTGTATGTAGCCTCTGTAATGTATACTAGTTGTCAGTGAAATCCAAAAATAGATTTACATCCTGTATATCCTTGTCTATACCTGTCTCTGCCCAGCATTGGTGTTGTTTTTGAATTGTAGGACTTTGTTGCAATTGTTGTCAGTATATCACTATATAATTATGCTTGAACACTGACATTTGGATTCTGGGTTTCTATGGGGTTTAACTATCCATTCCCGAAGTCTGACTGAAAGAAACTGAAAAAAAAAATGCTTCTTGACATGTTTTGATTTAAAGATTTTTCGTCCAATAAAATGTTAAGATTTTGGGTAAAGGATTGAAAGACCATCAGTACAATAGACAAAAACCATGCTATATATTTTTCTGTTATTGAAAAATATTTTTGAGGTAGGCTATACTGTATTGTAATAGCTTTTATTATATTCAGTTAAGTCATCTGATTCTTCAGATAAAGATGTTTGTGAAAAAAGAAAAAAGAAGAAATTTTGGTCTTTTCAAAAAACCCTTAACTGATGTTCATGAAATTTTGTTGACACCTTCCATGGCCAAAAGTGAATCCAACTTGTAAATTGTATGGTCCCCATACCTAAGGAATTTTAGGGAGAGGGAAAAATTATTCAAATTTCAAATATCTTCTCAAAAACCACATAGGTTAGAATGAAATACTTGATGGACCTTAACATATAAGTTGCTTTACCAAAGTCGTGAATTTGGGATTAGATATACTCAGGTAGTTATTGGTAAATAGGAAACTTGATTGAGCTAGTATATATTTATAAGATTTGTTTGATTTCTGATCTATTATCTGTTAACACGGGATGTCAGTTAAAGTTATGCCCAAAGGCCTTTTAAGTGTTTTCTTAATTTTCTCCTTTATTTAAATAAGACAATATTATTTTGATGAATGCTGTGGCTATTTATGTTTTGTCTATAGCTTCCCTCTGACCCGTACTCTTCTGTGGCTGCATGTGGTTTTATATTATAAATCTTCAAAATTAACTGTGATTATTATTAGCTAATGGTAGGACATTGGTTTGATGAGTAGTCACTAGTGCGAATCTCAGCATGGACATGGTGTTGTATCCTTGGACAAGATGCTTTACTCTGCTTGCTCCAGTTTACTCGGCTGTAAATAAGTACATAATTGGGCAGTGGTGGAAATTTGGTGTTCAAGCTTTTAGTGTCAAATAGCAGCTTTGGCTGTTTACTATCCAGAGAGTTGAGAGAACATGCCTAGTAGCAAACTGCCCTACAACAACATATAATTCATCTAGGAACCAATTTGATGCAGCTGTGTTGCTGTGATGAGGCAGTATATAAGAGCTTCATATTAACATGTATTATTAGCAGTTAGTTGCATGTTCTTAACATGTCTATACTCCTTAACGTCAAGGTCAAGGTCACAGGAAGGGGTCAAATGATTAAATATTTCTGATCACTTTCACATACTCTTCTTAGGACTTTTACTTAATGTGGTCATACTGTGATTGTATAGTAAATTCTTTATGTCTTATTCAATCTTATATCAAAGAGATAGTGGTGAAGGCAAGGGGTCAGATGTGAAATTGCCATAATATATTGAAAACTTATAACTCAGTTTATCTTGTCTTGAATTTTACTGGGGGAAAATTGTTGCTACATTGGACAGATGTGAGAATAATGGGAAAGGGGAAGGTGTGGTGTGTTATGAATGAAAACATGTACCTGTGTAGGTCTCTTTGTTTTCATTTATTTCGAATGATTTCTTTCAAACTTTGTTTTTATGGGATAGATTCAAAATTCAATAAAGGCGGGATCTTAAAGTCACAACATGGCCTGTAGTTGGCACATCCATTTGTGAACTACTGTTGCTAAAATTACTGTTGCTTCACCTTACTTATTATTTTTCAGCAGGTGCTTGTGTTTGACCTTTTCATTATTGTGCACATTATAAAATTGCCACATATCAACAATACTGCTGAGATAATTATGCCTGGAAGCGAGAAATACTACATGCCTGTATGACTGCTTATTGTATAGCTTCACAGATCATTGTATTAAAACAATAATTACTGCTTGTTCTGTTATTTAAATGTGTATAGACTATTGCAAGTTATTCTTTCTGTATTTTTCTTCACTTATTTGCAAATTTTTGTGGTTTTCATTGAACTTGAAGAGAAAAGGAACATTTTTTTTTGGAAATCATAATACACTTATTTTTTATGTATGATTTTTTTTCATGTTTTTTCCTAATGTTATTCTAGTCTCGATATTTGTGAAAATAAAAGCCCTCCGAAATAACAACTTCTAAATTATATAGGAAATTTAAATGTCAACTATGGTATTGTTCTGGTTTTCAAATTCATTGAGTAACATTGTAACCTTGTTTTATATTGATTGACGTGTCATTTCTCCATGAAAGAAATACTGGTACATAACATCCTGCCGAGTTAATGTACTTAATTATACATGTACACTATAAACATGAATTGTCCACAGGATTATTGACTACATGCCTTTTTGCTTTAAAAACAATATTAAGGTATTCTTATATATTCTTGGGAATGACGATAATTTTATTTTCTTTTAATCTTTTTTCCCTTTTTTTCTTCAGGAATTAACAAAAAAGCAATTATTAGATGCACAGAGTAAATTTGACTACTATGACAAGGTAAGTTACAGATGTACACAGTAAAGCAAGGATATAATTCAATCAATTACTTCATTTACTGCCAATATATTTTGTTTCATTTCCTTGTTTGCTCCGCTGCAATAAAAGAGCAGGATGAGGACGAAGTGTTACATTACTGCAAAGCTTACTATTTGTGTTAACATAAACTTTAAAAAGTTGTCATGTGTTTAGCTCATTTTCTCAAAACCTTTTACGACCTGCAAGTTTTAAATTATGATTAAAAAAAGCTAGATTGAAAACAATTTTGAGGTTAGTTACAGGAAAATTTTTTATAAACTTCTGCAGGAACTTGGAATTGAACATTTATTGTATGCTCACCCCCAATAAATATTTGGCCTGTTGATTTTTTTTTTACCAAAATTTTTGTGTTGTGTTTTGAAACATTGTTTGTCATACTTTGGAAAATTAAAATACAATTTTAAATTACACAATTATAAATTTTACAACAACTTTTTTCTTAGTATGTCTATAATGGACTTTTTGGTAATGATTATGTGAAAAAGAAAATTATGTTCATGTATGAAAGTGTGGTCTTTGTGGTATGTATATAGTTCTCCTGTATTTTTAGGATAGGAATGGTGAAATTGATAAAGATGAATTAAGGGAACTCTTCATGGACATGTTTCCACATTTCAATAGGTATGTATGTGAAAGTGTATACTTAATATATTGTAATGCTATCATATTCAGTGTCCTTAATTAGAATGCTACATCTGCAGGTGTCATATAGTACTTACTACCTTTACTGCGTATCTACAGGTCTCGTGTGTTTTCATAATTTTTGTTTTTGCAGATTATCTCTAAACCAAGAATTCCATTTCATTAGTTTTATGGTACACCTTTGAAATTAGAGATGCAATTGACCTTGAGGTTTAACAATTTCCGAACACGAAGGTCACATTTTCTAAAAACAACAGAGATACCATATAGTATGTTTTTGTGGCTATTATCAAGCCTCTAAAGACAATACCCATGAATACTTCTTGTTATACATATATACCTGTTTTTGTTTCTCATTTATAGAGAATACAGTGTTTTGAAATATAAGCCATATTTTGGTGACGGTGAAGAAAGACAAAAGAGGCAGGCCTGTAGCGAGCCAGTTTTGTTTTTCTGTCCCGAGCCAAAATACAACTTATTAGGACACTGACCATGTATTTTATTTATCGTGCAACATCAATTTTCCATCACTGCCGATTACAACAAAAAAATATGTGGCAGGTGTATTCCGCCAACAGCGGTGCCAGTTGCAGGATGAAAATATATATAAACATGGTTTTGTGGTGTTTTCCGATATTGACATAAGCAGTTGGTTTGTTTTGCATCTTCAGGAACATGTTGGATCGGTATGTCAACGATGAGTTCCGGGCAGCGGATCGGGACTTCAGCAGTAGTAAGTGAAGCAAGAGTTAATGTAGAAATAATTTGTAGTAGTTCATTAATTAAAGTTACAATCTGTCCATTAGGTCTTATTCCCTGACCAAATACAGTTATAGCCCTTGTTTAGCATAAGTTGGCATATTTCAGTACTAGGTCAATGAAAATTACAAATTTTGTGTTTGAATATTGTCATATTCTCCCACTTTAAAGAATATTAGGACAGAATTTTGATCAAAATTTGGACTGAGATTAATTTTTCATGCTCAACTTCGTTCAGTTAGAAATACTGGTAATCAATTCTGGCAGATATTGTTTGTTTAGGTTACCTGTCACTCATGCCAAAAGGTAAAATGTATCCATTATGCTTGGTATGACTGTTGGCATGTAAACATAAACATTTAAGTTGCATCGTGATTGAGGCTGCCAAGTCTTGGTAAAGAAAACAAGATTTTTGCATGAACTTTTTGGTAATTCATTTTGTCATAAGTTTAACTGCTGAATGTGTTTTTGATACCATTCATTCGCTGAAATAGGTGTTGTCATGAACAATGGTAGATAGGGTATTTGTTTTATCTTGAAATAATTTACATGTACCTACAAGACTTTAAAGACGAATGCAGTATTGAAAAATATATCAGTATTTTCTGAAACAATGTGTGTGTGACTGACAAATTTAATGGTGAAAAATAAGTTCAATACTGTTAACAATCTCTCTCTGGCTGATTGCTTAGTGTAGATTCATTTTACTTTCCTTAAGACTTTTATAAAGTTGATGAGGGAACTGCATGGTATTCAAAATCTAAATAGTTGAAGAGATGTAATGCATGCTGGGATTATGAATCAACTAAAACAGTATTGCAGATAACCGATTCAAGTACTGATAAAGACTGCACAATGAAGATTTACAAATCCCTAAGCAAGGATTAGAAGTAGTTTTGTATCAAACACACTCAACCACTGCTGGTTGCCAACAAGTGGCCTGTTTTTTGTGAACTGTTAATGAAAGTTTAATGCTTTATAAGCCCATGTATTTTTATGGGAAGGTGGGATGGGGCACATTGTGTTACCCATGGCTGTCTGTCTGGTTGCATCCTTTTCCAAATCAACGTCATATCTTAAGAATTCTTCTTCAGATATTGTTCATATTTATCCCATATTATCATAACATCAAGATCTTCACAGCATCACATAAAAAGTGGTCATCAGTTAAGGTTAAAAGGTCAGAGGTTACATTTGACAATGCCTGCAAATTCTTTGAACAATGATTTAATATGCATGGATGCGATGATATTCCTGTCTTCAATTTTCAATTCTTAAATACAGAAAGTTCCTACAAGAAAGAAGTAATACTCTCTCTCATAGACAATTGCCATGAATTCTCCTTTAATAATGTCCAATAAGAAATTCTCTGTGTTCTGGATAAATAAATAAGTTCCAGCATAGCAAAATTGATTTTCTGTAATCCAGACTTCTCTCTAACTTGACAAGTTATCTGACCCCATTATTAGGTTTTTTTGATTTTGATTAAGGAGAATCCACTGACTTGAAAGACTTATCCAACTGTCATTTGGTTGATCAAACCTATGATGATTCTCTCAGTGGGCTTGAGGAGAACTTTGTGATATCTAATCTTTTATTTCATTTTCCTTCAACTGTTAATACTTGCACTTGTGCATGTGATAAAGAACTGTGTCCAACAGTAAACATTTATGGGCGACAAATGTATCTTGTCTCATGTCACACATGGTTTGTTATGAATGTCAAAAAGCCATATTATTGTAAATATGGTTATTTGGACAAGGTGTTAATTTTTAAGATTTCAGTATGCAAACTGTATGAAGTTAATAGGGGTTATCTTTGCAATCAGTGAACATTCGTATAGCTAATATATATTTTGATATGTATGTAATACTTCACATATTCATACAAGTGGGTGAAATTTACCTGGCCAAATGACTTTTGTGTAATTGGTGTTCTTAATTTCCCCTTCACCTCAATTTTAATATTTACAGTATATAAAAAACCTAAAACATTTCAGTGATAAAGAAATGGCACAATATTATTTCTTTCACCTCTGTTCACACTTGTTGTAACTGTTAATGAGAAAAAAGGAACGAAGATTAAAAAAAAAAAAAAAAGATGATGTTCTAACAGCTACTGTGATTAACCTAAGTTTACGAAATGTTTGGTCTCATTTTTAAATTCAGCTATTTAGCTTTGTTTTAGTCCTGTTACACATCTTATTTTGACACTGGAATTGTGTTTCGTAGGAGTTGACAAAAGTTGCCAAGAGGTCAATGCATCTGGCAAATGTTACACCTACATTTAAACCTGATCTAGTTTTGGGGATATTTGGACAATTTTCAACATTGCTTCAGACTAACATTAATTTAGTGTGAGATGTTTCTTAAAAACTATGCTTTCAACCCACAGGTATCACTTTTGATGAATTCGTGGAGATGTATAAGAGGCTGTTTATCTTGTGTAGAACAGTTGTTGCTGGTGATGTGTCTGATATTGTTCCACAACCAAGAGCACGTTCACCACACAGCAGGGTATGTTCTGTTCTATAAAATTTAACTTCAAAGGAGAAAATGGGAAAAAACCAGAAAATTCCTTCTGGACAGTGGATTCCAAGTTCAAACACAGATTCTACTTGGTTCCAAGAAACTTTTTTAATTTTCCAGATTTTTTTTTATTTCATATGCTATCTTCAGAAGATAGCTTTTCAAAACAAAAATATGAACAACATAGTTAAAGAGTTAAATGGTAGTACATGTAATGTGTATGATGTCTAGGGAGAAAAGGTAAGACCTTATATGAACTAAATAACTTCTGAGCTTGAAGAAATTGTAAAATACCTTTGTCTTTTGTAAAACTTCATAACAAACACTGCAGCCTGTCATTCATTAAAAAAAAAAAATCTGGAATGTTTTCGATATTTATCACATCAAAATTTGCTCTTTAATTGAAAGAGGAAAACTTAACCTTATTCTGTTTTGTTTATGTAAAGGGAAGTTTATCAGAAGGTAAAAGTTTTGTGGATTCCAAAAACCAAAAGAACCTGTTAAGTGGAAGAAATGATGACTTAAGAAACGGACCAAACAAGCACTCAGTTGAAGCAGATTTAATGGGAGGCAGCGATATCGAGGAAGATCCATTTTTTGATGACCCGATCCAGGGTTCTGGTGGTCTTAAGATGTATGGGAGGTAAGTGTTGAAACCATGATTCAGCTTGGTAGTGGTGTTTTTTTTTATTTTGTTTTGCTTTTTGCATAGGGAAGGATGTGTTTGTTTTAGAGTAGGTGACACTGTTTGCTTGTGCTATTGGATACAATTTATTTCTAACAAACGAAAAAGAATCGGAAAATTTCAGGGGAAAAATATAGATATTTGATTTTTTTGTTAGGGTTGAAATTTTGTTTATGCAAGAAATTTTGAATTTTGACTATAGCAAGAATTTTATCTACAGTATCAGGTAGTGTTATAATATCATTGTATGGAGATCGACAAATGTTTCTACATCTTAAATTTGAACAACAGTATCATTATTCCTTCAGCATACTCCAAACTGCTTATTTAGCTTAACAAAATATGTGGAGTATGCTTTCCTAAACAAAATCATCAGTTATTGATTGAAGAGAAACCTTGATATATTTTATGTATATCTGATGGTAACAAATTTAGAAATGAAGGATTTCATAATGACTATTTCAAAAGAACTTTTCACATCTGCTTTCTTCATATTACGTAAAAGTTGGTGAAATTAGTTGTGTTTTTCTGCTTATATAAATACTTTTGTTTCGGATGAAAATTACAGAAGCTTATTGATAGGCGGAGTTATTGTTTTCATGAATTTGACCTATTTCTTTTCTTGTTTTTTTAATAAATTTTGTTTTGTTTTATAAATATATCAGTATTTTAATTTGATTGATTTACGTTTTTCAGCCTAAGGACTTTTGTTCATTAGTTTGCATGACACATATTTATTTACATCTTCTTCACCTTATATTCACTTTAAAAATGGATTATCTGTCTTGTTTTCTCTCAGCATCTGATAATTACAATACATGGCTCGAAAGTGTCCATGTACAATATTAAATATTGGTTACGACAGAGAAACTTGAGCTAAATGACAAATAACAACAGAAAAGCATGTGCTTAATTGTTAATGCTTGGTATGCTCTCCTTTTTAACCACCCTCTAGAAGATTGCTATGATTAATGATGCTTTAATTAACCTCAATGTGTTTTTAATTGTTCATTTGTGATGTGAAAATGTCAAGGTACGTTTCACTTGTTCAGGTTTCTCCCTTGTCTTTCGATTATCTCCCTTTGCTTTCCCACCCAATATCTGGATACTGAAATAGCGTTTCTTCCCATTGGTAGCTCTTTCTACTGTGTACCCTACCCATTCTTTAGAAAGAAGTTTAGTTCCTATTGATACTGTCCTCTTTTCTCATGTTTATTTGAGATACTGCAAAAATTTCATCATGATTAAGTGTAAACGATATTAAAACTAGAATTGATCTTGTCAGTCTCACTCATACATCTAATTTGTAGCCATGAAACTTTCTCCTTTTTTGCTCTAAAGAATGTGAATATAAAATGTACTTTGATTTTTTTCCTATTTTTGATTTTGGGGTGGATATTTCAATGATTTTAAGATTTTATGGTTCAACAAACACATAATTTCCTGTATGTATTATTTCTGATTTTATGTGACACAAGTTGTGAGACAAAGAAAGTTTAAATTATGTACAATACAGAGTTTTAAGATGTTTTAGCAAGACAAGACCATGTTTTTAGGAATGGAATGAATCCACAATATGTAAAGCATGTGCCTTCATATAAATGAACACTGCATGTTGCAAGAACCAAATCAGTATTAGTATTTCTACATTTATGATGCATCCCTGTTTGATCCTCCACGTAATAATATATGGTATACTTCAGATATAATATTTCTTTCTATACACCTTGTATACTGACTCATATATCAGTATATATAGACCTACAGTAATTAGATTTCACCTTAAATAGCAGCCTTGCCCATACACATGAAACAAGGGACTGAATGCACCTTGTATAATTAAATGCCTTGCCAATTAGCACCTTGAAAAAATAAAGAAAAGATTATTCAGAACCTCAATTAAATCAACAGTATATCCGATAGTGTAGCTGTATAAGTAGACACCATCCTACACTATATTCCTATATTCAACCCCTCACACTGTATCAAAGCCTCACCTGAATGTTATGATACACTGGTCATTAAGTTTATTTGGGTTCGCCCTGTCAGTATTACGGATCAACCACAACCTCTGAGGCAGGACTCCAAGCCACGGCCGTCCCAAATCCCCGTGTATTCGTCACTCAGGAGGTGGGCTATTGTTTGTGTGCTGGACAGTGTTTGATATTTGTCCTAAACTGACCTTTGAGTGTCTTGGATTTGGCGTGATTTTATACTAAAAAATGTTGGTTTTTGATTGTAGTGTATGTGTTGCTCTTGAAAGTATTTGAGGGATTTTTGTTTTTAATTCACCATTTTCTTTAAAATTAGAGATGATCACTTGTTTTACAGATGTCCTGGCACCTTGTTTATAACCTTTTAATGGATTAAACAATTTTCCTTTTGTTTCTCTGATATAGAAGTAAAAATTTTCTGTTGAACAAACTTAAATAATTTTTCTACTAATTATGCACACATTTATTTCATTTCCTGGTGTGGAAAGCAATAGCCTGACTAATTTTTCTGAGAAATTCAGGATGTGAATGTAATATTTCATTCATTAGTTTTAATCATTTAGCCTTTATTTTGTTGTCATTGATTTCCGAATGTGGTAAAAATTGTAAACATTTTTTATAGAAATGAAAAAGTGTTGGAAACATTGATATTCTGAGAAAAATCTGTTATTCTGATTGACTTTCTATCTCATTCATGTATGGTAACAGAATATTAATTTCATAGTTGTAATTTTGGTAATGCTTTCAATGACAATGAAACATTTGATGCACTTATACTTGAACATCTAAATTTAGCTATTGCCATCAGTCTGCCGTCTATGACTCGCTGGTATTGTCAAAATACCACAATCGTAGTTATACCATTGTATTAATGTTCAGAAAGTTTCAATTTCTTTTTGCGATATCAAATTGGGTGTGTTCTGGTGTTGTTTTCCTTGTTCTCATTTGTTGATTTGGGAATGTGATGTTAAATGGATTGGCCAAGATTTACATGACAGGTGTCGCAGGTAAAGCTGAAGACACTTACTCTTTTGGAACACATGGTCTTATTTACCTTGAACTTTTAATGAGTCACCATGTACACATTACTTTTGTTTATATTTTCTCCTGGTTTTATTTAATTGGAGTTTGGATTATGATTATTTTGACATGTTTGTAATTTTCTTGTTTTTAAATGCCCAAATAAGGAAATATTAGAAATGTGGAATGTGGGAGGCCCAATATCGGTTACTGAGGCAATATGGATGACATCCAGTGTTATTTTTGAACAAATGACTCTCCTATAATTTTATAGAGAAAAATAAATCCCACCAGAAATATTAGTTATTTAAGTGTTCAGTCACAGGCATCAGGCATTTCATGTCAGTAAATCCAGACAGTAAGGGAACCATTCTGGAAGACATGTTGATATTTTCTTAGTATTAGAAATGATATTTAGAACCGTAATTGTACCAAGCTCCTCAGGTAGACATACTTCACCTTACTGCTGTTGTACAGAAATTGATTGCCATATGTCAATGATGCCTTTAGACTTCAAGCAAAAAGTCAGTACTGTTTGTTTCTTTTTCATAGTACCTGGTTTGAATAGCTCCTCTTGTCAGAAGTTGGTCAGGGTTACTATTAGTATCATTAGGAAGTCAATTTGTGCAGGACTAGGCAATACACATACTGGACCCATCTAATTCTTTAGAACTAATATTTATTTTTTTCTAAGTGTTGATAAATCCAACCTTTTTGACAACATATCTGAATTAGAAATCAAATCAGTATTGATTTGCATGTCCTGCTGATCAAGGTCAGCGTTTTGATATTTTTTCTAAATTCATAAAAAAAAAAAAGTTCAAATTGAGATCAATAGCCAGGTGAGTGTATCTAGGCTTGGTATTGGTTAGCTTTATTCTTAAATAAATATTATATTTTTTACCTCTAGCTTCATATCCTAAATTTTGCTTATTATTGATATCTTATTCTATTGTAAACAGTTCTTATTTTTCAATGGTATACCATAACTGGTATATTGATGTTTACATACAATATATATCAAGATCCACTAATAAGTTAACATTTGTTTAAAGATATATAACCTTATATAATATATATATGTTATTTGAGTTTTGTTTTTCTTCACTATTCATTTAACACATTTTTTATACTATTTTTGCAAAATCTCAAAGTTCAGTACTAAAAGCATGATCTGATCTTTCTATCATGATGCTGTTTACAAGTTCATATCAGTTGATTAAATTTTCGATAATGATATTTTGATAGATTTATCTTTGAAACAGTTTCCAATTTTCAATTATTGTAGTGATGAACGAGGAAAATCTCTGAATGGAAGCTCATTGAAGTCTCCACCTTCCAACCAGAAAAGTCCTGGTGGTGGTCTGTCTTCACTACAGGGCCTCCCCACACTGAACCAACAGAAACAACGCAAACCACGTAAGGATGCTTTTGTTTTAACATTCAGGTGAAAATTACTAACAAATCATGATGGTTCTCTATGGAAACTCGAGCGTACAACATTTAATGACACAAACAGTTTGAAGTAGATGCTACCAAATCTGATGTAGAGAGCCATCACCAAATTCTCTTTATTTCATCAGTTTCTGTAGTTTACTTCCCTAATGATCTATGAAATGGTTTAAGCTTTCCAATCTTGGCACATCTTCAGTTTCTCCTGGCACCTCCAGGTGTTTTATATTGTATTTCCTCAAATGAAATCTTTCATACATGCACAAAATATAACAAAAATATTTCATGATAGTCATACCCAAGTATGGATTTTATAGAGAATGTTTAGATCATCTCAGAACATCATTAATATTTTCAGAATGCCTTTTTGAAAGGCTTTATATTCATAACAGAAAAGTTGCCATTCATATGGAAAATGCATGTTGTACCCCACAAATATTCATAACCAGGAAAACTGTGTCATGGACCACCTCGTAGCGAGTCAGCTATTATTTTCCAAATTTGAGATATTACCTGAAATGAATATTCTGAGCTGTTTTTTTTTTTTCTATTTGAGGAAATACACAGAGTTTTGAGACTATTTTCACACTGTTAAAGTGAGCACCTCCTTCTTCATTACAGAGCAAATTGACGCCGATGACAGTTTACGAAATATGGATCGAGACTTAGCTGGCCTTGGTATTGATGGCGGTGTGTGTCCTTGCTTACGATCACAATATTATACCAGTATTACAAACTACCCCTTGACTGCTTTGTATCGTGTAAACTTTCATGTCAACATTTTCTATTGTTTTGTATGTCTGTTAGGTTTCAAATCACACTTAGGTCTTTTTCTTAAATGTTGATATTGGACAAAGATCATGAACTATAACAAAGACATTGTAGAATATATTTTTTTAAAAATGTGTAACTCTGACAAGTTCATAACCAAACGTTATTACTGTAATACTGGATGTTCAGATGATGTGTTAACATAATTGCCGTTCGATTCCCCAATTATGTTAGTTCCCTGATTTCCTCCCACAGTCATGGAGAACTATATATCAATTGAACGGAAGATATCTAATAAATCTGGCAGTATACAGTAATCATTGCAGCAAAATTTGTGAACTTACTGAAAATGAATTGTTGGTCACACATTCCTGACAACTATTCTACATCATATCTCTCTTGGCTTTCGTCAGTTTTCACTGTCACAACTTTGAGTCAAAAGTACATTTGTTTCTAGTTGCAGTATCAGAATTTTCTGTTTATGAATACATTGTTAATTAAGAATTACTTTTTTCATTAGTTGATATACTGAGTAATGATTGACTGAAGGTCTCAATTTTGAATGTATTTTTATTGAAATAAGCACCTAGTATTGTTTCTTATCTGCAGATGGAGACTTTGACTATGACGATGATGATTTTGTGAGTGAAGGGTAAGTCATTCTCTACAGCTATTTTTCATTGTATGAATAAAATGGATTTTTTTAGGTCATCTGGCCTGCAAGGTCAGAATGAAAATAGTAAAAAAACATGACCTATAGCCGGTGTGTTTTGTCCAGGGTGCTGATATTGGGCCTGTTGCATGCTGGGATAAAGGGCTTCCAAATTTGTTAAAAAGAATGACCTTGATTTATTTTAAAGGTCACAGGGCTCAAATGTCAAAATCTTTATACATCTTCTTCACAATAACCAAAAGGCCCAGGGTGCTGATATTTGGCCTGTCAAATGGCAGGATGAAGGCTAACCAAGTTTGTTCATGTAATTGACCCATTTTCATGGTCAAAGGTGTCAAATGTGTTAAAATGTTCAAAAGACTTCTTCACAATAACCTAAAGGCCCAGGGTGCTGATATTGGGCCTGTAGCATGATGGGATGAAGGACTACTGTGTTTGTTAAGTTATCTGACCTGAAGGGTCTAGATGACCTATTGCTAATAAGCATCCTCCGTTTGTGTGCACTGTCCATAAACTTTTCCTTTAAAACACTAATCCTGCTTAACACCTCAGTGGATTTTAACCAAATTTGATCGGAAACATCATTAGGGAAGGATAATCATTTTGTAAATTCATAAAGTTGATTAGACAATATGGTAGTTAGGCAATACTTTGCTTCAAAATGCTACCCTTCATTAATGCTTGAAATGAATTCAAATTTTGTCTATAACATCATTAGGGTTGACAAATAATTCTTAAATTCAGAATGTTGATTTGATATAGGGGACGTAGGGACACGGCCCCAAAATTGGAAGTTTGTCAATATTTTGCTTTAAAATGCTACTCTCCCTTAATGCTTGTGTAGATTTTAAGCAAATTTGGTCTGAAACATCATTGAGGGTGAGGAATCATTTCCTAAAATACAGAAAATTGATTTGACCCTTGGGGACTTGGGGACAGGGTCCCAAAAGAGGAAGGTAGTCAATATTTTGCTTAAAGAATGCAACTCCTTAATAACCAAGTTTGGTCTGAAACATCATTGCAGGTGAGTTATCCTTTCTTAAGGTCAGAAAATTGATTCAACCCTGAGGAACTTGGGGGCAGGTTCCCACAAGGAGAAGCTAGATAAAGTTTTGCTCAGAAATGCTTATCTTTCTTAATATGTCAGGGTAGATTTTAACTAAATTTGACCTGGAACATCTTCAGAGAATCGCAATGATATCAAACGTGCATGAAGTGATTCTGCAATTGTCCTGACCAAATCTTATTTTTTCACCTAGGTCCAGAATCTAACATTACTCATCTTGAACAGTTGTATTGAATTATACTCTCCAAGTTTCCTTCACACCATTGAGAAAAATATTTGGATTTGGATATATTGATTTGAAAGAAAGATATGTTGTTTTTTTTTTAGCTTGGTCAAAAGCTCAACATGGTAAAAACAGTAGCCATTTTGTGATATTTTCATGAACAGAACCAACCATTTATGAGCTTCTGATACTTTAAAGGAATATTCATAATATGAATTCATCAGATTTGTTAGACCACAATCAGTGCATTCTGTGGTTTGTCAATGGAGTCATTGATTGTCAGATGACAGTTAAGGGCCATCACCCTTTTGTTTCATATTATTGACCTTGACCCATTTTTAAGGTCACAGAAGCTACTTATTCTTAATAACCAAAAGGCCCAGATAGCTGGTATTAGGCATATAGTATGTTGAGATTAAGCACTATAATATCTATGAAAATGATTGATCTTGGTCTACTTTTAAGGTCACAGGTGTCAAATATGTCAAAATCTATAAATGACTTCTTTTTCGATAACCAAAATGCCTAGGGTGTTGATATTTGCCCTGTATTTTTCCTAGAGTGGTGGACTACAAAGTGTTGTAATATGAATGGCATTGACCCAATTTCAAGTCCAAAGAAGATAAATGTATAAAAAATACTTTCAATGACTTTTCCTCAATAATCAAAAGGCAAAGAGTACTGATATTTGGCTTGTAACATGCTGAGATGAAGGGTTACCAAGTTTGATCACATTAGTGACCTTGACCATTTTTCAAGGTCGCAGGTGTCAAATATGTAAACTTTTTAAAATAACTTCTTCTAAATAACCAAAAGGCTTAGAGTGCTTATATTGGGCAGGTGGCATGCTGGAAAAAATTACCAATTTTGTTCATGTGATTGACTTTTTTCTCTTTTTAATGGTGACAGGTTAAAATCTTCATTCAACTTCTTCTCAGTAATAAAATGGCCCAGGCTGTTGATATTTGTTCTTTCACATATGTGGATGAAGAGTTACCAAATTTATTCAAATATTTGACCTTGACCTATAATAAAGATTTCTTGGGTCAAATGAGTTGAGATCTTAAAATATTTTTTTCAACAAGCAATAGGGCAGGAGTAATGATATTTGTGTTTATTAAGAATATGGTTTCATGTTTGCAGAAAATATTTTTATGAACCAACAGTATCTTCTTTGTAAGTTGTAGAGTAATTGACCTATTTTATAGGCTTGTTCAGCCTCTTGCATATATAGATTTTTGGTGTCATATGATTGTTAAGACCCGTTTCACTTTGTTTGTCACCAAAATGAATTGATTTAAATAATTAAACAAAACATAACCAAAAAAATTAGGGGAAAAAGGGCATCAAAATTTTTATTTGTTTCGATGGCTTGTTCATGTAAAGAAATGGAATTAAAGCTTTGATGTTGAAGTGTTTGATGTTGTCACATTACAGACATAGTATTAGTACGAAAAGTCCACGAACAGTCAGCAAATCTGAACAAAAGTCGGCAAATGAGAATGGCAGCATAGCAGAGGAGATTGAGGAAGATATTGATGAAAACTCCATTGATGGTGATGATTTACTCCGAAGTGAAAGGAGTGGGGTAAGTCCTCCATCTTTGTAACAGCGAAGCATATTGTAGTCCTTGTTCCTGCCTCCATCTTGATAAGCAAGAAAATAGATTGTGGCCCATGCTCCTGCCTCCATCTTGATTAATGAGAGGTTGGTGTGAGGCACATATCCCTGCCTCCATCTTGATTAGTGAGAGGATGGTGTGTGGCCCATGTCCCTGCCTTCATCTTTATTAGTGAGAGGATGTGTGTGGCCCATGTCCCTGCCTCCATCTTTATTAGTCAGAGGATGGTGTGTGGCCCATGTCTCTGCCTCCATCTTTATTAGTCAGAGGATGGTGTGTGGCCCATGTCTCTGCCTCCATCTTTATTAGTCAAAGGATGGTGTGTGGCCCATGTCTCTGCCTCCATCTTTATTAGTCAAAGGATGGTGTGTGGCCCATGTCCCTACCTCCATCTGAATAAATGAGAGGATGGTGTGTGGCCCATGTCTCTGCCTCCGTCTTTATTAGTCAGAGGATGGTGTGTGGCCCATGTCTCTGCCTCCATCTTTATTAGTCAGAGGATGGTGTGTGGCCCATGTCTCTGCCTCCATCTTTATTAGTGAGAGGATGGTGTGTGGCCCATGTCTCTGCCTCCATCTTTATTAGTCAGAGGATGGTGTGTGACCCATGTCCCTACCTCCATCTGAATTAATGAGATGATGGTGTGGCCCATGTCCCTGAATCCATCTTTAATTATGAGAGGATGGTGTGGCCCATGTCTCTGAATCCATCTTTAATTATGAGAGGATGGTGTGGCCCATGTCTCTGCCCATCTTTATTATTGGTGTGTGCCCATGTCTCTGCCTCCATCTATGTCAGAGGATGGTGTGTGGCCCATGTCTCTGCCTCCATCTTTAATTAATGAGAGGATGGTGTGTGGCCCATGTCTCTGCCTCCATCTTTATTAATGAGATGATGGTGTGTGGCCAATGTCTCTGCCTCCATCTTTAATTATGAGAGGATGGGTGTGTGGCCCATGTCTCTGCCTCCATCTTTATTAGTCAGAGGATGGTGTGTGGCCCATGTCTCTGCCTCCCTCTTTATTAGACAGAGGATGGTGTGTGGCCAATGTCCCTGAATCCATCTTTATTAGTCAGAGGATGGTGTGTGGCCCATGTCTCTGCCTCCATCTATAATAGTCACAGGATGGTGGGAGGCCCATGTCTCTGCCTCCAGCTTTATTAGTCAGAGGATGGTGTGTGGCCCATGTCTCTGCCTCCATCTTTAATTATCAGAGGATGGTGTGTGGCCCATGTCTCTGCCTCCATCTGAATTAATGAGGATGGTGTGTGGCCCATGTCTCTGCCTCCGTCTTTATTAGTCAGAGGATGGTGTGTGGCCCATGTCTCTGCCTCCATCTTTATTAGTCATAGGATGGTGTGTGGCCCATGTCTCTGCCTCCATCTTTATTATTCAGAGGATGGTGTGTGGCCCATGTCTCTGCCTCCATCTTTATTAGTGAGAGGATGGTGTGTGGCCCATGTCTCTGCCTCCATCTTTATTAGTCAAAGGATGGTGTGTGGCCCATGTCCCTACCTCCATCTGAATAAATGAGAGGATGGTGTGTGGCCCATGTCTCTGCCTCCATCTTTATTAGTGTGGCAGAGGATGGTGTGTGGCCCATGTCTCTGCCTCCATCTTTATTAGTCAGAGGATGGTGTGTGGCCCATGTCTCTGCCTCCATCTTTATTAGTCAGAGGATGGTGTGTGGCCCATGTCTCTGCCTCCGTCTTTATTAGTCAGAGGATGGTGTGTGGCCCATGTCTCTGCCTCCATCTTTATTAGTCAGAGGATGGTGTGTGGCCCATGTCTCTGCCTCCATCTTTATTAGTCAGAGGATGGTGTGTGGCCCATGTCTCTGCCTCCATCTTTATTAGTCAGAGGATGGTGTGTGGCCCATGTCTCTGCCTCCATCTTTATTAGTCAAAGGATGGTGTGTGGCCCATGTCTCTGCCTCCGTCTTTATTAGTCAGAGGATGGTGTGTGGCCCATGTCTCTGCCTCCATCTTTATTAGTCAAAGGATGGTGTGTGGCCCATGTCTCTGCCTCCGTCTTTATTATTCAGAGGATGGTGTGTGGCCCATGTCTCTGCCTCCATCTTTATTAGTGAGAGGATGGTGTGTGGCCCATGTCTCTGCCTCCATCTTTATTAGTGAGAGGATGGTGTGTGACCCATGTCCCTACCTCCATCTGAATAAATGAGAGGATGGTGTGGCCCATGTCTCTGCCTCCATCTGAATTAATGAGATGATGGTGTGGCCAATGTCCCTGAATCCATCTTTAATTATGAGAGGATGGTGTGGCCCATGTCTCTGCCTCCATCTGAATTAATGAGATGATGGTGTGGCCAATGTCCCTGAATCCATCTTTAATTATGAGAGGATGGTGTGGCCCATGTCTCTGCCTCCATCTTTATTTGTGAGAGGATGGTATGTGGCCCATGTCCCTGTCTTCATCTTTATTTGTGACAGGATGGTATGTGGCTCATGCCTTTGCCTCCATCTTGACTTAAGTAAAATGATGGCCTTTTGGCATATTGCTCAATAAAGAAATGAAAATGTCTCTAACATTTTTGAAAAAGTAGAGTGGTCACAGGATGTGACATTGTATTGTATTGTAACTAATGTTGGTATGATTGTAATTGAATCCATTTCTGTTTATTCTAGTTTGATGACCTTACAACAGACAGAACAATATCACAGCATGACGGCTTTGATTATATAGAGGATGTCCAGTCTCCCTGAATGTTGGACAAAAAAACAGAAATTACTGGGTAGATTAATGTCTATGGACAGACATCTTGCAAAAACAACAAACATTGCCAAAATGGAAATGATGATAATGCTCTTTTCAGAATTCTATAGAATAGAGACTAGACAGACTAAATTAACAATATTTATGCAATATTCTCTTACTAGTCTTGTGGCAACAGACTAGTATCCTAAAATGTACTGTCCTGGAGTAAGGGAGATAATCTAATACCATGTACAACCTCCTAAAGACTACCTTGGAATCAGGAGGTGAGGAATCCAGAGCTAATAATGTATTACTATGGGACTTGATGAGCATTTGAAGCAAACATACCAGGTTGTTAATATTATATGTGACATTTAAAGCAAAAATTATGAAGAAATTGCAGATATTGATATCGGCTTTGGAAGGCCTTCTGAAGGCTTGTGAGAAAGTGTAGGCCTTTAAAATAACATAGTCATCAAATACAAAAACCGTTCAAATTGTTGAAAAAAAGCTCTCAAAATTGATGAATTCACATGCACAGAAAATACAGCATAGGTCTTAGATATACATCTATTTGAAAGTGTAAATATTTATCAACTCAAAATAAATCTCTAATAACTATTTGTCTCATTTGTCTAATACTTCATACCAGTAACTTTTATACAGAAGTTGTTCATTACAATCCCTCTTCTCAAAATTGATGTTATTTGTTGAATATGTTACACTCTCAAGCTTAATCTGCATCATCAACATTATCATCAATATCATCATCAACATTATCATTGTTCAACAACTGAAAGGCCAGATCTCTCTTGAGATAAACTGTATGAAGAGGATGTCATTTGTTTGCGGGTTGGGGAAATGATCTGTTTAAAAAAGTACATTTTCAAAACGTATTAAGCAATTTTAGATATCAACATTGTCTTTTATGTTTTTCTTGTGTGTTACTGCATTACATCCAGGGAATGAATCTCTGATTGGATAAATTTTACATAAAAACAATCTCATTGAAACATACATTAATGTTTACAACTCTTTCACATTTTCAAGTTACGGGTACCCCATTTATGCATGTCAAGTGTACCACACAGTTACTCATTACAAACTTACATTATTGTTACAAAGTATTGTATGTGAGGGCATCATTTGTGCTACATTATCAGTAAATAAGAAGAGATTTAAAATAACCAGATTTGGACTTTTAAAACAAAGTCTACGAATATGAAAAACTGCCAATGCATCAAATCCATTTGCAAGTTAGATTATTGAATGACATACATAAAATTAACTTGCCTTTCATCAAGACAGCTGGGGACTTGTTTCGCTGACCTAAAAAGTATATTGTCACCTGATAGACAATGTGAGTTATCTTTGGGTATATTTCTTCCTACTCAAAAGTCAACCAGTCTGCTTCCATCCAGGTCGACAAGAAAAATTTATATAGATTGTTTTCTAATAGTTTTAAGATAAATCATGCTGTAATCATGCTGTATTAACCAGACTATAGAATATGATAAAACACTTCTCTAGTGGTCCTACCATATATATTTGCAATATTCTTTTATAAAATCATTAATTCTAAGGATTTTCAATCGGTCATTTGGAAAAATTGAAAACAGAAAAGTCTATTCATGAATATAGATGTAATGGAGGTCATTATTTGTTTCAATTCCTCCACTATGTTTTGAACTAGTCTTACAGTAAACAGATCAAGTTAATGAGAAGTTCTCTTTCTAGCCAAGCAGTATATTGCAGCTAGTATTTACCAGGGTTACATACTCCCCGCTCCAGGAAAAAACTTGTACTCAAATTTGCAGGAGTTGTACTCAAGTTTTCAAGAGTTGAAAATAATTCGTGTAGGGCATGGCTAAGTATCCTTCCCCAGTTCCTACACAGGAACCAATGTAACAGGTCATTATTTATGTCAATGCCTCTACTAGGATTTGAACCAGGGTCCTCTGGCTTACTAGTCTTATGCTCAACTGATTGAGCCAACGAGTTTTTTCTAGATGAGCGGCATATTTTGGTTATAATCTACACAATACTGTTGTTTTTGATCTCAGTATTGATATTGGTGTTTACCTAACAATACAAAAAGTCCCTTTCCTTCTTGTTAGGAATACCATATTACACATTACTGCTATGTACATCTAGACATCATCGCTGCAATTATATAGTTTTTGTCTGCAATGAAAATATGCTTGTCAATATTTTGTATTGCCTCACTTATGAACTATGCATATTGTTTAATCTCTAATCAACGAATTAAATGTTGTTATTCATGCTTATTAAAAGGTATGAGGACATTTTTTCCTCCTTTCAGATTGTTCAGTTTGCATCAAGGGAAAAAATGAATGAATATTATCTCCATATTCCTCAGAATTACTTCTGGAATAGCCCTATGAGCTGTCTTACCGGCTAAAACTCCAGATTTACAGGACATCAGTATACATTGTCTGTCCTTTGTTTTTTATGTTCTGTTACACTAAACTTTATGTGTGCAAGTGTCGGGAGATTTTAATCTAGCTGTCAATGTAGTGAGCCTATATATTTGTCTCTATCCTTGCCAAGTGCTTATCCTTTGTCTAAGTTGTTGTCCATTGAAGCTGAAATCTTGACTTGGTCATAGAGTTCTTAAATACCTAACCCACTGATACACCAGAATCAAAGAATCCTGCTTTTTTCATGGAAGATGAAAGATTCATATTTTTTGATAAAACATTTTTCATGATAGTTTTCTGGAAGATATCTTTATTGAAACTATGTATTAGGGTGGTCAGGTTGGGCAGTAGTTATGTACTTGCCCCTTTAAACTTTCACCAAGAAGATGGGGTTCAATCCCTGATCGGTCAGGAAAATGTATGTGTTCACCTTCTTGACCCTGTGGGCTTCCCACAGGTAATCCAGTTTCCATCCGAGCTAACATCAGTGCAAATACATGTGATATAATTTGTTTTGCAATAGTCGTAATATAAATGAAAGTTTAAGTTATAAAGCGGAACACATTTGATATGACCAGACCTTGGCATATAGATCACATTGATGAGTTCAGTTTTTAATCTTCGTTATGTTTTACACCAGTGTGTATGAGTGTAGAGTATGTACTTCACTTATTGTTCTGTGTGCTCTTTCAAGTTTTATTACATTGTAATGGTTGTTTGTTCATTTCTTTAAAGATCATATTGAAACACTTTATGTATACAGGCACAACTTTTTGTAGAAACAATTTTCCTGTAGACACTTACTGTAAAATCAGATATTTTTGTGGACTCAATTTTTGAGGTTTTTGAAAAAAAACCAGTATTTTGTGGAATCTTGATTTTGTGAATGAATATAGGTCAATAAATCATCCTGACCTACTAATTGATCACAGTCTAATCTTAATGCATAAATTCATATGGCCACAAACAAAATCAAAACGTAAATCCTCCACAAAAATGTATGATTTTACAGTACAATATGAGAAAAGTGTGCTTAGTATCAGATGGAAAGGATGTTCAATATTGAAAGTTCACTCAGTGATCCTTACATCGGCATTTTCTCATACAAGGAGAACAAAACACATAATTGAATACTGTCTATAAAATGCTGTAGATTTCCGTATCCATCCTTGGTGCCAATGATCCGTCCATTTAAACTTTAGTGCTTTATATTTGAATCTTCTATATCCAGCCTCTGGATCATTTGAAAACAAAAGAAAATGACTCTGCCCTGAAAAATTTGGATCCAGTCATTTTACAATATAGATAGTTTCATCTTAGAAATATTATTGACTTTGCAATGCCTTAACGTACTTTATACAATAACAGATATGCTTGGTTTTCTTGGTCATTCTTAATACATTTGTTGTTTTTATTGGTAGGTGAGAGGCGGTGGTGATGTTTGATTTATAAAGTTTTTCATCTACAGAGAGGACAATGTATTTCAGGTTTTAGAATTGTTCAAAATACTGTAAATCACTTTTTCATGGGGTTTATTTTGGTGATTCATTGTGTGACTTTAATCCAGTGTCAACTTTTTATTTCTCAAAAAAGAAAAAAGAAAAAGAAAAAAAAGGTAATTTGAGTCCCACAACAAACATATGATTTCAAAATTGTGAAAATCATGTGGATTCTGGCAGAGTAAGATTTAATACAGCAACATGTATAACCACCCTCTCCTGGATTTGTCTTCATATCCAATATACACAGTATATGTAGTATATCATGCGTACAAGGGCACCTGACATGTAGAATCATTTTTGATTGATTTTACTCCCCAGATTCCTGGAGCAGTTTTGTATGATAAACTGGATGTAATATTACTCATCTCAATCTTTTATCCTGTTTTTGAACTCTTTATTTCAATATTTCAATAGTGAGAAAGACATGCTTCTGTATAAACGTTCTGTATCAACATCAGAGATTTAATTTAAGATTACATATGTTTATTGTCATTTTGTTTTGTTACATAACATATAATCATTGTTATGTAATTTGTATGTATACACAAATATATATATATATGTATTTTATGAGGAAAATAAATAAAATCATGTAATTAAGAAGTAACGACTTTTTTGTAATTCTTAATGTTCAACAAGGTTGCCCCACTTTGGTCTGTCAATACTCACCAGTTTTTTCAAGTATGTTTCATATTCAAGCAAATGTGAGGATCGTATTTTGATATTGAGGCCCATAGATTTGGTGTATGAAATAAAAGACCCACTGTGGAGATTTATGTTTTATCAATACTTGCAAGCATGGACTTATTTCAAAATATACAGTTTGCTTAAATATCTTTGGGGAGGAGAGGAACAGTTCTGACAGTTGACGACCAACGATAGGAAACTTATAGGGAAATGAAGTCTACAAACTATTATTAGTTGAATATGTATTTACATATACAGTATTAAGCGAGAAAAAAAAGTCCATAACACCAATGATTATTTCCATCATTTTACTGTGTATTTTAAATACAAATCTGTCAATATTTACATAATACATTTAGGTTAGTATCATACAAAACACCAAAAGAATCAATTGATATGAAAGACAATGTCCAGTGTATGCGTACTATCAATAAATTTCTCCTTACACATTTTGTTCAATATTACGTCTCATAACATAGCAAGTAGCGATTAAATCAACACTTTTGACATTAAAACAATTGAATCTCATTCCGTAAGTGACCACAAACACCCAATTTTCATTGACCACTATCAGAACCACATTTCTATATCATATACATGTATCCAATATTTGTCATTTTCTACTTTAATAAACATGTTAAATGCACAAGGTTTATCCCAAACTATCTGTGGCATTTTATTTCACAATTTTGATGGTATAGTAACATTATGCATGTGAACACGTGTCTCAGATTTTGTAATTTTTTTCCAAAAATTACATATACTCTGAAAAGAGAAGACATGAGTCTTTATTTCAGAAGCAAGATCCCATTTTTGGAGGTTTTGAATTTTAATAAAGAATTGATGTAAATGAAGGCCTGATGAAAACATCTTCTTGTGCTTAAATTACAATGTAGCTTTGACCTGACAGATATTTCAGAAACATATCTTAATACCAGCTAAATCAATATTTCTAGAACAATACAAAAGAGAATTAGGTGTTCATAAGTGCAACATCTCAAGGAAACATTACTCTGAAATAGCATATCATTCCTTTTTCACAACTGACCCAGCAATAGGATTGTTTCATCAAAATTTCAAATGCTTTTCAGATTTCATCATTACACTTTTTTTGCAGTGAAATTTAACATTTTTCCGGTGAAAATATAATTGATACTTTCACTGAGAGGACAAAAACTAATTTTGATAATTTCAATCCTTGACCAATCAGATCACACTATTTTTAGTGAAATATCAATTCTCCACAAATGCATTGCAGACTGTAGGAACAGCACCTCGGGCAGAGATAGCCCTATGAAATGGTTGGAAACTCGCTTCATTTTTATATTTGGATACTGATCAATCAGAATTCAATCAGAGTGTTTCATACATTGTTTATTTAATCTATGTGGTGTTTTTAACACTATTAATCATTATACAAATGAAGACCAGCTTCAAATGAATACAGATTATATTGTAAATAATTTTGGCTCATCAAAAGAATGGGCATTTGATGTATTATACATTATTCTATCAAACTGATCCCACTGACGCAAAGAGATTTTAATAAAACATGATTTCTACAGTAGGTTTTCTGTACAAATTAAAGAACAAAATAGAAACATATTGTTTGAAATCCACATAGCTTAGCAACCACCGTCTTCCCATTACTAGATCTATAGAATGTTGTCATATTTAGGAAGTAAAGTAAACCAGTTATACAGGATGAAGCCCTCACCGAAATTTTTAATCAAAATCACTAATTTTTTTCTTATTTAGATCAATATTGTGGTTTGTCATCTGAAAGAAATCTCAGCATTTCACTTGATAACCAGACATAAACATTGATAAAAGTCTATGTTTGTAAACAATGAGATCAGATCATGATCATCAAGCATCTGAGCCAAGACTAGAAACTTCTAAGTCAAATATGACTACATTTTCACAACAGTTCAAATCAGCGAGTCCATGACTTCTATTCATTGCAGTCTGTTACCCCATCCACACATACACTCCAGGAAATTTCATTCCAGTCCAATTAACATTAAAATGTTCTGGAAAAAAGTCCTTTCTGCATGGCACCTTTAAACGGTAGCTGTGACATCACCACTGTAAAGCTTCACAATTCTGATACAATTTACTTTCGTTTGATCGCTTCATCTCCTAAAAGTGAAAACAAAATTGAAGATATACACTTCATTTTACAATCACATGTCTGGCCTTAAAAAAGCATTGCTTTTTTGAGGCAAAAATGCTGTTTTTCTTATGGAAGTTGTGATCCAGACTGTGTTCTCTTTATTGATTTGATTACCAAGATGTCACTTTTAGTGAATTCTTTTCCATCCTTGAAAATAGCTTTTATGGTATTACTTTATACAATGTTAACCACATGACCATCTTATGTGAAGAATTAAGAGATGAACGATTTGGAAACTTATATTTTAGTAATAAAGGCCAATAACTGTACAAAAATTCAGGAAGATATGACTGTGCTGAAGTGCAGACTTACTTTTTCTGTTGCATTTGTCGCACCTGCTCGACTTGTTTGTTTAAGTTTTTGTGAAGTAAGGCCAGGCTTTCCTGTACAAAAATATATAAATCAGAAATATAATGTCATATGTTTGATATCCCTAAATTATCCATGTCTCTACCATTTAAAATTCCTCTTGTTTCACATCTTTCAAATTTGAGCAAAATTTTTTCTACATTTGATGATGTTCAGAAGCAAATTTAAGGGAATATCTTTGTATAATATGATTTATAAGCAAAGATTTATAACTAAATATTTACATTGAAACAGTAAATTGAACAGCAAAATTTTTACTATACCAGCCACTCAAGGGAGCAGAGAAATGAACATTTATTTTATTTGCATGAAAACTGATGCAAGATTCACCATGAAATGCTGGTAACTGCTGAATGTTAGGATCATTCTCAAAGTTATTTCTTTGGTAACAATGATTAATCAAGAAAATAAAACTTACATTTTCCTGAAGAAGTAGATTATATTCCTCGGCGAGACGAGTACTGCTTTGTTGATTCTTCTCATCCATTTCAAATTCTCTAATTAAATCATTCCTGGAAAAATATAGCTAAATGTTGAATATGATCTGTGTGCTATGTCTTAATTAACATCAATTATGTCTCAAACTTTTTGGTTTCAACAGCTAATGAAGTATTATCATTAGCATAAAAATAATGGAAAGGACATTTTATCAATATTATGGCCCAAATCAATAATAATATGAGACCTTCCGCTGGATTTTAGCAAAAATTCTGTGAAACATGCTACAAGTCATGACAAAAAAATATCTCAAATTCATCATATAAAACCTTTTCCCAGTCCCCATCTCTTTCAACAAGAGGTTTTCAGATTGATTTTGGTACTCACTTTCTCTGTGTTAATAATGCCATTTCTGTTTGAACTTTCAAATACTCCTGAGCAAGCTGTAAAAGAACAAGACAAATTTCGATTAAAAACACATTGTTGTTTGAAATTACTTCTGATCAACATCAGCATATCATTCACAATTTCTATACATGTGAAATAATGATTAGCAGGAAAATGGCTGTACCAGCGTTTAAATATCAGAAGCCATCAGACAAGGCTAGTCACATACAATGCTTTTTACCTTGTTACGAGGACCTTACCTTCAATGTGGGTAAATGATGGTCCTTACCTTGCAATGTTGGTCAAATATTTCCATGGATTCCCTACTAGTAGGACATGGTGCGAGAGGCTATAAAAAGAAGAAAAAAAAAATACAAACTGTATCACACAGATCACACTACATTTTATCATACTGTATATGTATGAAATCTAAAAATCCGCTCCAATTAAAAAAAAATTCATCAGAAGTATGACTGAAATTAGAGTATGCTATGTCAAATAAAGTTAAAATTGATATACCCCTATCCCTGGATCAAAGGGGTCATGGGTGACTTTTAACCTTGGCCATCAAAATCTAATTGGAATAGACCTTTGTGTTATGATGCCATGGTGTAAATATGAACCAAATCTATTCAGGGTTTCATGAGGTATTGTGTACACAATGTTATCATGAACACACAATTTATGTACAGAGCACAGATCCTCAGACAAAATTATTACTATATCAACATGCCACTCCCCTCTTACATAATGGAAAAGGGGGGGGGGCATATACATCGTATAAAATCCTTTCATGATGATGGATCTGTATTTAATGAAGAGGGTAGAAATAATGTAAACGCTCTTTTTAGTGCCATATCAATTTGTGACATTAGCCCAATGATGAATAAGTACATCCACAGTTACTGCTATGTACTATGTAAACAAAACACAGCAATTGAATTAGTGCAGTCATATTTTAGAGCAATATTTTCAGTGCAAAAACTGCCAAAGTAAGATTATCGCTAAACTAAGTATGCATACAGTATGTAACGCCAAGTATAACAAACCTGCAGTTGGTGGTCCAGTGACTGGTACACTAGGTTCATGGCAAACGAGTCAGCATTCGACATTCCTGTACCTGAAATCAGTTTTTGAACTACAGAGTTTGGCTTAATAATGACTTTTCCAATAAGCTTCAAGCTAAGACTGCATTTCCTAAGATTACTCTGTTTTTAAAAGTTATAACTGAAAAATTACATGTGGATTTTGATTCACATTTAATTCTATATTTGTATTCTCAAGCTGATTTGGTAATTAGATAAACATTTGAATATTGTGAGACAAATATCAACTTTGGTGTCAATTACTGAGTGAAAACATGTTTCTAGTATATCATTCAGACAGTGATGATGATGATGATGATGATGATGATGATGATGATGATGATGATGATGATGATGATGATGATGATGATGATGATGAATCTAGTGATGATTGCATTCTGTTGGTCTTGAAATCTGTAAGGACTCAATAACCCCATTAAATGTGTAAAAATTGTCCCTGAATTTATAAAGGCTAAAGTTTTTCCTTTCTGGATTTGTAAAGTACTATTCAACTACACGAAATTCAACTATAAAACAAGCATATAAACTAGAATATATGATTTTTTTTTCTTTTTAAAACTAAATAAAGAAGAACTTTTAAAGCAATTTGTCACATCCAAAAACCATTAACATTTCACTTTGTCACAGCCACAATTCACTTGAGAAACGGTCACAAACCATGCCAACACTAAGAAACAGTAATGTATTACATAGAACAGATGCATACATGCTACATGCACAAACTGAACAAAACAAACTGTTGATGTAAAAAAAAACACCTATGAAAAGTATGTGCTGTGTGTTTTTTTCATTTAAAAACGACCAAATGACAACAATTTGTTTTGAACCTTCTTTCTTTATTCTACACTCAAAATTTTGAAGAATTTTAGTCATATTATTCATTGAATCCATCGCTACTAACTGTGCCTGATTAAAAGCAAATGAAAGAAAATAATTCTGCAATCACATACTAAGCCACCTATATCGATAATTAATCCAGAAGCATTGTGACATACAAAAATTATTGCACCAATAACTGCCCCAAAGCTGTGACCAATATGGGTATTTAAATGGAAAAGTAAATGCAAGAGAAAAATTATCTGAGGATCTGCTTAAAAAACAAAACCAGTACTGGGTATACTGTATTTGTGACATGCAATTACGGTAATTATAAAGCAATTTGAAAGAATATAACAAACCTAATCATAAATATATGGAAAATGAAAGTAGATATTCCTAAGATATGTCATGATTAAATTCTGATATGATCCCAATCATAAATACTTGGAAAAGAAAGTAGACATTCCCTCTGAGCTTGTGTATGATTACACACCTACAATTTGATTGATAGGTCGTGGTTGGGGATCAGAAGGCTGGTTTCCTCCAGTTACCATGGTCACTGGCACCACAGACATTTCCGACGTCCACGATGCTGCACGGACATTATGGGGTTGAACCCGTTCCGTTGTTTGTGGTGGCTGGTATGAGAAAGACCTAACAGGGGAAGGGGTGGTTTCCTGAGAGGTCTGATTGAGGGTGCCAGGGTACGTGCTTACATGGTGAACTGGACTGACTGAGACAGGCCCTGAGTGGGGTAGGATGGGTGCAGTATTTACAAACACAGGAGAACTTCTATGATTGTATCGTATTTGTGAGACTTCATCAGATCCACCCCTTCTGTGGCCCCTTCCTGTAAATAAACATAATGCCATCACAGTACAAAACCCTTGCCCTCACAGGGGCTCAACAGGGATGTAATCATCTACATCTCAAATGAAATATTAATAATAGGCAAGACGAACAAGTCAAGGGAGACAATATTTGTTTTAAATTATTTCACATTGAGCATTTCAGGACAGCTGTTAGTGATGATTAAATACCATCATATGCTGTTATAATGTGCAGTGAAAACACAAGATTATATACATATGTACATGTAATTAGTGTTAGTGTCATAGATACATTTTCTATTTGAAATCATATCAAAATGAATAAGTTCATTTTAAATTCATTCAAAGTCATAACTTTTAGAAATTGAAAACAATTGGAATAATTCAACAATATTATAAACCTAAAACATGAACATAATCACGATATTTTTTCGGTTTTTTATCTTTTTTGTTTTGTTTGTAGTTGTTTATTTCATGTATTTATATGTAATTAAACATGAATTAATCCTTATCAAATAAAAATTCTTGCAAATAGTTTATCATTATTTGGAAAACAAATTTTGGATAAACATGTCTATGAACTTAAAAAATAGTTTGCATTGTTAATATGAAAGCTTATACACAAAAAACATACATAATTCTCATTTATGATAACATGACAAAAACAAATTAAGAATATGTTTAAATTATATATACTGCAAATCACTTATTTTTGCTAGGGATTATATTTCATGTTTTTTCACAAGCAGTATCATTTGCGACTTCAAATCACTCATGAATATGCTTTCGCTGATGTTGGCCTTAAATGACTTTGATAGTGTAGTACCCTTGAAATCATGTATCTGTGAATAAAACAGTCACTTACCTTTTGCGAAATTAAAACTCGCTAAAATAATGTGATTTACAGTATATATTTAATGTCAGGTATAAAGATAGCCATTAAATGGAACTACTTGATATTTGAAAGTCTGGCATTGATGATGGGAGAAGAAAGCGCTCACCTTGCGACGCTGTTTGTATGGGGAGTCCAGCGGAGGAGAACATGGAGGGCGTACCATATGAGCCCGCCCTACGATGGCCTAATGAGTATACATATATATAACAACAGCACAAACATGACAATTAGGATATTACATAGCTCTCTGGTTCTGTAACAATTACAAGTGCTGGTATAACTCAATTATCACCAGTTTACCAATTGTAAAGGTCTTCCCTGCATACTTCAGTGACAAAAATACTTGTAGTTGAGTTTGAGGACAAGTTTTAAAAAGTATCATTTAGCAATCAAATTTTGCTGTCAAGTTTTCTAATATGATTCAAAAGTTATAGAAAATATCTGGTAAAACATTTTTCATAAAGCCCAGTGACAAACACTTATTGGCTGAACCAGAAAACTGTGATAATATTTACAGAAACAAATTAGAAAAGTTAGTATTGATGGGTATAGACAAAAGGCAAACCATTAGTATCATGAGAACGTGTAACAAATGATAATAATCAGGTTGTTTATTTTTAGTAACAAGAGGCCTATAGTGACAGTTTAGCTCATTTATTGAAGTAGATATAATATGTAAAATATATATGGTCATCCATGTCTTATTGACCAATTTAATAACTGGTTGAGACAAAACAGTAATAACCACAAGTTTTGTAGTAAACAATCTAATGAAATTTAAGCATCTTAGCACCAAGAGGCCAGGGAGGATTATTACAGCTTCTGATCAGAACCATAGGAGCACAAGTCATACAAATTTTGATTTCTTTTATTACCGAAAGGAAATTGAAGATCAAATTTACTCGCCACTTTAGGAATTCTTTCTAAGAATCAGTTTCCTTTAACAATAGGCTGATTTTTTTTTAAATTATCAAATCATTTACTCTTAACACTGGACCCATCTACTCTATATGTAGTGTATAAAGTACATATCATCCATCATTAATCTATGGTACCTGGGAATTCATTTCAACACCAGAAATAATCCATACCAAGTTTATTCAAAATCCCTTCATCTATTCTGTAGAAGTAGTCTTTTCATGAAGAAGTGGTATACATACAGGATAATAACATAATCTGCACAAAATTTAAGTTTCCCTTGGACACTCTATCAGACTAAAAATTTACAATTATGTGTGATTAATATTTTATATCAAAGGCTGGAAGAAAATTACGATAATGTAATTAAAGCCATTTAAAATATTCCATGATAAGAATTGAATCACCTTCTGTCTTTTAAAACAAGAGCACTTGGTTATATATTTGTTTTAATGGATTTATACACACACACATATAGATATATATATATAGTTCAAGAAGCTTTGACAGCTATCATCATCATAAAATGCCTGTGAAAAATTAATTGAAAATTTGTTAAAACATTAGAAATGAACTTGATCCAATAATTAAAATTTAAGATGGTTTAACGATGTCCCTATTTCACCTACAAACATGCAACCAATGAAAACACTGGAGCCTACAATTATGGTCAGTTTTAGCAGACTATGGTTCCCTATTTCTTAATATAGGAAAATCTCAACTTTTATTAAACAAAACAACTATTGCAGAATATCACTAAGATATTCCATTTTATTTCCAAAGGCATTTGATGATTGTGATATTAGTTTTTAATTTGATTTTCCGGACTGGAAGGTATAAATACTGATGCTAGATTGCCAGTTTTCTATGATACCAGCATCGTGACAAACATGTGTCCACTATATCATAATATTGGTGAAACAAGTGCTGACTACCTAAACAAGAGAATATTGAAAATGTGAGAGTATTGTTAATATTTGTTTCATTTTATAATTTAAAAAATTTTTTTATTTGTTTGACATTACTATTTATGAATTAACAACATCAAGTACAACTCAACACAATTCCTAACTAGAAAATTTAAGGAAATTGATTTAGATAAAATTTTAAACAATTGGATCAAGTCATTTTCAGATCAGTGACCTCTGATCTTAGTTTATTTATCACAAGTTTTGTCTGAACAGCAAATCTAATATTAGAAAACATACTTCATCAACTAAGAAAGCACATACTTCCAATGAACATATTGCAGCGATATAAGCACTAACCACAGCCATTTCTAAAAAGCGTGTGCAAATTAGGTTTAGCGATTTGAATATATGAATGGATCTTTCAAATAATAATTTCCCTAGTACACTACCCCTATAGTTCACAATACCACATAATTGGGTGTTGTTTGGTTGATGAGTAAAGCGGTTCATCCAAATGATCAAATTTCAAAACACACAATCAGCTTTATACCAACTTTTATACTGTGTCTCAAAGTACCACAATATAATCAAGTGCTTTGAATACAGATGGAACAAAGAGAGTAACACATGAAACATTTACAAACATCAAACTTAACACCACAGAGGTCAAGCACCTGAAAGCTTCTACTTCCTACTGCTAAATCTCTATTGCCCAAGTTAATTTCATATCATTATTTTTCAGATGATTGCCAATAAAAATATTGCTTTAATCATCCAACATGTTATAAATGCAATTACCTTTAATCTTCGATTTTACAAAATTGTTCATATTCTTTATGCCTTGATTAATTTCTGAAATCCCTTGTCAGCTCTTTCGAATATTAACTCTGGATTGTTTTTAAAATCCTCAATTACACTATGAATACATTGTAGAGATTCAGAAAAGGGATGTCACTATTTACAAAAAGCACTGAACAATACACGTGGAAATCAACTGAACAGAATGTACTTCATTAAATGAACACTGCCGAAAAATCAATTCATGCATCACTGATCATTTGGTCATGCAAGAACTAAGCAGTAAAAAGGAAGATTGAAGGATATGACAAAGTAAACATTCCTATCAGTCAAACTAGACAAAGATCAAGTTCAGAGGATCTACAGATATGGCAGACAGAAAATAGCTGAAACGCTCATTCCAATACAAGCATAACTTCAAAAATAACTTCATCATATTTTATGTGACCCTTTCAAAATGACACAAATTTGGTAAAGCACTACTACTTCTCCAATCTCCATGCACACACTGACCTTTTTGCTAAACTCCACTACAACTCCATGCACTCACTGACCCCTCTGCTACTTCCTTATACAGCGCTGTGCATTCATTGACCTTTCTAGCTCACCCTACTACAGCTTTGCACACTCACAGACTTTTGGGTCACTCCTGCACACTCACAGACTTTAGGGTCACTCCCAACTACAGCTGTGTGCTTTCACTGACCTTTGTACAACTCCTACATTAGCTCAACTCAATGGCCTTTGTTCTACTTCCTACTACTGCTGTTTGCACCTACTCACCTCTTTGCTATGCCCTTTACTACAGATGTGTGCACTCACTGACCTTCGTACCACTCCCTACTACAGCTCAACTATTTGGCCTTTGTTTTACTTCCTACTACTGCTGTTTGTACCTACTCACCTCTATGCTATGCCCTTTACTACAGATGTGTGCACTCACTGACCTTCGTACCACTCCCTACTACAGCTCAACTATTTGGCTTTGTTTTACTTCCTACTACTGCTGTTTGCACCTTCTCACCTCTGTGCTACACTCTTTACTAAAGCTGTGTGCACTCACTGACCTTTGTGTGATTCGCTACTACTTCCACTTCCACTGCTTCCCTGTGTCATGATATCGCGGTCAAATCTGCTCATGTCTGCAGAGTTTCGTTTCAGGTGTGGGTCTACAGGTGTGCCCGACCTTGGGCTACGTACATGTCCCTCAAACAGGCTCTCCCGACTTGCTGCTAAGGATGGTGGTGCACTCATTTGTCTTGTCTGCTCCTGGTAAAAACAATGTTAAACATAAATATTTCATACCTTGGCATGACTAACTAACGAAACTATCCTTGATCACAAAATGCTGAATACCCTTCTACAAGTTCAGCAGACAGCACATTCTGATTGTATATGCTGAACCCATGATATTACCACATAGTTTATAGCAAGGAAATATAAGACTTTTGAAAATATCCCTTTTGTCTAATTCAAATAATCCTTATCACGAATTTACATACTGTGGCAAGTGTTTTTAGTTGATCTTTACATAAACAAGTTTTCCTAAAGGTGACTTTTCATCAACTGACATAAAAATAATCATTGCCTTCATGCATACGTTTTGTTATTTCATTTTTTGACAATACAAATCACTATGTTCAGCTCTTAGAAATGTTTATAAAACCTTGTTTTGGAATAGTTAAAAAATGAACAGCAGTACAGTATGACAAATTACACTGCCTATAACTGGAATGATAATGAGCAAGACACTTCAATATTACATGCTTGTTAAAATTTGTACTAAGTATTTGTTTGTCAGTAGTAAGGGCATTATCATAGTGTTCCAGAATTAGAAAAAGTCCCTTCGTTCTTATACAAACAAGATATCTGATCAGATGTAGAGCTAGATGCTATGATATTATGGGTTAAATGTGAACCAAATCTGTTGCTTAGTTCTCAAGGTATCATATCGATTCAAAACAGGATGAGATAGGACAGCTGGATATGAGTAACAAAATGTACATATCACTTCTACCCCTGTAAAATTGCTTTGGCATAAAAATATGAAGCATTGACTAGGAAAATTGTTACCTGTGGTGGGTTAGCACGTGGTGGTAGGGGAGGAGGGGACATCTGTTGCTGTTCCTCAGCCTCATTTCTGTCCAAATGGTGACGGACTGTGTCACTGATAAGTGTTTCAGACCTGGACTCCGACGTCTGAGGAGTGAATGAAGTTATGACATCGTTTGGTGGTGTGTTGTAGAATACTGTTGCTGGTGTGTTGAAAGCTGAAAGATAAAAATGTTTTTCTCCTTACAAGGCATGAAATGTACTAATCAGCATCAATTTTACTTTATAACAGCAATTTTTATTCATAATAGAAAAATGGAAGATTTTTTATCTGTGAGAGACATACTCGGTACTTACTAGTCTGTTACAGAGCGTAAATTTTTATATCAGTATAAAATTTTTAATTTTTATTTCCGATAATGAATTTCACAGTAATTGCATAATCCTATACACATTGGTTAACATTTCTGTCTCTTTAAAATTTCAAAAGTATTTTTTAGTAAACAAATGTGTGCAGTACAGGTATAGATAGTGGTATTGGGTTACTGTCAAACCTTGACTCACAACATAGTATGGTTTTCTATCTTTCTTTTGTAACAGAACGGAAATCTGTTAAGGAATGAAATCATTAGATTAACATCAAAGATTTTCTGAAACGGTAATAGTGACTTTGAAATTTTGTAATAAGACTTAAGACTTTAAAATCTGTATGACCATGATCAATAAAAACTGCTTTTAATTTAACTTACAAAATTCTGGCGAACCAACTTCATCTTCATCGTCATAATGTGGGTAAACCAATGGCTTTTCAGCACCCTCAAAAAACTGTTTTACAGTGAAATATAAAGCAAAATTATTTATTGTTCATTCATTAAAAACAAATCAATCAATTCAATAAGGTTCACAAGGTCACAAGGTAAATTTAATGACCAATTAACACCAATACAATAAGGTCTTATTAAGTGTCACATTGTTGTCTTAATGACTCCTTAAAAGAAATTTGCTTATTAAAACAAATTCAATTAAGTCAAATAGGGATATGGTAGTCTTAATGACCCATTAACACAAGTATGACTATCTATCACTTATTTATCATCTAGTACCTGGTATTTCAAGTCACTGAAGTAATTGGGTTTTTTTTTTTTTGGTAGGGGTGGGGGGGGGGGGGGGGGGGGGGGGGGGGGGGGGGGGGGCATATTAAAAAGTTCTTGTATGTGTTTTACAAACCTATTACAACTCTGGAAGAGCCAAAATAGGTAATTATTGTATAAATTATCAACTTTCAATTAACAATCAAAATTATCAAAATTTACTGAATTACAAATCAAAGACAAAATTTACTGATAATTAAACCTTCCTAAATACAAAATCGAAATATATGAACATCTTCTTCGAAAAATTGTCATGGATAACAAAAGATGATGAAGATTAACCCTACCAGATTTCAAAGAAAGTCTTATGGTTAATATGAGCAACAATTACTTAATCAACATTGTTCTAAAAAGGGGCCATAACTCTGTTAATGAATCTAAATCTAATTTTAATGAAATCAGTATGAAAATCGAAGAAATCACTGTATACCTGAAACAAGTGAGACATAATTCTAGTGACTTCTGCCATGGATGGTCGTTCTGCGGGGTTTCCAGACCAGCACCTACAATATCATATCATTCTCACAGTAACTGTTAAAGATGTTTACATACACACCGAGAATTCCATCAAACAGATCATCTAAATCAGATATCTTTCAGGCAGCATTTTCTATCAAAATCTTTGATAGAGCATTCAATACTGAATAACAATGAGAGAAGCTATCAAATAAATTTGAAGTATTACATTTAGTAGTAAAAAAAAATGCAAAATAAATTTGAAACAAGAGTGGAGCAAAACTTTGCAATAACTACTAATACTTATATTTGAGAGTTTTTGCCAGGTAAGAGTGATGATTTAAGGTATGAGAGCTTTTGCTATGGAAGGCTGAAGTGTTTAGGTGTGAAGGTTTTGTTACGGAAGACTGAACTTTTAAGGTCAGAGAGTATTTGCAACAGAAGACTGAAGTTTTAAGGTGCAAGGGCATTTGCTACAGAAGACCGAAGTTTAAAGGTGCAAGGGCTTTTGCTATGGAAGACTGAAGCTCTAGGGTGAAAAGGTTTGAACTACATGTATTTCTACATAATTGATTCTAGTGTGGCCCCAGACTCCATGGACATATTACAAGAGGGCTACAGACTAGTGCCGTCTTAACTTTATCTTAATTCAACAGCTTGTAAAAACTGTAACTTTGTATTCAAAACAAGCACACTATTTCAGTCCCTGAAAAAAAATTCCTGAAATCTTACCGAGTCATGAGCAGCTCTAGAGGTCTTGGCAAGTTACGCACAAGTGGTGGTCGTGTACCTATAAAAAAGAGAATCTTTATATTACATGTACACAGGAAAGGTGGAGTGATTGTGTAGGGTATTGAATACTTAACAGAAAACACATTACAATTTCCTTGATTAAATACTATACATATTTCTCCTTTGTCACAAATACCAGGATGTGTAATGGTAAGAAATACATTCATATTTTCCTTCTGTTATAGTACAAGATCTCATTTTAGTAAAACAGATTACTTTTAATTCACTTCAGTCAGGTTAAAGTGTTATCCTGAGTTCAGTCATAAAGTTAACTTTATAATGTATTGATTGATTACCAAACTGTTTCTAGAACAACACATTTAAGTTTTCATCTCACATTCTACAATTGGGAAATATTCTAGCTTTTACATTAACTGACTGAAATGAACTGTGTGTGATGTAACTAACCATTATGTACAGCCCACATGATCCTGAAGGCAGGGCCACCAATCTCATCAAAAGGTTTCCTTCTTGTAATCACTTCCCAAAGGATAATCCCCCAGCTGAACACATCACACTTTTCACTGTAGTTACTACCTGTATGATGAAACATACATTTTTCTTTAAAATTCTATTTCAATATTTTAAAAGTCTTACAATTTGAATGAATTCACTTCAACTTCTTATTTCTTTATATCAGAGACTCACAATGTTAATATTGGTGATAAGCATTTGAGAAGGAGATGAAAATTTGAATGCAGCAGTCAAATGTAGATTTTAATGAACTCATTCAAAATGTAAGACTTTTGAAATATTATAATGGAGTGTTAAAGAGAATTTGAAATTTATTTGATTCTTTCCTCTTCAGATACAAATAATCCTAGGTTTGGTTTTAAGATCCAGGCCAAAACTGGGTACGGCATACAGTGGTCAATGACATAGAAGAAGAAATGGCAGTTGATGTTTAGAATGTGAATGCTGTAATGTAAATGTGGAAATTCTACAACAAAAAAGTCTTGACAACATCAAAGGACACTCCATGTGAACAAGGTCATGAGTACTGCATAGTGCCACAAGCGTAGATTTTACAATATTGGCATAGTTATGAAAGTACCCATTAGAGACAAGAGCATGTTTCAACCGGACAGGGAAATATCTACCTAACCATTCTACATATATTTCAAAAATTTATCAGGTCATAGCTACACCCTATGTCACTATAATACACACATATGGATCATGGGTCGAGAATTTGTGCAAAATCCCTGTGGATAAAACTAACTTGAACACACCTCTCTTTTCACTGTAGTTACTGTGTGTAGGAGAAAACTTATAAGAGTATCTGTAAATATCCATTTACAGGGTTTGTACATTTGATTTTAACAATTTCAGAATTCAAATAACTATCTGAAAAAAATGAAGGGTGAAAACCAATGTTAATTACATAAACATATATGTAAACATAATGTACTCTCCACAGACAGCATGGTATAAAATGTTACAACAAAGCATTTCATTTAAGAATATTTTATTGTCTTGATGTTGATGACAAATGGCAGAGCCTATGAAAGCCCTCTCTGTCAAAGCATCAGGAACAGCATTTTCTTAATCTTCTTCAATGATTTAGTAGGATTCATTACATTTTACATCATCCTCATGAATAATATAAAGTTGTACCACAAACCTTCAAACACCTCTGGAGCCATCCAGGCAGCACTGCCCTTGTTGTTGGTCATGTGTGTCTGTATATCACAAGCTGTGCCAAAGTCACAGATTTTCAGTACTGTACCACCCATTATTAATAACAAGCTGCAACATAGACCATTGCATCTCAGAAGAGAGGTACATTATATATTCACAGGGAAATACATAATTTACATCAGAGTGAGCATCTGTCTCTATTTAAAAGATATTTACAACCAATCTTATTCATCAATTGCTAAGAACTTTTCAGTACAATTATTAATCAAAACAGTTGCAATTACTTCATGTATAAACAAGAAGATAGGGAGGTGCATGAACAGTGATAGTCCCCATACTTTTATGATATTTGTAAATTGTCTATGCTATAATTTGTTTATCTATTTTAGAGAGTGTTACTGAATACATCTTTCAACAATCGTGGTACCAAAACATATAAATCTACTTCAGAAATATTTTATGATATAACCTGTATGCAAAGTCAAATGGGGATATGTCTTTTAGAGTAATCTAGAAATAAACAAGTCTACCTATAAATCTGCAATGTGCGCTGAAGTAAATTCTGAGTCTCTAAACCAGTACTTACTTTGGAGGTTTCATGTCTCTGTGGATGAGAGCCTTTGGCTTCATATTGTGTAGATACTCAACACCTTTGGCACACTGAAGTGCCCAGCTCATAGCATGGGCCGCTGTATAGGCAGGTTGGGGACCAGTACCATGTAGGACTAATAACACAATTAAAATGTGTGTTAAAATCATAGTCAAGTCTGCAATCAACTAAACCTTATCTAGTAAAATGGGACACAAATGTGCTCACTTCACTGTCATCAAGAAATCAACAAAGACCATAAACAATTTTATATCAATGAAGTGTTCTCTATTGATTTTGAAACTATGGGTAGGGTAACCTGACCATTATGGCCAAGAAAGCGCTTGAAAATCAAGGAGTATCAGTATTAAATTTCTCATATTGGTTGGGGTTAATAGGGGGCTGCACACTCATTCATGGGTGATGAAGAAGACTATGATGACGACAACAACAAAAAATATGAAAAAAAAAACTGAATGAAGAAAGGAAAATTTGAAATATTACATGGTTTCATCGAGGCACATCTATACAGTACTTATCACACTGAAGTTACCATACAGTGATTTTGGAGACTTGCATATCTGAGTCCATGGCATATGCTTTTCCTTTTGGACTTAAGTCAAATTTTGTTATCCAACTATTCCTCTTCATAAATGGACATCAAAATTTTGGAAATGGTGATCTGGATTCATCTGAAAAATTCTACAAAAGATACCGTTATGATAAAGGTTTGTACACAGATTTACTTACCGTTGTACAGAGATCCCCCTTCTGCATATTCCATTACTAAACATACCTGTAGAGAAAACAAGAGATCTTCATAAAAATAAAAATCTAGATTACAAAATAAACTTGTAGACTTAAAAATGGAAGTTAAACATTTCTTACAATTAAACCACATTTATTGAATGAAATATCTGGTTAATATAATGTTTTATTAAAGACATTTTTCATAAATTATCGTATATCCAATCAATATAATTTCATTTCTAGCGATAATCATATGACTGTTTTTGATGAAAAATCCAAGAATGCTGTCAATTGTAACAAGATAAACTCTAATTTTTTTTTCTGTTGGTAAATATCACTAACTTTTTGCTATAATAATGTTTCTGAATGCAAATAGTGAATTTGGTTGGGGCCTTACGTTTATAAATAGTTTGAACTTTTCATAATCATATGTACATGTATATATAAATATTGGAATATTAGAAAGATGATATACCGCTGGCTGTTTGGTACAGGCACCATACAGTTTGACAATATTTGGGTGATTGACCCGAGACAATTGTTTTAGCTCCGTAATGAAGGCAATCCTTTCTGACTCTGTCTCAATCAGCTTCACAGCTACTTCTTTGCCACGCCATTTGGCTCGACTGACGACACCGAAGGCACCTTTTCCAACCACCTATAATGAAAAAAAAAACATACACTAACAGTGATTTTTGTAGGATTCGTTCACAAGGGTCCAGAACACCCCAATTCCAAAATTTTGCGGCGTCCCAATACTTAAGGATATAATGAGGTTTCACAATTTGAGGGAGTCCAACAAGAAAAGCATGTATGAGTTCAGGACTCAAAATTATTTCTGAGTTGCAAAAACCACTGTAGACAGTATCTAAATCCAAACTGAAAATGAACTCAAATTTATAAGGACTAATGCTATATAATTTGAAATTTTCATCAACATTTAATCCAGTTACACAGCTGTAAAATGATGTCCTAAACACTCCATGGGGGATAAGTGGATTTGGTTTATATCATATGGAAACATATTTTGGTGCATTCATATATGTTTTCAAGTATAACTAATTGTCATCATCCATCACCACCTATAGTTACACCTTGATACCATGCATATACCAGTAAGCACAATTAAATACATATCAATATCTATAACCATATCTGCCCAGTCCCAACAAAGATTGCACTGAAACTCATTGCTGGTGGAGGGAAACCACTGTCCTATCATGGAGACAGAAAACCTGGCAGACATTGCCATAAGTGGAAGGGTGAGGTCTGTAGCTCAAATCATCCTTAATATACTGAATAATGGCCATGTTATATTATAAATGCCAGTGTATTTGCTTTTAGTAATTAAGAAGTAGTAACATCTCATTTGGAAACTTAAACATACATGCGGTAGTCATATTGAGTGTCTGAAGCAGTAATATGTAACTGTCATCCGTATATAGAACCTCATTTTCCCCTAAAGAAATCCCGTTTAAGGAACCAATTATCTGGAGGTATTAAGCAGGTCACCATCTTTGACATCTTCAAGACCTTGCTGTCCGCGACTGTCATCTTGCAGTAAATTGTACAAACATGTTTTTGAACCACTTGCGAAATATTCTTAAGTGGGTTGAACAAAACGGAAGAAGTGGTTTTCAATGGAAGACCTGCAAGCTTCGGGTATGAAAAAGGAGGGGCCACTGAAAATGGAGTGTTTGCGTGTGGAAGGGCTTTTGACAAACTAAAGAGGGAATACGTTGGAAAACATATCAAATGGACTGAAATTAACCAATACAACCGCAGAAAAAGGAAAATAACCAGAAAAACTATAACTAAAGCTAACGTGGAAAACCCCAAATTTATTTTTGTAAACAAGAGACAGCTGAAAATAAGTGGCGGGTATTCGGAGAGCGTGTGTGGGTTACCTCGTGACATTGGAGTTCGTTGAAATCTATTTCCTCAACAAAAGCCTGTGGGGCATCCATTTCGATGTATGTGAATTATCATAGGCCCTCCAGCCCCACTGTCAGGCGCTCTGTCGCTTTTCAATCAGGAGACATTTTGGTTTTGGACCTACATGAGGGGAGATAATCAATGTTATCAGTATGCAAAATACGGAATGGCAAAAAAGAAACGGATTTATATATATATATATAAAATAATGTGCCAGTGTATGACAGTGTTTAAGATTCCATATCTCGAAAAGAATAATGCATATGAATTGACATAACGATACCAAACATATGTACAGGGACCTATGTTACATTATCAATACAAGAGGTACACTGTACAAAGAAAGATAACTCCGACGATTTTAAACAAAGACAAATGCGTCGCAAAAGTATTTACACGTGAAAGTTTATGATTTAGTGAAACCTTGGAATCTCAATTGTTCATCTAGGTTGAATGATAATAATAAATTAAAAAATGCGGGCATGTCATAATTATAATTATCCTTTATATACTTATGGCAACACTTAAGTCGCAAACATCTCTTACTTGATTGAAAATTGTTGATTTTTTCATGTGAGAACTAGATCACAAGACGATCAAATTTGTCTTTTTTCTTGTTTTATCAGTTTTGATTTTTTTCTTCTGCTTTTTTTTTATCAGATTCCAGATTTATAAATGTGGTGTATTTGAGAAAAATCCATGGAAACAGATTAAAGTAAAAATTAACAAATTAATTAAAAGCTATACCTGAGAACTGATGAGGTATCTTACACCTGGAACATTGGTTTATTAGCTACACAGAGGCCACCACCTCAAAGTACCACTTCATCATTTTGACATAAATACACAAACAATAATCATTTGCATATTAACAATGACCAAGAATACTGTTTGCAGTTACAACTTTGTTGTACTAACCGCGTGGATTCTGTGACAGTTCATGAATTACATCAAGTGAAATGTGTAAGTGAAAATGACTCCCTTTTTAGTATAACATGGCCGGAGGAGTTGGATTGTCAATATACCAGCAAAGTAGAAAGTAAAGTAGTATGTCCCTTATGGTGGGATATTAACGAAAAGATAGTGAAAAAACAAACAAAAGCAAAACAATAATAATAAAAAAAAAAAAAACAAAAAACAAAAAAAAAAAAAAAAAAAAAAAAAAAAAAAAAAAAAAAAAAAAAAATAAAAAAATGTAAAAAAAGGCTTCAACTTTATACCCACGTTGTTTTCCCGTGTTATTAAGTATATTGAAGTTTTGTTTCAGAAGATGACTATTATTCCTTTTAATTAGCAAATATTAAATTCGTTTGCAGAAGTAGTTTGCACACAATTCTTGATGTCCAAATTCACCAAATGTTTTATTGTTACTTGTGCTGTTGCCAGTATACACTAACTCCTGAAACTGTCCATCAGAATGGGCCATTCACTAAACATTAAATGAAGAGAGACTATCCTGCTGGTCTTGTGTACCCCATACCCAGCACAATAAAACAGTATTACAGCAATTATCCTAATGAATAAACTAGATGACCATTTTTATGTCCACTTTCCTAAGTTTTACGAGACAGTTCTTCACCTCACACGCGGAGTGTTTTTTCATGCTTGCCGAACAAGTGGTTAACATGCATATTCCACTTCAGGTGGCATGAAAATATTACTCCTTGGTACTTATGATAGTTCACAGCTGTTTGTCACTCAGTAGGACCAGATCTCATTTATGTATATGCATTGTAAACAGTAACGGACTTAAACTACAGCATTGCCTTCTATTAAACAATTAAACTATATGTATATTGCATTACCGTGAACTGATTTGGCCAGGAATACTTTGGTCTATCATTTGCTAACCCCCACCCCTTCCCCCAATCCTACTCATTCCTATAGTTGCTAATTTTGTTCACATCTTTTTTTTATAAAGTAAGATAACAGTATGCCAGTTTTTGGGAAACTTGCCTTTTTGAAGAGGGGGCTGGTGGTTTGTTGTTTTGATGCTACTCACCTGTTGATTTGTTGTTTCGAGGCTACTCACCTGTTGATTTGTTGTTTCGAGGCTACTCACCTGGTGATTTGTTGTTTCGAGGCTACTCACCTGGTGATTTGTTGTTTCGAGGCTACTCACCTGTTGATTTGTTGTTTCGAGGCTACTCACCTGTTGATTTGTTGTTTCGAGGCTACTCACCTGGTGATTTGTTGTTTCGAGGCTACTCACCTGTTGATTTGTTGTTTTTAGGCTACTCACCTGTTGATTTGTTGTTTCGAGGCTACTCACCTGGTGATTTGTTGTTTCGAGGCTACTCACCTGTTGATTTGTTGTTTCGAGGCTACTCACCTGGTGATTTGTTGTTTCGAGGCTACTCACCTGTTGATTTGTTGTTTCGAGGCTACTCACCTGTTGATTTGTTGTTTCGAGGCTACTCACCTGTTGATTTGTTGTTTCGAGGCTACTCACCTGGTGATTTGTTGTTTCGAGGCTACTCACCTGGTGATTTGCTGTTTTTAGGCTACTCACCTGGTGATTTGTTGTTTCGAGGCTACTCACCTGTTGATTTGTTGTTTCGAGGCTACTCACCTGGTGATTTGTTGTTTCGAGGCTACTCACCTGGTGATTTGTTGTTTCGAGGCTACTCACCTGGTGATTTGCTGTTTTTAGGCTACTCACCTGGTGATTTGTTGTTTCGAGGCTACTCACCTGGTGATTTGTTGTTTCGAGGCTACTCACCTGGTGATTTGTTGTTTCGAGGCTACTCACCTGTTGATTTGTTGTTTCGAGGCTACTCACCTGGTGATTTGTTGTTTCGAGGCTACTCACCTGGTGATTTGTTGTTTCGAGGCTACTCACCTAGTGATTTGCTGTTTTTAGGCTACTCACCTGTTGATTTGTTGTTTCGAGGCTACTCACCTGGTGATTTGTTGTTTCGAGGCTACTCACCTGGTGATTCGTTGTTTCGAGGCTACTCACCTGGTGATTCGTTGTTTCGAAGCTACTCACCTGGTGATTCGTTGTTTCGAGGCTACTCACCTGGTGATTTGTTGTTTCGAGGCTACTCACCTGTTGATTTGTTGTTTCGAGGCTACTCACCTGTTGATTTGTTGTTTCGAGGCTACTCACCTGGTGATTTGTTGTTTCGAGGCTACTCACCTGTTGATTTGTTGTTTCGAGGCTACTCACCTGTTGATTTGTTGTTTCGAGGCTACTCACCTGGTGATTTGTTGTTTCGAGGCTACTCACCTGGTGATTTGTTGTTTCGAGGCTACTCACCTGGTGATTTGTTGTTTCGAGGCTACTCACCTGTTGATTTGTTGTTTCGAGGCTACTCACCTGGTGATTTGTTGTTTCGAGGCTACTCACCTGGTGATTTGTTGTTTCGAGGCTACTGTTGTTTCGAGGCTACTGATTTGCTGTTTTTAGGCTTTGGTGATTTGTTGTTTCGAGGCTACTCACCTGTTGATTTGTTGTTTCGAGGCTACTCACCTGGTGATTTGTTGTTTCGAGGCTACTCACCTGGTGATTTGTTGTTTCGAGGCTACTCACCTGGTGATTTGTTGTTTTTAGGCTACTCACCTGGTGATTTGTTGTTTTTAGGCTACTCACCTGGTGATTTGTTGTTTCGAGGCTACTCACCTGGTGATTTGTTGTTTCGAGGCTACTCACCTGGTGATTTGTTGTTTCGAGGCTACTCACCTGGTGATTTGTTGTTTCTACTCACCTGGTGATTTGTTGTTTCGAGTGGTGATTTGTTGTTTTTAGGCTACTCACCTGGTGATTTGTTGTTTCGAGGCTACTCACCTGGTGATTTGTTGTTTCGAGGCTACTCACCTGGTGATTTGTTGTTTCGAGGCTACTCACCTGGTGATTTGTTGTTTCGAGGCTACTCACCTGGTGATTTGTTGTTTCGAGGCTACTCACCTGTTGATTTGTTGTTTCGAGGCTACTCACCTGGTGATTTGTTGTTTTTCGAGGCTACTCACCTGGTGATTTGTTGTTTTTAGGCTACTCACCTGTTGATTTGTTGTTTCGAGGCTACTCACCTGGTGATTTGTTGTTTTTAGGCTACTCACCTGAGGCTACTCACCTGTTGATTTGTTGTTTTGATTACTCACCTGTTGATTTGTTGTTTTTAGGCTACTCACCTGGTGATTCGTTGTTTCGAGGCTACTCACCTGTTGATTTGTTGTTTCGAGGCTACTCACCTGTTGATTTGTTGTTTTTAGGCTACTCACCTGGTGATTTGTTGTTTTTAGGCTACTCACCTGTTGATTTGTTGTTTTTAGGCTACTCACCTGTTGATTTGTTGTTTTTAGGCTACTCACCTGTTGATTTGTTGTTTTTAGGCTACTCACCTGTTGATTTGTTGTTTTTAGGCTACTCACCTGTTGATTTGTTGTTTTTAGGCTACTCACCTGGTGATTTGTTGTTTTTAGGCTACTCACCTGTTGATTTGTTGTTTTTAGGCTACTCACCTGTTGATTTGTTGTTTTTAGGCTACTCACCTGGTGATTTGTTCACCTGTTGATTTGTTGTTTCGAGGCTACTCACCTGTTGATTTGTTGTTTTTAGGCTACTCACCTATTGATTTGTTGTTTTTAGGCTACTCACCAGGTGGTTTGTTTTTTTAGGCTACTCACCTGTTGATTTGTTGTTTTTAGGCTACTCACCTGTTGATTTGTTGTTTTTAGCCTACTCACCTGGTGATTTGTTGTTTTTAGGCTACTCACCTGTTGATTTGTTGTTTTTAGGCTACTCACCTGTTGATTTGTTGTTTTTAGGCTACTCACCTGTTGATTTGTTGTTTTTAGGCTACTCACCTGTTGATTTGTTGTTTTTAGGCTACTCACCAGGTGGTTTGTTTTTTTAGGCTACTCACCTGTTGATTTGTTGTTTTTAGGCTACTCACCTGTTGATTTGTTGTTTTTAGCCTACTCACCTGTTGATTTGTTGTTTTTAGGCTACTCACCTGTTGATTTGTTGTTTTTAGGCTACTCACCTGTTGATTTGTTGTTTTTAGGCTACTCACCTGGTGATTTGTTGTTTCGAGGCTACTCACCTGTTGATTTGTTGTTTCGAGGCTACTCACCTGTTGATTTGTTGTTTTTAGGCTACTCACCTGGTGATTTGTTTTTTTAGGCTACTCACCTGTTGATTTGTTGTTTCGAGGCTACTCACCTGGTGATTTGTTGTTTTTAGGCTACTCACCTGTTGATTTGTTGTTTTTAGGCTACTCACCTGGTGGTTTGTTGTTTTTAGGCTACTCACCTATTGATTTGTTGTTTCGAGGCTACTCACCTGGTGATTTGTTGTTTCGAGGCTACTCACCTGGTGGTTTGTTTTTTTAGGCTACTCACCTATTTATTTGTTGTTTTTAGGCTACTCACCTGTTGATTTGTTGTTTTTAGGCTACTCACCTGGTGATTTGTTGTTTTTAGGCTACTCACCTGGTGATTTGTTGTTTCGAGGCTACTCACCTGTTGATTTGTTGTTTCGAGGCTACTCACCTGGTGATTTGTTGTTTCGAGGCTACTCACCTGGTGATTCGTTGTTTCGAGGCTACTCACCTGGTGATTCGTTGTTTCGAGGCTACTCACCTGGTGATTTGTTGTTTCGAGGCTACTCACCTGTTGATTTGTTGTTTTTAGGCTACTCACCTGGTGATTTGTTGTTTCGAGGCTACTCACCTGTTGATTTGTTGTTTCGAGGCTACTCACCTGGTGATTTGTTGTTTCGAGGCTACTCACCTGGTGATTTGTTGTTTCGAGGCTACTCACCTGGTAGTTTGTTGTTTCGAGGCTACTCACCTGTTGGTTTGTTGTTTCGAGGCTACTCACCTGTTGATTTGTTTTTTAGGCTACTCACCTGTTGATTTGTTGTTTCGAGGCTACTCACATGGTAGTTTGTTGTTTTGATGCTATGAATTGTCTCATTCACTTCATTCTCAGTAATGTGGACAATTTTTATAGTGAGTTTAGATGCTCTCAGTTTCCTGGTGCTGTATTTGTCGGTGAAGCAGGATAATTGAAGTTATTTCTCTGTTCATTAATTTTTATGTTATTTACGACGTAGAATCTCTGTTCAAGAATAAAGTTTACTTTGTTCGAGAAAACAATAGAATTTCGTCTGTATGTTATGTACGTAGTATCTCATAATACATATTATATTTTAAAAATCTCTCAACGATCAAATACTTATATTAAAATGCCAAATTCAAGAATTATTTACAACATTTAAGTATTGTTCTAGTATTGGATGTGAAGATGGCTCACCATGTGTGTCCTCTGTCATCCGAGTACACACTCAGAAATTGTCGATGTAGCAGTATTAACGCGGTCACCATTTAGAAAAGAACGGGAGTGGGGAAAATCGATTTCAACAGTTTTACAGATATCTGAACACACGATTCCTAAATACTGTTTCAATAGTTTACTTAAGATGTTACTTAAATGGGAACGAACAGGCTAGGCTTTTATCACTTCTTCCATAAAACGTAAATTTAAGGAAATGTCTTAAGATAACTAAATGTTGTTCAAAGCACACTCCTAGACCATAGTTTACTTAGTGCAATGTGATTTGAGAGTGCTGTCTGGTATTTGAGCTACTGTGATGGTTCCTCTCATTTTAACCCGAAATATACTATCAAATTTTGAAAAAAATTACTGTTTGTTTGTTGGTCAATTTAAAAAAATGTTCCCCATTTGAAAAAATATTTCCTTTCCACTGAAACACTTTGATCATTTTGAAAATTTAGATTTTGTTTAAAATTTTTACCTCTTTTTATTTCTAAAATTTATGCAGATACATGTTTGTTTGTGAATTTGCGTATATGAGACAGAATAGGAGCCTATGTCACCTTATGTTATTCAGAACTTTCAGCGATTACACCATTGAACAGCCGACTCTACTTCATCACAGACAAACATTCATATCGAACACTTTACATTTTCGCAAATAGCCCCATTTGTAATCCCGATTGCTATAATGATACGAACAACTAATAATACCCACTCCTAAAAATAACTCGATCTATAACATATAGTTCTACTTATTGTAAGTACCATGCTAAGGATGGCGGAAATAGTTTTTGTCATGGAGTCTGTCTGTATCAACACAGAGGCGAAAGAAACAAGTCAAATTATCAATACCCAAACAATAAAAGAACATGTATACTGCTCATATGGGTAATAAATTTGGTATTATATGCTAAATAAGTGACCTACAAGTCCGGCCTCTCCGATACACAACATATTATCACTGGTAACCCCCGAGGAACGGCTAAAAGCTGAACGATATCGAAACCAATAAAGAGCAACAAATCATTCCGTATAAAGATACTGCTGGAATCTGAGTTATTTATTACACCAATACTAGCTCTCACGTGCTCTATGACGTAATATAATGGTCTTGTTTACACCATCACGCGTTTTATGACCTAGTAATAATGGTTTTGTACATCTCCCCTTCATTAGATATGTTTTACCATTACGACGATTTCCCTCATACTGGTTTACGGAAATCTGATAACTGTCCATTTCACGATCATTGCTAAACCTAGAAATATTACTATTATCAACACATTACAAGCCTCTACTTTATTATATTTGATTACCAAGTAAAGACAACACCACGGACTTAAGCGAGAACATAGGATTAGTAAATTCGGACTAATCGTTAATTTCTTGTCCTCTAATTTTATGAAAAGAAAATATTTTTGGTTTAGATTTTTCTAAATTATTTTTTTTTCATTATTAATTTTTTGTTTGTTTGTTTTGTTGTATTCTTTATGTTTATGTGGTTATGTATAACGTTTTGAAAAGAGAATATGAATTTCTAACACTGACTTTTCAATATCATAAGACAGTGACAAAATTGAAAGATACCTCAAGTATTTTTCAAAATAAGGTCAGATTTATGTGGCATGCAAGGTCAGATGTATGCTACACAAGGTCAAGTATATGTGGTATACAATGTCATATTGATGAGGTACACAATTTTACATATATGTGGTATATATGGTCACATGGATGTTGTACCACAAGGTCACATGTATGTGATACACAAGGTCACATGGATGCGGTACATAAGGTCACATATTATATGCCATACAAGGTCACATGGACACAACCTCCCAAGGATATTACACAAAGTCACATAGTTGAAAGTTTGATACCAGGTCACTATTACGTAGACCAATATTTCCAAAGGTTAACTACTTTAACATACATGCAGACTAATGTATCTATAGGTACAATGTAGTTGAAACGGATTGAATGCTTAATCGGTAGCATTCACGCGTGCTGTTCACATTTAATACAATACCAACTTACATGAGATAACGTTACAGTCGGCGGTCGGATACGTGGGTGATACTATACTAGTTGCCTCATTAGTAGCTTGAGATGTACGAGGTATGTCTGACCGGACCCGTATGTAGTAGCAAGATCATCTAACGTTCATGATGAGTGTTCCATTTTTCAGACTTCACTGTAGCTGTGTTCCCAAGCTCTATACACAACAATAAATTCCTATTCTATTTTTGAGCCTTGTTCTTGTGTCCCGAAACCTACTACACCCATTAACACCCTTACCTTACCTATTTAGCAGCATTGAACGGTACCTTTGTTCCTTACCCTCTATCTCCATTCCAACTAACACACACACGAACACGAACACGCACACGAACGCATGCACGCACGCACGCACGCACTCCTCACCACACCACCACCTCCACCACCACCCACTCAGCACCACCACCACCACAACCACACACACACACACACGCACCCACGCCCCTCCGCACGCACGCTATCATCCTATCCCAGTTTTTTTAGCCTTTACCGGTATATGTGCCTCATATTCCCAACACACACCAACACCGTATTCCATTTTTCAGCATTGTCTACCATATTGATGTCTGTTACGTCACGACTGACGTAATTATCGTCTGACATCGGTTCAGGTTGACAGTCGGGGTAATTGTGTATGACAATGACTAGCTTTAACGTCCCTAAATTATCAAGTCTACCAGGATATGTCTGTAAAATTCCGTCTGTACGACGTCAACGCTCATCTGGGTCGCAGCGACCATCTTAACTCAGCATACCAGTTTGTCGATGCTACTTCCAATTTATCTACAGCAAATTGATTAAAGCACACTGAACACGTTCCACTAGTCACAAAACACATACCATTATCTCACTAAACACGTACCACTATCACACCAAACACGTACCATATCACACTAAACACAACCACTATCACACTAAACATCTACCACTATCACACTAAACACGTACCACTATCACATTAAACACGTACCACTATCATACAAAACACGTACCACTATGTGAAATGTTAATTTGTACATTTATTTAAGTGAGGACTTATTGCGTTGATGTAATTTGTGTCCAGTCCTTTTGTTTAAAACAATAAAATATGACTACACCAGTCCTTCTTACTTCTCACTGCTAGCACCATGAACATGTTGTTCTACAGTAAACTTCACCATTCACATCTAATACCTAGTAACAGGATCATACCTACATGTGATTATATAAGTGTATGTTACTGCTTTTGTTATTCAGCCAACATTAAATCCTTGGTGTTCTAGTAATTTTGAAAGTGAAAAATGGCAAAATTACACGAATGATACTAGGTGATAAAATATTCAAACCTAATTGTAAATTTACAACAATTTGGTTCATAACTCGTTTTAAGGCGTAGCCTATCTGGAGTGATCTGACACCATAACATATTCCTGTGGTAATCCAATACATCATACATGTACTTAGAAAGACACACTGTATCTATCTTTTAATAAGCATAGGGAATCGTACACATACCTTATAATGTCATGTGGTGGGCTTATTACACGACAATGAAATATAATCATCGATTTGTATTTCTATTAAAAAGTAAAATACATGGGTGGGCTTATCACCAGACATGGGCTTATTGCTGGATAAATAAGGTAACTGTTTCGATCCCTATCTGCTGTGCCACAATCCATTTCTTTCTGAAGTTGTACCGAGGCAACTTTCACTAAAAAAATAAAGAAAGAAAAAAGAAAATAATCAAATAAATAAATAAGAGTTCTCTGCCTGGAAAGTTTTTATCGTTTTGTACATTGATATATATGATGCCGATCCACTTATTGATGAAGTGACAATCCGAATCTCTCCAGAATGAATTTTGTATGTCCGACATTGTTGCAATGCACTATGGGATCTAATTGTTACATCTCACAACAGATTCCTTCCTGTCAAGAGGTCAAAACCGGAAAACAATTAGATGACATGTTAGATATTTATTGACTTTTAAAATATAAAGTTTATGGCAGTTTATTACGACGGTAATGCCTAACTAACTGTAATGAAATGGAAGCTCCAGCAAAAAGACTTGAGTAGATATCATCACGAGCGCATCCTAGCGGAAAAAGACTGAACTAAGACAGGTAAACCAGGTGCTGTGATCTCACCCAGGTCGCTGTAATTAAATCGACCCCAAGTGCTAAAGTGAACCAAATTCGCCATATAAAAAGATACGTATGTTTATGCATATGATTAAAAATGCAATATTTTTATCAGTCAATCTAAGTAAGTAATATCACGCTCTCAAATAGAAATAGTGTACACGAGATCGGGAACCAACAAGCAAACTAACAAGTATCAGACACGTCCAGTTTTATATCGCAAAAAAGAAATATAACACTTCTCAATGAGATCACTGCGACGATCGTTAACCACAATTTTTTCATCAACCTGCATCTCTTGGAACCCCTAGTAATCCTAGGCCTCCTAAAACATCCTTTATTGACGATCTGTTTCCCGGGGCGATGTACCGCGATAACAAAAGTAGTACAATGAATAAATCAAAGTCAACGATACAAAAAAAAATGGATTTTCAGACAAATTCCGTTACACCATGGTTTCTCATCTTATCAAAATGCAAAAGTAATTCATTTGGATCGAGGTTATTCAATATGGGCTAAAATCCAACAGGACAACAAGTCAAAAGGCTACGAGGTCAAGGTCGTATGTGATATCAATTCGGTTCAAGAAGATGCTTGGACGAAAATAGACACCCAAAAGACTTGTTAGCCAAGCTGTGAAGAAAATGCATATACTATCAGTCATCGTTTCTTTAAGACCACTGTTGATAATGAATGATTTAGTTTCAGGATGAATAGTTCTGATGATTTATGGATAATATTAGAATAAATTCCATTTTGTATGAAAACTTGTTGAGTGGTGTTATAAATATATGCATCACGGCCAACTCCTGAAAGGCTCGGGATCAAACTTACTTCGTTTGATTCCGAGTTTTCACGGAAAAAATCGACACATAAGACATGAATGGTAGGTTCAATGACATCAAATTGCCTTCTTCAGGAAAACTAATCTACAAATTTATCTTTGGTACACTGTGTTTTACATCAGTGGTGATATTCGCTTGACTAAGGCAGAAAATAGAATGCAGACCCCCCAATTCCTACTAAACGACCAGCCAGCAAAACATGTTCAAAAACCTCATAGATCAGTTTTGACATTTAAAAAGATATAGGATGAAGTAATCAATATCATAGTCTGTTTTCATGGTTTTTTCGACGAGTTGGCGCTATAAAAACAGAAAAGGCTTTTATCAAAAATAATGTTGTATCTTTTTCCTTATTAAAGTCATTACACCACTCACTCAACTCACTTGTAGCGTTTAACAACATTGTCACTGATTAACAGTAACTGGTGACATAGGTGACAAGCCGGGAATGGATTCTCATTGTAAAATGTTTTGTATTCTTACAATTGTCACTCACGCTTATCAATTTTATCTACTTATCTCAATGTAGGGTCCAGAAGTCTCCGTATCATCACACGGGAATGCACTTATTCCGTGCTGAGTCTAAGTTTCTATCAATTCGTGACAAAAAAAATCTCACAATCAAAACAGGAAGCTTATTTCTAATTTACTTGTGCTTTTCTGATACGGAAATACATAGATCAGGTTCATTGAATTATAATGGTTTTTGTGTGTACAGCGAAAACCTGTACATTTTACTGACATTTTTCTTTCATAGAGTATGAGGTGCGTGGAAAAGTTTACCAGAACACACGATCGTCGCTCCTAACACCAGCATGTTCGAGAATCGCCTTGACAAGCTATGGAAACACCGAGATTTGTACTCCAATTTCAGAATAGAAACAAACAAATCGTTATTTGGAAGTGACAGACTTACAATCTATAATTCATAGCACAAGTCTGGTGAACAGACCTCTTGTACTGGAAAAATACTGTAAGAAACATTGAGTAAGTAAGTATACCAGGATAACTGTGCTTACCGCTTGTTTGTTGGGTTAATATCCCTGTGAACAACCAAGGTCATTTTCAGGCGCCATGAAGTCCTTGTCGTAGCCTGATGACAACGGAACAGGGCGACCTCTCAGCTGTTTTGGAAATACTTTTGTTGGAATCCCATGAGATCCTGTTCTTGTCGTTTCAATCGACAAGAAAAGAGTCTCACGGGTTTCCGATGATGGTAAAACACTATTCGCCCGAGTATAAGGGATCTTCGAATCACGTAAACCTCAGAATTTTTTTACCTTAGATTGCAAAGTTTGGTGATCTGTCGATCGAGGGATCGCAGACCGACTGTAGAGATTGTAAAAAATATCAATATGAAGAATTTCAATTATTCTCAGGATCGAATATCTAAATTAAGGTCACTTAGCTCTCATGGCTAATAACAAATTTTCTTTCAATTGTTTATAAGATGTACAATCTTTTAGTGACGGTCGATACAAAATCGTCCAATGATGTCAACTAATTGTTGTTTCCATGAAAGAAAAACATTATCAAAATATCGGAAGAATCTTGTATCGTTCTCACGGGAGAATACGAAAACATTTCAACTTGTTTCAATCAAAACATTCAGGTCTAGTTGCAGTATATTATTGGCGTACACAAGATGCGTATCCTATTTTTGATTTGTGGTCTATAAACGTCAAACTCTGCAGCATCTTGTTGTATATGAAATAACAGTCCCCCTGTGAGTTGCCATAGTAACACGAACAGAACAGATTTAGATCGCAGGGAATATTGTTTTTCAATGTATACAGATTTCTGATTCTGTATCACAGTTTGAAAAAGGTTTCGTTCAATTGCTGAAATAGTACTGCTTTACGCGAAAATATTACTTAAACGTAGGAAAATGTCATTGGGATAGCGCGGCGGAAAACATTTCTTAAAAGATAGGAAAATGTCATTGGGATAGTGCGGCGTAAAAAAATACTTAAAAGATAGGAAAATGTCATTGGGATAGTGCGGCGTAAAAACATTACTTAAAAGATAGGAAAATGTCATTGGGATAGTGCGGCGTAAAAAAATACTTAAAAGATAGGAAAATGTCATTGGGATAGTGCGGCGGAAAAACATTACTTAAAAGATAGGAAAATGTCATTGGGATAGTGCGGCGTAAAAAAATACTTAAAAGATAGGAAAATGTCATTTGGATAGCGCGGCGTAAAAAAATACTTAAAAGATAGGAAAATGTCATTGGGATAGCGCGGCGTAAAAAAATACTTAAAAGATAGGAAAATGTCATTGGGATAGCGCGGCGTAAAAAATACTTAAAAGATAGGAAAATGTCATTGGGATAGCGCGGCGTAAAAAAATACTTAAAAGATAGGAAAATGTCATTGGGATAGCGCGGCGTAAAAAAATACTTAAAAGATAGGAAAATGTCATTGGGATAGTGCGGCGTAAAAAAATACTTAAAAGATAGGAAAATGTCATTGGGATAGTGCGGCGTAAAAAAATACTTAAAAGATAGGAAAATGTCATTGGGATAGCGCGGCGGAAAAACATTACTTAAAAGATAGGAAAATGTCATTGGGATAGTGCGGCGGAAAAACATTACTTAAAAGATAGGAAAATGTCATTGGGATAGTGCGGCTTAAAAAAATACTTAAAAGATAGGAAAATGTCATTGGGATAGCGCGGCGGAAAAAATACTTAAAAGATAGGAAAATGTCATTGGGATAGCGCGGCGGAAAAACATTACTTAAAAGATAGGAAAATGTCATTGGGATAGTGCGGCGTAAAAACATTACTTAAAAGATAGGAAAATGTCATTGGGATAGTGCGGCGTAAAAACATTACTTAAAAGATAGGAAAATGTCATTGGGATAGTGCGGCGTAAAAACATTACTTAAAAGATAGGAAAATGTCATTGGGATAGTGCGGCGTAAAAACATTAATTAAAAGATAGGAAAATGTCATTGGGATAGTGCACACACACACAAAAGATAGGAAAATGTCACATAGCGCGGCGGAAAAACATTACTTAAAAGATAGGAAAATGTCATTGGGATAGTGCGGCGTAAAAAAATACTTAAAAGATAGGAAAATGTCATTGGGATAGTGCGGCGTAAAAAAATACTTAAAAGATAGGAAAATGTCATTGGGATAGTGCGGCGGAAAAAATACTTAAAAGATAGGAAAATGTCATTGGGATAGATAGGAAAATGTCATTGGGATAGGCGGCGAAAAACATTACTTAAAAGATAGGACACACACACAAACACACACACAATGTCATTGGGATAGCAAAAACATTACTTAAAAGGTAGGAAAATGTCATTGGGATAGCGCGGCGGAAAAACATTACTTAAAAGATAGGAAAATGTCATTGGGATAGCGCGGCGGAAAAACATTACTTAAAAGATAGGAAAATGTCATTGGGATAGCGCGGCGGAAAAACATTACTTAAAACCTAGGAAAATTGTCACACACACACACACACACACACACACACACACACACCCACCCACACACACACACACACACACACACAATAAAAACACAAACACAATTATCCTGGTTGCGTTGTTAGGTTTAGGTGTGAATTGTAAAACTATTGTTGACGATTTATATTGCAAACACAATAATTTAGCAAAAGCGTTTTTGACAGTAACAATAATGTTGCTGTCATATGTACATTGAAGTCACCGAAAAATTTTCTCGTTGGTAAGTGAGGTCAATCTCATATTAGACTATGTTTAAATCCTGAGAAAAAATACCCACCACAACCGGTGGTTAGTTATCGATAAACATTGCGATGACAACATCTTGTCGCCATAAGTGCTGTTAATTGTTCGCAGTACCAATTATATTATTTCACAGTACATTAATTGCAGACCAAAATACGCATTATTCGATATGATAATTTATGCATATCATTATAAAGAATAGCAAAGGTCATCAATGTTAATGACGTACAAATAATATAGGTAATTAGCATAATCTAGTGTGACGAAATCTATGATGACATTCAAACACAGTTCTTTATTACTTATCTAAGTAACTTTCACGCATGGTTTATTTTCCCAGCTGGTTTATATTGAAACATAATATCCTCAACAAAGTGCATGTTGCCTTTTAGTAATTGCATCTAAACAGTATTTTCAAAATTACTTCTTTACTATGATGTGTTAATGAAATTTTCAATCATAAAATAGTTCCTCTTGTGTAAAATGGTTATCAGGTTTCGAACCAAGATCCTTTAGTGTGCGTCTACAACTACTTCGATTATATACAAACATGCTGAGATAAGGAAGTTTAATACCGATAGGATTCGATCAACATAGAAACATATTGTTGTTATGATAAAAACGTTTCTTTTAAATAAATCGACGAAGTAAATGCTTCGTGACTTTAAACAATAAAACCAAGCTGCTATCATGCAAGCATATCTAAGTGCTGGTCCCTTCCCCAAATTTCATACGCGGAAGACATTTCAAAACAAACTTCTCTCTGTCAATTTTTTATGTGCCGGTTATTGCAGGTAGAGATTTATTATGGGCTTGCTAGAAAACCTTTACATAGTTAAGTTTTTTCCACGAATAAGGTTCCTTTCGGAAAAGATCGGTATTTTTCATCCATCATTCACGGAACAAGGATTTTGCCACCACGCTTTAGTTATCGGATATGTCAAAATATGTATCTGATGTAGATTGGAGATTCCGGCCGATATTTGTCTACATCTCTCCCGACATCATGTCCCTTTCAGAGAAGCACTTATTGGAACGAGTACGAGTTCATCCAGCATGTTTTATGGATATCGAATTTTTTTCCTGATAAACGTAAGCGGCATGGACAGGAACTTTTGATATCATCTCAAAAATGATTTGATAATTAAATTACTGAAAAAAGATTTCAAGGCCAGATAGAATTCAGTCAGAGTCTCAAATTTCCTTGTAATCATTGAAAACTATTTTTTTCCGTTGATATTTCAAATGTAACTTAATTAAGCCAGAGTGATAAAATACATTATATAATGGTATGAAATTGAAATCATAACTTATCGAGTGATTTTTTTATGACTTTTCCATACAAACAATTTATTTTGTCGATGATGTATGATACACAAGTCTCCCTTGGCCTAGTTCACAGAGGGAACATATATTGACAATGAAGTCAAGTCATTTTATGAGAATTCTTGTTTATTTGCTTATTTGTTGGGTTTATCGACCTGTGAACAGCAATGGCTATTTTGAGGCAAGGTCTCCTTGTAGTTCATTGCTACCTCACTGAGCAACATATGGGAGGCCGTTGCATGCCGTCCGGAACATTTAGGACAGAGTGTCTTGACCAAGATCACAACCACGCCAGCTCAGGGAGGGAGTATAGGACCACACATCTCGAATCGTCAACTGAGGTTATGTAGGTCAACGATTACAATACACATCGAAAATCAAATAAATGAAAAGAGCAAATACTGGAAAACGATCGAGTTTCTTTTGTAACATGTAAGTTATTTGAATGGATAACAAATTAGGATATTTTTCTTTACCTGAAATTTTGAACTTCAGATTTGATGACGTAATACAAGCCGAATTTCACGTCTATGATGAATGTCCATTCGCTTTTGAGCTTTTTGAGCTATCATTCAACAGACTTAAACATTAGTAACAATAATCTTTAAATAAATAAAATAATCAGAAGAAAGCAAAAGAAGGAGTTTCCCGAAAGTTAAAGGTGTTAGCTGTTGTGCGAGTCAGAGTGGACACCAAATCAAAGTGTACATGTACTTTTAAAATTGACGACACCCAGCCAAAGCCAAAACTCCTCATAAAAAATCCCTTGGCCATATATTCTTCCCTGTCAAACAGACGATTTAGGCGTCTTGTTAACTTTCCGAATACCCATCAGAGAACCACGTGATCTACAATCTAGTCTATCAGCTAGACCAATCATTTGTTTCTTTTTTAAAAGATTTGTTATCTGTTAGATAATATGAAATAAATAACTACAGCTTCCTCCGATATTATTGTTTCAATGATCGCTACCAAAGTATTACGACCCTGGGTTACCCATAACTACCGAAAATGGTAATTCATTATTACAAGTTTTGCTAAAAAAAGAAGAAAATTTTCAATTTCAAAATTCATTAAAATTCCATTAACGATGGTGAACGCGACCAAATACAGATGACCATTAAAAATTGATGTGCCTTCGATTTAAAATTCCATTACAATATCCGGCCATTAACTGCAGACTTTTTCTTCAGAATGGAAATGAACAACAGAAATGTAAATTTCAGGTCTTGGTTATTTCCTCGAAGCTCGCTCACAGCTGGTAAATCAACATCTCCCCCAAATGCCTGACCCATATTGTAATTAGATTTGTGTGATTTTCGTCTCTCGGTGATCGTCAAATGTGTCGCATTGAATCAATGTCAGAAACTTAGAATCTTGTGGAATCGCTGAAGTAATATATCTTATTGTCACGGGCACATATATTCATGGAGTGCCAAACATTGAGTTATGGCAGATTATGTGGTTTATTAGGGAAGGAAGAAAAGAAAACGGTTTTGAATATTATGTTTAAAATTGTGAAAACAAATAAACAAATCTAGAATATTCAATAAATGACTGTAATACGTACCACAAAAGTTGGAATAGCTATCAATCTATAATGTTAATCACAAGACAACATTAACTCCTTTGCTGAAGATTTTCATTTCAATGCCAATCAGAAGAAAAGCCTGATTCCACTCCTAATGCATTTGGAAAAGGATAAGGTCATTTCAACTGCAGAGATAGCATGATGAAAGGAGGCCAGTATACCATCTATAACAGTGTAAATCAATGGTTCTGCTGTTGTCAGATGAAGTGCAGCGTGTACAAAATAAATTTGTGGGAACACGTAACAAGGTCTAATGCGTAATAAGTACCATGATCGGGAGCAACAGAAAAAAACCCTCCTTTTCAAGCACATGCACGTGCAAAGCAAGATCTGTTTAGAGAGTTCCTTCATATTGGAGTGTATTGGAGGGAGCAGACGCGACGTAATCGAAGCTCGACATTATCTCTTTGTGCGATATGAAGCTGGAAGTGTTTGATGCTCCTTAGTTTGGCTGTTGGTTCTGTTGTTATATACGTCGCTTTCATTTCCGGAACACCTGGTCTTATACTTGTACTTGTTCTTTTTCAGGAGTCTTCTTGTAAATGTTTTTGCCGGTCATATTTTGTCCCAGTTTTTTTTTTTTAAATTTGAGTTTGGATTATGATGATGTTGACATGTTGGTATTTTCTTGCTATTTTTTTCATTGCAAAAAAGTAGTTCTGTGCAGATTTGCCCGAGGAAGTGAATATGTCAGTTATTTGGATACAACAGATAATATTTCGCAATCAAGTAATTACCAAAGGTGTAAAGAATGATCAAGTATACAAAGAAGGATAGATTTTGTTTCATAGAAATACAGAAACTATGTTAATAAGAGCAAATAACTGGGAAATACTTCAAAAAAACAATTCTCAACATTACTCTCATCTAAAGTCTACTGTGAAATCATATTTTCGAGAGTCTCAAATTTATGTCTTGGCACTTTATTTCGTGAATAAATGATAACCGTGACATTAACTGATAATATAAAACAATGTTTTGTAACACTTTATTTGTGATTCATGGACAGAGAAATCAACGAAAATCCCCCCCCCCACGAAAATAAATCATCTAGCAGCATAATTCCTTGCATTATTACGTTAACTTACTATATCATTACAGAGACAATTTTTATGTAGAAAACTCTCATGTAGTTTATGGGTTAAACGACCGTTAGCAATTTTTGTCAGCTAAAGGAAGTTTGGCTCCAAACGAATACACGCCGATCGATAGAAGCCTTTTCACTATGATCTTCACACGATATCTTAAAAACACAGTTTGTTTATGACACTCAAACTTATCAATATCAGACAATGTAATGGTTGTTATCATCTTCGGGTTAGCATTTTCGCTAGTTTCTCAAATAGAATCAAATCTCAATGAAATATTGAAAATAAAATTTAAAGGGAAAATTTATGAGTGTCATTCTTTCCTAAAAATACATTTTAGGTACATTTAGTAACACCGCCGCGAAAATGTGAATTATCTCAAAACCACTTTTACACTGCTACATCAGGTTCAGAATGAATAAACAAAGGTAGGAACTGATCAAATGTAAAGATGATGCACTTACAATCAAATTAGTGAGAAACTTTCTCTCATATTTAGCCCTAAAGTATTGGTAGATATCTAGTCTCTAGAAGGTACTATCTGCTTACAAGTGTGTCCCTTTGTTATTTATCAATTGGAATTACAGCTAATTGACATTAATCACCGAGGTTTGCTATAGATATGTATATATGGAAATGAAGTGCCAACAAAAAAGAATATCTTTTAAAAATCACGAAAGCTGAGTCCCACGAAAATGTATTATTATACAGTACACAAGCTCTTTTTTTAAAATCATTCAGTATTGGAAAGTTGTAAAATTTACTAAATTGTTGGATAAGTTTGCCTCTGTAAACCTAGATCTTAACATTCAAACTAGGTTTCTCTGTCTCCGCAGTTTAGAATTCTATTATTACAAGCGAGGTTTAGAATTACGAAACGGTTGGGTGATGTAGTCAGTTTCAACATTTGTCAGTATACTTTGTCTCAAAAATTATCTTTTTTCTAAAAGCTGTTATTTGAAAGTCAATACATTGTATATTAAAAAATCATAGTGATTGGCAAGCCATTTTACTGATTCTATTATTTTGTTCTGATCAAGTGTTTGTGGCCAGTGCTTCTAGATGTGATGAAAAATGCCAAAACATCATTGTTGGCTGCCACACCTAAGTATAAAACAACACTATCAGTTTATGTTTATCATATTCAATTGTATGAAACTAACGTTTCAATTCTTTATTCCTCTCAATGATGTTAGCTGATATCTTGGTTAATTTTTTTTTCAGCTGTGAATTTTGGTGAAATAAACAAATAGTTAAGGAGAAATTGTTCTTACAAACTAAGTATTATATAAGTTAATGGCATCAGTGTTGTGTAAATCCTGATGTGCTCTGGTGGTATCGGGTTTGTGATGTTAAAGCCTGTTTGAATGTTTCAAATCTCCACGAATGTCCTAACATGCTTCAGTCGAGCACGAACTCAGCCTTATTTTTGATTTCACAAGCAGCAATCCACAAGTTAATTTCTCTATAGAGTAACAACGCAAGATCAATATTTAAGATCGTTGTTTTTTTCATCTAAAAATTCTCCATAGACAAATATTGAAGAAACATTTGTGACAAGATCATGGATCTATGCACATGATCGTAATTTGATTTTATACGGTATTAGCTTTTTCAAATTTAAAATTACAGTCTGTTTCTAATCGTTAGAAGAATACAAATGTATAACTGTATATTTTTGTCTTGAAACTTTGAGATAAAGGGATTATTACTTTTATATACGTTAACTTAACATATATGTGTATTTTACATCTATGCATGAAATGTAATATTTCATTTATTATATCACAAACAGCGCACATCATTTATTGTTTAAGATATGTCGTTTGTTGAATACGATATTTCACAGATAAGATATACATGGTATGAAATAAGAAATATTGTATCGTGTTGATGCGTGGGAGCATTGTAAGACATGTTAAAGAGATTATTTGTATGTCTAAGTTGTCTGTTGTTTGAGTGAATAATATGACAACGAATTGGACATAAAACCACTAAAGATGAAAGTATGGTTGCAATAAATTTCAACACAAGGCAAAATTAGAAAATTAGAAGAAAAGAAAAAGGAGGAAATTTATAGTGTATATTTTTTATGGTTAAAATTTTCGTTCTTTAGAGTGAAAAGGCGTAAGTGTCGTTTTAGCTATAATTTTCCATCTTTGAATAATAACAAAAAAAAAAAAAAAAAAAAGAACCTAACCTCGTTATTACGACAAAACCGTTTTTAATAGTGAAGATATCACGTATACTAGATGTATGTATCATTTCTTGGTATAAGATGTAACGCCAAAGTTATTCTTTATAAAAGGTTGGACAAAGACACATAAGTAAAAAGCACCTTTCAATACAAACTTAGAAATAGATACAAAAAAACAAGGAATTAAACTGCATCATACACCTGTTTCGTCCATCCAGGCCTTGAAACCTAGGGAGAAGGCGGCTGAAAACAATCGAAATTGGCCGAAATAAATATCAGTTATAATTGTTGAAATATTCTCTAAGACATTTCTTGATCTTTCATTGAAGGTTCGGTGTGACCGCCATTTTTTTTTAGTAGATTCCCATAACATTATCATTGCCCTTTTGACACAGTATTATCTACGATGGCTAATTGTGCCATTTAGTTTCTTCGTCTTTGCGTGGAATAAAGACTGGCGGTAAGATTTGAGATTTCTCTTTTCGGGGCAAAAACACGTAAAAAATACAGCATTTTTGAACCCGAAAGGATGAAAAATTTCGTCTCCTCTCGCAAACACAAGAATGGAGGTTTGTTAATCATCGTCTTGTCGAGACGAAAAACGAAAATCAAAATATTTTGTGCTCATCTTTTCTCGGCGAAATGACGAAAAAACGAAAAAGCACACATCAGCCCACGTAGTTATCAACTCATGAATATGACAGGCTTTATATGTTTCATTGTAAAAGTTTATCTTTATGTTAGGCCATAAGGCGACGGATATCAAAAGTCATTTAATACGCATGCGTAATAAAATGCAGTAAAGAGGTCAGATTTCTACTTCATAGGTCTTCATTTTAACTCCATGGTCATTTGTGTTTCGAAGAAAATATGCTTTTAAAAACAAATGCTTATGGGTGCCTCTAAATGATTTCAAATATTTTTCCAGAATTTTTTTTGTATATGTTCCCTGTCCCTCAGTGACAGAGAAACTCTAATTACAAGGAAGTTACTTCACGTGAGAAATTGATCAGACAGAACTATAAAGACACGGTGATGCCAAAAAGACTGACATTACTGCCGAGTTATAGATCGCCATCAGCCCCATTAGTATAAATCGTACCAACGGCGATATTTCCAGGACAATAGCGTACAATTAAGAGGCAGTCACAATTAAATCTTCTTTACAACACGGAAGAAACATAATTCAAATGAAACAAAATTCTCTTTTCTTTTATAATAATGATTTGTGAATAATGGTTTACATGCCGAGTTAAAATTCATAACCAATCAATATTTTCAACACAAGAAGAGAAACCTCGACTTCCTGGTTATAGGGAAGGGTTTATTTCAGAGTGTGAAAAATCTAACATTTCCTGAAAAGACAAATTCAATATCCCTGTAAGAGTCATTTTAAACTTTCAAAATCTTTAGGTAACTGACCTTCTTACAGTTCCATACGTCCGCTCCATGCTTCCTGTAGAATTCCAACTATCTTTCATCACGTGATCCCCCACGTGTTTTCAGGACACGGTTAATAAATAAGGTCTGTGGCTACACGACACTTTTTTTTCTATAAAGTTGGTTTAATGGGTGTTTATTTAACATGTCAAGGGAAATTATTTCTACAATAGCATCCAGCAGGTTGGCGACCAATATCTTTTGTGACAATATAAACACAAAACCTGGTTAATGAAACGGATCACATACTTTACATACAAAATATATTAACTAGATACATCCCGGAGCATCAATATAGAATTTCAATAACTCTTGAAAAGAATTTGGGAACGGATTATATTTCTGATTCCCATACGTCTTCAATGTCATACATTGTACATGTAAGCGTTTGTGTGAATCCATATATCTAGCAACATAAGTGATTTCTTGGTGACAAAAAATATGCATTTATTATTTTATATGTTAATTTCGTTGTGCTCATATTTGTTAAAGAATACAAAGTATCAAGAATGTAACACTACAAATAAAAGCACTAATGTGAACGTATTCACCCCCAGGACCATATATCCCAGAATTCTGTTCAGCTTGGCTGCTTTGTGTGAGCCGTTAAGTTCCGGTTCCGGTGCTTTGTTGAGGGAGAATTCATTATGTGTTAATGTATTAATTCGCACAACTTTGTTGACTGTTTGATCGTCATTATTAACCTGACTGATGCGGTCGTTATCACAATGACATACTTGTGTGTTACGATCTTTGATCTCCTTTTGTGGTGTATGATACGTGTAAAGAACCAGAACCTCCAATCCAATGATCAAGCCACTGATCACGAGCTGGAAAACGAGATACATTCCAAATATTGGAATGTGAATTGAAGACTGGGGTAGGGTATCACTGATCAAAGTTAGAAACACAACAAAGGTCAAAAATATTGACATGCACATGCCAATTTTCTCTCCACTCTCGATGGGCAAAATAAAACACAGCTGATTGAGCAAGGATAGAATGATCAGAGGCACCATTATATTCAGTACATAAAACAGGGGTCGCCTTTGTAGTGTCATTCCGTATTTGATCCTTGAAAAATTTTGACTGGCCTCAAAATGGCGGTGTTTCCGTACAATGGCGCTAAGTATCTCCCATTCCTCGCTCTGTTCGTAGTGCACGAGGTCAACACTTGGGTACGTATAGGTGATATTTAAGACATTGTCGTTGGAGTACCATTTACTAATTTCAATTTCACAGAACTGACTATCAAAAGGATATTTTGTAGAATCCACTTTGCATGTTGTCTTAATTTCCTTCCCTGGCCACCACGTCACGTGACCGTCCGACATTACGATCGGGTCGTTTAGAGTTGTCTCCCCTATTCCCCGTTTGTTGCCAATTTCATTCTGAACGAGAAGGTCTGGTGTCCAGATTTTGTTTTTGTCGGCAAGAATTGAGGAGACGCCTCCATAATCCGATTCATTCCACTTTAGAAGCTGATCATACCAACGGATATCCATCCAGATACTGGAAGTTAGAACTTGATTTTTCTCACTAAGGTCAGTAATTCTCAACAAATACATGGCTACTTCCACGTTGAGAGCTGTGTTGCTATCTGCCACTGGTCTAACTCGAGGGTTGTAGTTCTCAAACAGTACCGTGTGCAGCATTGCCTCCTTTAGGAGTTCTGCACCTTCACACAAAATACACGTAGCAGCAATCAGTGTCTGTAAACTTAGAATATGGCTCATCATGTTTGAAGTCTTCAGTATAAAACTGATTTGTTACATCAAAACTGTACCTCTAAATAATATATCACCTTTCTCTAGTAACTGTTCCATCAAAAAATACGAGGAGAAAATATCTCGTTTGATCAGTTTCGTTGTTTATCCCACTACACTAACGATTTACTGTTCAACGGTCACACCTAATGAAAATCCACTTTACTCTTATAACGCGAAACATGCATTCAACAAAAAATATTTTTAGATGGAACGATCTTATCTCGTCTCAAGCAAGGCTTGCTGGTTTTGATATGAGAAAGAACTGCCAACTGTCAACAGGTGATACAACGCAATGTTAAAAAGTTACATGCAGCATATGTTCTGCTTACCGCATGTTTCACAAATTGTATATTCCATTGAATAGCAGGTTATTCTAGGCGTAAATTCCTTGCTACAAACAAATATTCATTAGTTATAAGGACCGTTTATTAAAAATTGTTTACACAATGTTTCTTCTATGATAAAACGTTGTGGATTGGTTTCATTACAGAATCCTCAAATCTTAACTGGCGTCAAAGTTTTTGAATCATTTAGTGTCATCGCAAATATCCACATTAAGATATCCAAAACGCCTGTAACAATAAGTCTTTATAAACAGATTCTCGTACGTTGACAAGTATAACACTGTTTAATTTAACTGTCTCGTTATACTCCAATTCTTTGTGATATGTCCAAGACTTGTTGAAAAATGAATACCAATTATTCATTTAGCACCCAGATTTTCTCGAACGTTATTCAACATAAACTATGCAATAATGATCAAAAATCTCACTTACGTCTCTTGGTTCTGTATAACAATATCCTAAATATTTTTTTGTGGAATTGGAATCCCTTCACAACACTAATACCAACTTCAAACGACGAAATGTTGAAGCATAGAGTTCTCCTTGTAAGAACTTATGGTACAGTGAACCAATAATGCAATGTACCGTTCTGGCGTGTAGTAGGCAGCATTTGCTGGCGATTGATGCTGCCGGAGCCAATAGCGTAAACCAAAAACGGTTTTCCAATACCTTAACGCATCGAGTATTCAGTAAATACTACTACGTTGTCTCAGACACTCATTCTAAATACAAAAACGAAGAGGGTGCTAAGTATTTCCGGCTCAACCATATTATTTAGGGGTAGTGATGTAATTATATTGACTACTGAACAATAAAATTTGTTATTTATTTATTGTATATAAAGCGTGAGTATGACTTATAAATCACAGGAAAGGTTAATTGGTCTTTAACTGTGTAAGTATCTCGTTTGTGGTTGATTTGTCTGTCCACAGGGAAATAAGGCCTAGAGCCAGATAAGTCACGTCGACTTGTATTCCCTGCTCTCTACTTCCGTTAATTTGAGATATTCCCCAAAGAGAACTATGATGTATAGGACATTGAGCTATCTTTTTATTATACCATTGATAAGTAGCATCGAAAAAAAAAATACCATTAAACATATATCTTCTATCATAACAATGAAATACTGGAACTTTTAGTGTAATAAAAATGATAACACCGGACATTCTCTCACACAAAAAGGAATAAAAAAATGTAATTTACGTACTTTTGATATTACACGATCAGTTTAATTGTGGCGCCAAGTTACTAAAGCGACATGTAATTGTGACGCCCAAAAGGAACCTATTTAAGGCAGTTGCTGACAAACTCCAGTGCCACAAACACCCATTGGGAAACCCCTTAAATATTTCAACAGGGATACATTATTGAAGAGATGGAGAAAGATTGGGAGAATTTCCAGAATTTTAGAAATAATTTCTTTTTTATAAATTCACACTTACACAAAGGTTAAAGTCACGTGATTTTCATGAACTGAAATCCTTTTCAGATTATGCATTTTGAATGAAATTACGTTTAGAAGGTATTGGTAGAAATGCATTTCGGAATGTTTATTTCAAATGGATATTTATCTAAATCTTCATGATATTGTATTCAGAAGAAAGTCACTGCCGAACTGCTATTTATGTTTTCGGGCCGAGACCCTTATATCACTAGATTTCACCACCATCTAAGGCATGACATCAACATTATTGGAAAAATATAAAACAATCCGAACAGCTACGGATATTTACTTGTTTTAAGGCTCAAAGAACAGAGTCATGAATCTCCATAACTCTTTGGTTCGGATGTTTAAAATGAAATAAACTTCAAAGTTTGATTACAACAAGAACTCGTTTTTAGGACACATGAAAAAGACAGATTTTATTGAAATATGGAACCTCGGATAGAGCTACACGTAACTTCTGAGTTTAAGGTCCCCTGAAGGACTTTTTGAATGATGTTATTCGTCTTGTTGCTTTTATAGCAAAAAAACTGATAAGAAAACATAAAACCATGATATCTGTTTAGTTTTGGGGTTGAATAGGGAGTTTGCTTTATCAAGAATTGAAACAAAGACACTCTTATCAGGACAGAATGTACTTGTCTTCATATTACAATTTTTAATAGTTTGAAAACAATGAAAAGAAATACATTGGATGATGAGAACCTGCAGTGAGAATCCATGTTATACAAGACATAATGTGAGCTGTGGTATATCCATTGTAAACAAAACAATCATTAATTCGGCTTTTTAATGAAAGGTCATATTCTCTTGTTTCTCTTTTGTACAATCTTCATCATGTGAGTAGTTAAATCAAATCTGATACATTTTCCCAAATTACTCGTAGTAGTACACAACAACCTGCTAGTGGCCAGGAGCTCAGAAAAGAAATAGAATTTATGAATAGTACAATTTTGTTGCATTAATAAAACGTCATTAAAACTTTTTCCTGAAAAGATATTTTCCCTTTAAGGCTTCCCTACCACAACCTCCACCCCCCTCACCCCTCCCCCCGACAAAAAAATAAGTCAAACATCAAAGAGAACACAAACAAACAGCAAACCCTCATAATTTTTTTTTGCAATTTTAGAATACAATTACATATTTTACATGTATGGCAAGATGTAAACAAATCACAAAGTTGTTATCTTTACCTTTCGTAATTTCTTTACACATCATTGGAGCTATGGCACACGCGTTCATCTAGTATATTTAATTTCTGATGTGTAGAACATTTAAATTTATAAAGGCTAGATGTTTTACACAATACTATGGGCGACGTAATGGTCTGCTCTTCATATGGTACACGGCATACTTTAGTCTTGCTCCCGGCGACTCTGAGACGCCATGTTTTATTTTTTAACAGTTTTTCTTTTTCTTTTTTTATGAAACAATCTATGTTCTCAACGTTATACATATAGACTAAAGACTATGAGAAATAATTGCATTGATAAATAAAAATATAAATTGCTTCATTGACAAGACGAATTTGAACATTGCCTAACAATGGCCAGCGAACACGGTATCTAGACATCGCAGGCGTGAAGCTATTACCGACCAAATTACATGGAATGTTGATCAAAAGAACTGTATCTCTGACCTTAAACTATAACGATAGCAATGATTCTTTTTAACACTTTTATGATCACTGCAAGGGTTGAATATATCCTATGTCTGTTCGATATATGGATAGAACGACACATGTTCCTCTCGTTTGTTATATATATATATATATATATATATATATAACGAGGATGATATGTTTGCTATTTTGTGGAACATTGACATGACCGAGAAAATATAAACCACGATATAGTGAGACACGTGTGTAATAGATGTCCTTTATATTCAGCTCGCGAAAAAATTGACTCAAATTCAAACTAAAATGCCATGTTAATAGGAACAAAAGAAAGATTTACAAAAATACAAGGAGAATAAGTCTTGGCGTTCCGGAGGGTAAGAGTCTCTTGTGCCGTAAAGTATTTTTTGTGCAACCACCATACCGTATAAAAGATCTCGATTTAAGTCTATTTTACTAAAAAGGTCGAATTGTTAACGCATTATCAATCCCATGCTCTACTCAATACAATGCATTTCTTCAAGCATCCACTGGACCTTGTTTACTTGACAAACTTCATTTTATCTTTTGCACTTATCCAACAGGGTCATATTAAAACACTTCTATCAGATGTAAACACAATGGATTCCAATTAGGAGATCTGTCAAGTTCCAAATACGGTGCATATATTCATTCACAAGACATTCAACATCTGGAGTCGATATCATTTATTTCACACTAACTGAAACTTTCTATCTCAAGAGCGTGATTGGGATATTGATATCATAGATAGAAATGATACACCTCGTGTTAAATCCCAGATCTCCACTCTTCTCCAAGTTCAAATGCACTGTTACTAGCTGACAGAACGCGGAGTCTTACATTTTTTTTCAAGCAAGCTGTAATTCAAAATCATCCACGTAGCTAATTCAGCCATTAAATAACCTGTCTATTCGATTCGTGGAAGGCATACGATCACTACATGGCGGATACCTAATCATGGAAGAACACGAAACTTATTATTGAAAATATTTTCTAGTGTCTTTCTCCATGATTTTTTGTATTCTAAAAACGACAAAGAGATTACCAACATGTCAGCGGATGTGTAGTTCAATCTCAAATTTGCTGAAACATGGGCAAAGTATGAATAAAAGAAAGATAAACACGAAGAAGAAAACTACCAGGTTTTCAGAAAGTGTAAACGTTTTCTACTTCCTCATCGACACACGCTATGTGAATCTTAGTCAATCCAAGTAAACATTGCCACCTTTAAAATAATAGCAACACAACAGCAAAACCACCAGGCAAAGATGCTATATTGACCAGTATCTATTATTCAAATGAAAAGGTGACTTTGTTTTATTTCACGAAATTGAAGTTGAAAAACAGTCGACACCATATAAACATATCACTAGTTATCACAAAACGGAGTTTTCATCATCATCATCATCATCATCATCATCATCATCATCACCATCATCAAAGAAAGATATTGCTCTTTGGATGTTTTTTGTAAAATCTAAAAAAATAGTAGGCATTCTAGTGTATACATATTGAATTTTAGCACTCAAATAAAAATTCATCAAAACATATCCGAAAGTTTTCATTTCATTGACTAAGGTTAGTACATAACGGTGTGTTTTAGATATTAAAGCAGTGGAAATCAAAATGTTTCCGAATCGCAGTCTTTTATATCTAGATGAACCAATGTCCAAAAAGATAGAACCCCACTACCATTTGTCAGACCGTTCTAGATACGTTCTAAGTCACGTGTCGATATCAGTACAAAGCAGTATTTGTGTCCTAGCAGACCACGAACAGAACGTTGGTATCTGATATCTCAACGTCCTGTTCTCAAGGACTACTTGCACAGTTTACTTGTCAAACCGTATCACGGTATATGGCAGACCATTTATTTTATCGTGGCCAATGCTGTTAAAGGATGGCAGCTTTCTGGAAAGAACGGCCATTGTGTTTTGATACATATCTCTCCAACAACTCTGAAGCAGTCTGCTAAGATAATCCATTACACTCCAAAAGTTACTTCATCTCAAAACAAAAGAACCACTATTCTGTGAATTCTCCTGCTGCTCTTGACGGTGACTATATATCACACACGGTGATCAGATTCTTTCTAATTTCTAGTCTTGGAAAACAATAATCAACAATCGAGCTCTCAAACAGACAATAAGTGCCATTAGGTCGGATAACATAAATCACGACATTAGCAGGCTTATAAGGCGTCTTCAATCTATTCTGGGGTATCCAAAAACAGAATCTTGCATTTTGTGATACAGGGAATTAATATTTTTATTGGAAACATAATCGAGGAAATGTTTTGTATTCCTTTACAGTATAAATGGTAATTGTAATACAAAATGTTCAAAACATGAAAACCTTTTATAGGCTTTTGATTTGTAAGTTTAATTTCTGAGTTTTAAATGTTGGTGAGATTTTCTTACATTTTGTCATAATTTGTGGGGATCAATTTCTATTTCATACTGTAAGAAGTCCTATAAAAAGATATATAGGCTAAATTTAGCATTCAAAATGGAAATGAAATTGGCAGATTTGGATTAAGGTAAGAAAATATTTGAGATAGACGACGTAGAGTTTCGAAGGTTAGTGTAAGAATCTGTCTTTTGGATGTCATAATGACCCGTCCGTATTGTCATACATATGCACGTGAAAAGCATGTGATTCCAAAGATTTATGTATTCTATAGACAATACATATTCATGAAGGTGTTCTCGTTACTCCACTCGTTCTGTGGTAATCCAGTTCTATTCTAGTATTGCCGATAACATTCACATCTGAAAAATTCCTACTGATCTTATTTTCAACGAATGCGCCTTCAAATTCTTCCGATGAACAACTTGTCTTTTGAAAATCTAAATGGCGTCTGCGTCGGACTTGTGCCTCATCACCTCCTTGAACGCGCAGAACATCTTGACAGGCCTGATACTAGTACATGTACATGCTTTTACATGGCTGCAATATAACACATCAAGTTTTAATTCATAGGTGCTTGAAGTATGGAGTCATTCTAAAAAATATTTTTAGTTAAACAGTTCGTCACGATCAGTACCGAATGATTTTGATACATCGGCACTATATACATAAAACATATATTTATAGCATGTATTTGACTGAGATACTTAGTGTGTGACAGTTTCTCCACCTAACAACTTGTATAGCTTACAAATGATCTAACTATGGCGAGGAGATTCAGATATATTCCATAAAACGCGCAATACAGAACATATCCGTATTGAAGCATTGAAGTGTCGCTATACAGCATTTAATTGTTGTTGTAAATGACACAGCTTTGCAGACAAATATACCGCATTGCGTGCAATAATAAAACAGTTAAATTCCTATACTATACGTTTTTACATTTATTACACATTATATGCAGTGCAGCTCTTCAAGTGGAAGTCATTTTGACGATGAGTTGTCGCCGTTTCCATGTCCACAAAAATGACACTGTAATGGTCTCGTGCTTAATGGCATTTATCGTACGTTATATCTATGTCCTAATGCTTAGTTTATATTGCGGAAGTATTATGTAAATGTAGATAATTATATCACCGTAAATGCAACATGAACGAAGTTCAATCCCCCTATCATATACACTTCCATATATCATTTATGGTAGAATTGAATATTTCAGATATTTTTTCTTCCACCTTTGTCTAAGTGGGATACACATATCCTATGCGGAAATCTCATGTAGGGTAACAATATCTCACATAGGTGCACACAGTAAGCTTTGCCATTATGATGTCAGACTCCATCTCGTGATCAAAATAAATTACTGCACAAGATCCTTAGGGAGAGATTGCAGTGGTCTTTAAATTTGCTGCATACCAATGTTTCTAATCTTTTGAAAAATGACTAGTTTATGCATATACCACATTGAGATCATGCTATCTCCAGGTCTACAGTTGTTTGATCAATATCATCATAAAGTTTTTAAATTTGTTTACTGGAAAAAAATAAATTGTACTTATGATTTGAACTTTCAGTATTGAAAAATATTATCCTGCATTAATCGGAAAAATGTACGATTAATCTAACTTTATAACAGTAGTTGCGAATGTATTACAAAGTGGGAAAGGATACCGTACAATGTTTATAAAACATATAGAAAGTGTATTACTGTGTAACAGAAATCTATATCATTGATCACGTGACATGTCCATCTGATAACCAGTTTATTGGATTCTGGTTAAAGACAGATATTTTATGTCCAGCAATAATTACGGCAGCAAAGATCCCATCAACAACTGGTCAGCCAAGTGTTATGGTGAATCCTATTGGAATCATATGGTATCATGGGCACGACAGAAAACAGCTATAAACTGATGCTTGATTCTTAATCTTGAATGCAGTACACCAACGGTTAACCTTATCGGGTAAGTGTACCTGTTCGACACGATTTTTGTTTTTTATTTCTACAAAACCTGTTTTGAAAACACAGCCCCCTTTCCTGTGAATTATAGTGTTAGTCTAGTGTTCTTCTCAATCTAGATTTTGACTTTTCTTTAGATCAAATTCTTTTTATTTCCCTCAGTCGCCCCCTAGGTCTTAAAATCTTAATTTGTATTGAAAGGAGATACATCTATATTTGGATATTCAATTCTAATTTATTAAAGACACAATTTAATTGATATGATAAAAAGGCAATTGTCATGTATTACAACCAACCAAAGATATATATATATATATTATAATCTGAATTTGTAGACATCACCGGAAAATGACATTTTCTTAATAAACAAATAACACTTATGGAGCATACGATTTGGCCACAATTAAAGCATGATACATAAAGTGTAAAAAAAATGATATCACTGGAAATATTTCTGCAATTTTTGTCATAAATATCTATTACATAGAGGGTTATAAAGTAGATAGTAATCATCTTGTAGTCACGAAGCACTGTAGTCTCATGATAAACAGCTTAAATCGACGTTGATATTTACAGATCTTCCTAGTAAAATTGATATTGATTTTTTCTTTTGCTATTTCACTTCTTAACCGATCAATGTTAATCCAGTTATATAAATATTCATCAGGTAAATTAGTCGAGTTTAAGTATATAAATGTGAGAATAAGTCACTAATACAGAATTACTACCCGCTCTGACACCTTAGACTTCGATTTACATGATTTTGAAACACACGAACGACATTTAATGGCATATTAAACACCATTACAATTCATTAATTTACATCGCTGGATATAAATGTGACATAAATTTAAATGTTCGAGATGCATTATTTTGTATTCAGGTGCTCAATGCATTTCCAAAAAGGTAATTGTTTTTTGAAAACACATTTCGACAGCTTTTGATCTAAAAACATATTGTTGACAGAAATCGGGCAATATTTTGTGAAAGCTGGCTTGATTTAAACTGCGCTAATATACACATAAAGTGATATCCCGTTGTATTTGATTATGTCACGGTTCTAAGATGAGATAAAATGTTTGAAAGTTTTTATTTCTAAACTACAGTTCTAGTAATCTATTTAATCGTGCCTGTTGAAAATCCTGATCTTATCAATCCTTTAAATTCCATATCGAACATATTCTCCCCCTCGTCACGTTTGAACAATGGGGCATTTGGGAGTAATCCAAGAGTATTTGTCACCCTGAATAAATACAAAACGTATAACTAATTGACTAACCCGATCCCGGACTGACTACTGGAATTACAATCTGTCGTTCCCAGACCCTCTGAGGACCTGAGTCGGTCCCTACTACGTAAACATTAAGCATACCAATGCTATCGCTTGCCAGACCTGTCCATGTATGTTACAAATGCTACAAGAATGACGTTGACCTACGTTCCTGACTATCGTTTATTTGTGTACGATTTTGAAGTATAGATTTTATCCAATGTTGACTCGAAAGGTGAGTTATAAATGTATATTGTAGAAACTGTTACTTGAACAAGTAGACTGTGATTTATATCGTAAGGCATTGGATTTTCTTTGTAAATCTTTAATCATGAGCAGGTGTGTTAAGGTAAGTTTTAAATGATTCAGTTTTAACTTGATGTAATAAGTGCGCAAGAAATTATATATCACTATTCATGCAGTCATTTAAACCTTTCAGTACTATTAGTGTTCGCCGTGTAACATAGGCAAGGCTTTGTTTGAAAACAGACCGTATTCATTCGATTCATTTAAATGAATTTGATATTAGCTTGTAAAAGCAACTACTTTTTTGGCGACTTCTATTTTTCGCTATTGTCTGTTTTGGATGATTTTTTTCAACTTACTCTATGTAATATTGCATTCAAGGCTATTTGATGGACGTTTCGCATGTATTTTAGCCAGAAATGGCAAAATGAATGCTCCCAAATTTTAATCTGCTAGCAGTAATTAAATGCAGTCATGTCGTGATCACTTCTCTCCAAAGTCGTTAAATAACTTTACTTAGCCGGTGGACTCCAACACCTCTTTTAGACTTAAAGTAATGGCCGAACCTATCCGATAATTACCATTTAAATAGATTTTACCCGAATCAGCGATGGGTACTTTGTTGGATAAAGGCGATGTGTCGTAAATCTTTGTGAAAATAGACAACAGATGTATATTTCAATACATTTAGATGCATACATTAACTTTGTCTGGTATTTAAATGAGATATCAACAAACAGGGTGTTAAGAGATTGGTCTTTATCGTCAATTAATGGCAGTTTGGGAAAATATCGTTTCCGTCTTATGACCGTGGTCTACTGATAGTAACTAAACCTTTAAATTTCCAACACCGACCGCTGCCTTTCGTTTGTCTGTCACGCTGTGCCTAGGCAGCGGATCAATATCCTTAGTTATTGACAGCAGTGGTTAATAAGCTATCGTTAGGCACAAACTGTTGTATTTCACTGGAAGACAAAGACGATTCTCTGTATATTAGAAACTATTTCATTATAAACGAGGCCTGGAAGGATGTAAAGTATAATAGAACATGTACAATTTTCAGAATAATGAAATCAGTGTTGGCAAACAAGAATAGACGTAATTAAATTGCTGATTGAACACTTACTGTAAAATCATTTATTTTCGTTGGAGATTTATTTACGCTTTTCATTTCATGGGTACTTTTGATGCATGAATTTATATCTCCACGAAGCTTGAAAATTAGTATAAGCAGTTTATTGATCTATATTAGCCCACAAAATCAAATGCCCACAAAATTTGTTTTGACCGCGAAATTTGAGTCACACGAAAAAGGGTTTACAAGTTCTTGCTATTTACCTCTCCTGCTAGTATCTGAAACATTTGAAAACTTTTGAAGAACAGATAAATTTGGTTCTGAATTTTTCTTCATTACAATTGATTCAAGATATTGAAACAAATCTGAAATTATAAAACAAAGACAAATTTGTAACATATCACTAGAACAAGCATTTGAAACCCCTTATCGACAATAAGCTTGTGCCCGATAATAAGTCATCACATATTTATTTAGTTATAATACCGTAGACATCCGACAATAAGCCCATAGCAGGTGAAGAGCCATCCCATTTCTAGAGTTGGTTAAACCATTTTTTTGTTTGTTTTTCGTTTTGTTGGTTTTATGATTTCTTTATGAACAATTTGTTTCTTTTTAACTGCCATCTCTTTGTCGTTATCACATAGCAAGTTGTTCTGTTCTGTTATGAGTTCAGTTTCGGAAAGGAAAACATCTTTGTACCCAACTGATAATTTCTAGAAAAAACGAGGTCTACTTAAAATGTCTTTCAACTGTACTTCTTCTCATCGGTGCCCTTTACCTTAAATCAATGAATATTCCTGAAACTGAAGCTAGAATACCAATTTGCATTCACGAATTTCCTTATGCATGACGTGTACGTGACGACTGACAACTATCATGATATGCAGTTTGTTTTTACCACCGCTAATTGCCTTATTTCTCCGAGAAATCTCGAAAAATATATTAAACGCTGTATGCTGTAGAAGACAAATAAATCAGGACTCCTAACACTTATATACGGCATCAGAGCATCGGAAACACTTACCTCGTTGCTGTAGTATGCCTAATGGTGATGAATTAGTCGTACTTTAACTATGTTACAAATGTATCCTATAAGTGCCTTCAAGTGCAAGAGTTTTGCACTGGAAATAGATATTCAGGAGATAAAAGTTCATTTGCGCCCTAGGTGCTACATATATCAACACAAAACACAAGTATCATGGAAGATGGTCATGTAATCAGTATATTCATTTGCAGTAAAGGGCAAAGAGGTACTATAAATGAATGGGACATTCGGCAAGGCGGAAAAACGTCAGCATGTGGATGACTTGTATAGACTAACCATTGAACATTTTCTGTTAATACAGTGATTGTTTGGGTGCATGTGAACATCTTAATCAGAAATACGTTTCTTGGTGATGAAGTTAACCATATCTTCAACACTATTATGTAAATGATGTCGTGTTTCGGAAATATGACCATGCTGACCCATGTTCTTTAGACGTGCCGGCTAAATAGATCAATTATCAGCGGTATTTGTATTACATAAAATTTAGGGTGTTTTTTGTTATTGTTTTAGACACTAGAAAAGTAAACAACTCTGATCAAAATTGACACCCAAAGTTCGTTGTATTAGACAAAACGATGATAAAATGTTTATATAGATGTTTAAACTAGTTGTGTTTATGACGAGCTGTTTAGCAACTTCCTAACCCTGATGTTATCCGTAACTGTACATGCTGCGTGCAAATTCTCTTAAATGATAGTACGGTTTCAAAATACTTGACATTTTTTTTCTTCACAAGCATCCAATATCATCCAATTTAGGCCATCGGATATAACAGCCTGCATCGTTTACTGCAAATAATATCTTGTAAATTCACCAGAAAAAAATGAACTGAAACAGACATTGGACGAATTAAAATCAGAATATAATATGGACAGTGACGACTTGATTCTGAAATAGCTTGTCTTAACAGTGTTGTTGTCCCCACTGAGCTGTCAATTAGGTATGCACTATTAGTTATTACACATGTAATAAATGGACTTTGTATAAACATTGACCGTACAATACGGAAGACTCGCGTCTAAGAGCATTTTGACAATTATGTTTCAGTAATTAAATTTTGACTAGTTTGTCTGTACGGAGATTCAATATTGAAAGTCTAGGGTGATAATTGGTCTGCAAGTTGTAATGTTATACACATGGGTGGCTATCGTACAAATTTTCCAAAGGCATTACGTGTGGTCGATGTAATTGAATCGTTAAAATGAAACTATCGTGTAATAGGTACCGATCACGCACGTGTATTTTGATACCGTCGTCAGAGAGAGGACTCGAATCTTCCCTGTCTCTATAATATGACTGCAAACAGACCAAAGAGTCTAGTTACAGCGGAGTCACAACCGTCCAAATGACGAGGTAGGCAATTTTATCAGAGCTTTTTGGAGCTTGTTTCAAAAACATTATTTGTCTCGGATTTCAATAATTTCTATATCTTTCCTATAATGCAAATTAATGTTGTTGAATGAAGCAAACAGTGCTTTCCGAGGCGAAATGGTGGAAGAGTTTGCGACTTCATTAATAATGGTTTCTACATGTGTGAAATATAATATAAAAACCTGAATATTTGTCGTATGAATTTTGTATGTGTGTGAGGGTGTGTGAGGGTGTATGTGTGTGAGTGTGTGTGAGGGTGTATGTGAGGGAGGAAGTGTGTGTTTGTATGACATTTCAACAAACAATGATATATATTCATATGCAATGTAATGATAATAAAATACAACCCAAAGATTTACAAAGCGCAAAGAGAACAAGACCATGTCCCAGTTGCTCAACGCTTAGTTAGAATTGACCAGTAATGAGTGTAAAATTGAAGATATCAATTAAACAAAAATGTGAACAATGTTCATTACAGAGCTGTAGAATTTTCAAGACAGGTCAAATTGACATTTTTGAGTTCCAGATTTGCTTTTATAGCCCTGGTTTATTTCATTAATATCAATATTAATTAATTCTTTTCGTTAATCACTGGTTACCTCTTACCAAGCTTTGACCAACTTTGGAGCTGTTTAGGGGTGGTACGCTTCATCTGCTTCATCGACAACACCGATAACATTCTGTAGCTAAAAGCTATCATATATCATGATTTTCTATGTACATATACTTGGAGGAAATACGATCAACAAGCATGTTATGTTGAAATTTGTTTGATGACAATATCTGTTTTTTATAGACAATAATGAATGTTGGTAATGTTAAACTGTCTTCCCGGCGTACTAAAAGGGGGCTTATATTATCATTACGCCAACGTCTCGTACATTCGTATGTGATTACTATCCTCTAACACGAATAAAGTTTTATCTAGCCTGTACGATTAAACATTTACATGTCTTTTTGGCATGTACGATGCCCGTGTATCAAGTCAGCACTTAAACGTCCCCTAAGATCCAGAAACAATACAGGAGAAAGACTAGTGATGTTAAAATGCCTTTCATGAAACGACGACCATACAGCAACTTCGAAGAACAAAATGTTAAGCCTCATTTATATAATGTCTGGTTGGTTTAGATTTAGAAGAATACCTATGTTGAATAAGTGGCGAGAAATCATGGCAGTCTGTCTAAGTGAATTCCTCTTGATCAGTACACGTGATTAAGAACTTACGTGACCGTTGCTGAAATCCAGACACGTGCATTCAAGGATTTTGATAAAGGACCGTCTAGACATTTAAGGCGATCAAATGAGAAAAGTTACCATCATGGAGTATACTTTGAAAATTTGACAGTATAGTGACGGTTGTCGATGAAGCTGAAGACACTTATCCTTCCAGAATACCTTGACATGTTATCATTTCATCTTTTTCAAATGTGTTCGGTGTGATTCATCCTTTGTTTCTATTGTACCCTCGTTTAATCATTTTTAATTAAGTTTGAATTATAATTTTGGTGAAATGTCGTTATTCTTCGTTCTTTCAGTATGTTGAAAATGTATCGTTACATTATCGTTATGTCAATTCAGCGTACATATTGACAATTCACAGCATCAGAGTTGGTAGAGAATGTTCATTCTGTTGTCAATTCACTGTATAGTGTAGTTTAATTTGTATTGTGGATTCATCAGAAAACAGAATTGTTATTTTGTTGCCTTGTTACTGCCCGATACAGAGAATTCACTTTTCTGTTATATATTCCGTTCTCACCATATAGTGTAGTATCGTCAAACCGTTATAAACTTCAGTATTTTCATGGTGTCATTAATTCCCCAGATAATGTGGAATATCACCGTGCTTTCATTTCCTGTTATCGTTAGTTAGGTGTTGCGCTTGTGCTGTCTATTCACTCTAGTTCAGTGGTGCCTTTAAAAATTAAGTTGTAAATTTGCAACATAACAATTCCATGCTGTCGTTATTTGGAAGGTTTTGTTGCGTTATAGTTTTCCTGCTGTTACTTTGTTGTTGTGCCCCCCTCCCCACCACACACTTCTCTGCTAGTAAGTCAATCATGACATATAATCTTCAGTGAATATGCATGTCCTGTGGCCAGATATGGTAATTTTTTTCAAATAGCTAATATTTTCTCAGTGAACGGTATTTTGATACTGCCTATATTTTGTGCCCGATCGAATTTTATTATAAATTGTAGTAGCCATATGTTCGTCTGGCCAGCCATTGTCACGTGTTGTTATCATTGAGACGTGAAGATATACGCCACCGATTAAGGCACTATCGGAAGATATCCTTATGATAAGCAATATCGTATGTAGTCTTCATTGTTCTCTCGTCAAGAGACAATAAAAGGCAGTGTCGCGGGATATATTTAATATACTCTGTTAGAATGATTTATATTTAGGTCTAGGGAAGTATTCAACGCCGCAATAGCCTGAGAAATATCGGATTTTGCTGTGATTGAGACATGGTGATGACAATGGAAAAGCCGACACTTAATGATACATAATGGAAAATATCTTTCTGAGGCATTCCCTAATCACTAGGCGATGAAATATTTAATTTTTTTGTGTGATGTTTGTTAACCTAAGAATAGATTTAAACTGTATTATACTGATGATTGAGCAAATGTGATGAATTATAATGCTGCCATAAGTAAAATATTTCATTTATAAAGTTTCAGATAACCTTTATCCAACATTGTATATCGGTACACTTGTTCATATAGTACAGATGTTTTATGGAAACAGAGAAATGTCAGTATATCAAAAGTACCTGAATGAAAGGGGGATAAAGTATGAATAAAAGAAAGATTTAAACGATGACTCTTGAAAAAGTACAAGGAGAATAAGACCAGGTGTTCGGGAAAAGTAAGCGTTTTCTGCTTCATCGAGTTTATCCGGTATGTAAATCTTGGTCAATCTAGAAAGGTCATGTCAAGATTCCAAATGAAAGCAAAGTTCACAATGACAAAATCACCAGGGATACTAACGAGCATCGAACACATCTAACTTCATATCGCAAATGGACGAATATTTTCCTTTTATAGGATCGTGACTAGCTCGTAGTCTCCATTAGTCTCTAGAGACTTAGTAACATATTTCAAGTGTATGACACAATACCGATTCTACCACGACAAGCTCAAATGAACCATTATGTATACCTATTATCATTGCTTTCGTTATGACCGACTTTTCCGCTTTTGTTATGCTTTTATTTTTAAACCTTCATTTTCTCTTTGTTGAAATTTATTGACATATCACAGCCTGCTTTAAAACAATATCCATACCCATGTTATAGATTATCTTATATGTTCTGTTTTTAACCACAGAGAGGAGTGAACAGCCACGGACTTACTGGTATGCCAACATTTAAATATGATCAGAAAAGATATGCAGATTTAAACAAAGTCAAACAAACCTCTGGTACATCATGGTACTGTAAATAAACTGACGTGCCATCATTTGTTCTCATTTTAAATTTGTGTTTGGACATTCCGGTTCCCGTTTTGTGTGGTAGACTTAAAGTAGTGTCTGTCTGTTCAGACGTACGTGGCACTCCTTGTTCTTTTGAGTTAGAGGACATGTTGACTTCATTGTACAGACTTCCCCGATCACTTGATCCAGCCATCCCAAGGACGGTTTACACCCCCCGTGACTGAAAGATTAGCTCAATACTATCACTAACGGTAACTAATGATACACAATCCGCTATATCTGGTCTGGTTGACGCTCGTTCAATAATGACATGAAATTGACACCTTGAAATGTCAATAACTACGATCGATTTCAAAGCAGAGATAGTAACCACTTTACTTACTTTAGAGACTTATAGATATCATAAATATAGCTATACCAATCTATTGTTATATATTTACCCGCCAATTAAACACAGGGTTTAAGTACACGTTTGACCTTGGTATAATATAATATTCTTTCCAGTTTAACATTTAAATGTTTTAACCCACAGGTTCCGACAGAAATAATTTTTTAAAGCGTTATAACAATATTTAATTTACGATATACCTAGTAAACGCGTTGACGTGTGTCGCTACTTGTTAAAATTTATAAACATACTTTAGCCATAACATTTGAAGTATATGTGTAAGTGTGTGTTTTTGTGTGTTAAGAGGAACGTTAATGAACGCGGACTAGGTCATTCACTGATCTCTAGCTAAGCTCTCTGCTGTCAACACGTGTATAACATACCTGGATTAAATAAAGTCAGTGCGTGTACAATTTACCTGTACAGGTATATATTGCTCCGCGTTTGTAGGTACATTGTATAAGTGTAATGGTAGAGGTTAATCCTCACACGGAATCAACGTCATTATCCATACTGTATATATCCTTGTTTGCCGGCAGGACATTAAGTTATAATTCACAGAGATATTGTTGTGTAAATGGTCATATACAGACGAGATCTTCACGAGAAAGCAAGCACAGTATGGATGTCTGAGGGTATCACGATTTTTATAAAAGGTAAGGATCTACGAATTAAAACAATTTTCTCGACCGAATTTTCCTTAATCTTATCAACGGAGCCCTATTGCTACAAATGTCGTTAAGATTAATTTTTTGTTTGTATGTTAAGGAGTAGTGTTTTAGCATGGTACACACCAAAGATCATTCTTTTAAAATGAGTACCGAAATGTACATGATTTTTCAATAGATTGGTTGATTTTGGATAAAAATGACAGACATTCTAGGGTTTTTAATCGCTACTGTTTGAAACTGAGTTATAAAAAAATTTCCTTAGTTCGTATATTTTCTTTACTGTTTTATGATAGTATGTATGGAAATAAACGCTTTAGGTACAAGGTACACTTGCAAGTGCCTTTAATCCTTAGTAAAGGTAGTATGTGTAAAATTTGCCCGACATAATGTGTCCTGATCGTGTTACCGATCGTGAGAATGAAGTTTATATATTCCAATAGTATAATGTAGTATTCTTACTGTATATACAAAGGATTAAAATCTCGAATTCAATTAGCATATGTAATTTTATAATCTACTGGACTGTAATCTGATTACATGGTCTGGTTTTCGTTGAATGATAAATAATTCCGTTTTTTTTTCAAAACATCTCGTATATATGATATCTTTTAGAAACTGGAGATAAAATATAGCACCTTCGGTAATAGTCCGCTTAATTCTGACGTTCAAACGATTTTTTTTATATCGGTATTGAGTAGACGATCTCCAGGTCGATATATATATGGCGACATTTTCGGGTAGGCAAGGAATTTTATTCAGTAACTTAAAGTACGGTGTTACAAATAAAAGAAGTCATTAGAATGACAATATTTTTTTGTCTAATCATGCAAGATTTTATTCAAAATGTTCACTTAAATTATGGATGAGATTTCCTTCCGCAAAGGTCAGTAAAAGTTTACCTGACGATTCTAGCTATATGCTAATGGACAGCTCTGTCTGTAGCTGATGATTATCTGTACCTGTAACTGTCAATATCTGTGCATTATTGATACAGCACGTGATTCGTCATAACCTGGCGATTGTACTGTAAACAGAAGTACACATCAATCAACTCTGTAGTTGTCGATTTCATGTCTGCCTCTAATGACATTGCTTGTTAGTCAATTCGTGTACTAGGATTCTGCATTACTCGTGAAATATGTATGTTATTCAATGTAGAACCATCAAATAATAGCGATAAATCGACCTCAGGTTTCTATTTTAAGCATTTCTGTAACTGCGAATATTAAATGTCACGCGCATCGGCATTTGTTAACAACGTCATAATATCTGTGCGAAAAAATCTACTACTTTGTTTCGTTAAAAACCTGTCGTTTTCTACCCTACATAGAAATAGTTTTCTGCCGGACAGAAATATTCTCACTTCCGGCAAGGGTAAGGTAGCAGTACACAGTTTCTCGATGTGGCCAGGGTTGACATTTTTGTTCATTAGATTACCCTATTATAAAGGTTTTAATCAAAATAAAAAAAATGAATCCTTGCTAAAGTTGGTCTTGTCATGTTGAAGTGGACAATGTTGGGTTTTATGCTTTTCGGAATAATATCTTAGCTTTGTGTTGGAGATAACTGTTTGACAGTGTCGAATCTGTTACTACGCAGCAAAAACTAGCTTTACATGAAGTGAAATTTTCACAATATTTATACGTGGACATGTTCTAAAGGATTTCCGAATTAGAATTTGCTGAAATATATATATGTCAGTAGTTTGTCACCATGACAATATTGATGATTTTAAGACAGGTGTTCAGAAATAAATTTCGTCTAAAATGTTGTAGTGTTCGGTTGGAATTAGCAGTATTTTTGCATTTTCATGACGTGTCAGAGTCAATTGGTGTCATTGACGTTTTTAACAATTGTCACCCGAGCCTCATATGCAAATGACTATACCACTGGTTATAATATCACCAGTATATTTATTCCTTATTTACTTTTAAGGGGAAAATGGGTAGAAAAAGGACTGTTCCCTGCCTTAAGGGTATGACAGATATTTACCCTCCAGTTAGGGAAAGATCCGATTAATCTCTTGTTGTATACCTTAAATCATAACACTTTTACATACTAGATTTTCTCCATTTGTCTCTTGCCCATTGCTGAATGCCAGGAATAACACTATCACTACCAGGTCCTGTCCCTAGTGCGAGGAGTTTGTACACCTGTATAATATTGTCTATTAACCACCCATGGTGAGCTTTTGGATGTTAGTCCTTCTCTCTATATCAGTTCCTTCATAGATATCTGGAATAGTAGCGTCATGGAGAGTGAAACTTCTGTACTGTATCATTGATATATTAATGTTCTCCGTAGTTTCCAGTTTTAGTCGAGTTATTTCCCTAGTATAAGTACAAGTACTTGAAAAATCTTGATGCTAAATTTATCAATATGCTCTGTCAGATTTATCAAATCCGCTGGTGTTTGTAATTAATTAATATGATATTTTCCTGACGAACGTTCGTACTCAAAATAGACTCGTTTTACTTTCCTAACAGTTGCTTCCTCTCCTAGTTTCCTTTCCACTTTCTAAATGAGTTAACTCTTTATTCTTTACCTTAATGATATGAAATATACAATCATCTTTAATACGCTACAGTCTATATCTTGTTTTTGTTTATTTTTGTATTTCCGCGGTACCCGTTAAATGTTCTGTTTCTTACATCTGATATCAATTTACTTACTGTAAACGTACTTAATTTGTCGTAATTCATTATCACTTAAGCACAATCATAAATTCGTGCGTCCACAATAAATGCTGTATAAACAGCTTACAGAAACTACAACTAACACAATCAGATTTTATCGCAAAACTTTCATGGTGAAAAACACTAAAATCTGATTACAGATAGAACATGGACGTCTATAGTTATGTTTCCCGTTTTGTTTTTGTGTCTCAATGGTTCTTGTTTTTTTCCTCCGTTAAGTTCCCTCATATCACGTTGTAGTCTTTGCTTTTACGTTTTGGTGTTCTCTCGACTTCTGTTCTAGTCTTTGCTATTGTTTTATCTTTTGTTCCCGTTTAATTGTTTACCGACCTTTAGCTCTCACGGTTCCAGTATTATCCAAAATACGGCATTAGCACGATGTTCATTTTTTCATATTTTTTTTTATATAATTTCAATTTTGGCTCCATCTCTCCGTCTACATAATCATGAAGGAGGGAAGAAGCCAAAATATGATGCTGAATGAGCAATACGACACATTTGGATATTTGGCCTACGTAACAGCTGTTTGTGTTTCCTAACAAAACGCATTGTGATTTCCTCTGGGGGAAAAAGGAAAGAGATTGCTGGTCTTTGAATACGCGAAAAAGTAGCGCACTAATAATTACTAAATTGAGAACGAACACGTGGAAAAGTCTTTTAATTCTCTTTCAAACCATCTTTGTCATCGGCAGACCAAATCACCATGCAATTGTAAAAGCGAGTTTACCTAGAGGAGTGTCGATATGAAACTTTGAAGCAGTGTTTAATTAATCAACGTGGAATTGCCAGTTAAAATCTGACGCTTCCTCTGTTCACAGCACATAAACATTGAAACGTTACATGGGGCTACACGTTCGCTTTCAGTGGCTGGAGCTCTCGGTTTAACACAGTTTTTAACCATCCTCCGTTACAGACAATTCCTTTATTGTCTTGAAATGTAGGAACACAGGCCTCTATTAGTTTTCATCTGTTGCTGAGCACCAACAGAGCTGATAAACAACCAAGTCTTCCAGTAATTACTGTGATGTACGAATAAGTTTGGAAATAAATTTGCCGGGGTCGCCGCGCTGCTTACAGTGCGTTGTGATATCAGTCGTGCCGATCATTAAAATAACTTCTTCTAGTGCAACTCTGGACTGTTTTAATTTACTGTCGGGTTCCGGTGGTTGTTTTTTCATTATATTATTGTTATTGATTTTTTCCCGTTGTTTGCATTATACAGCCATGTCAAAACCATCATTTTTGAACGTTTTAATTTTTTTTTTCTGTTAATTTGTACGTATGAAATAGAGTTTTACTGACACTGAGACCTGCAATATCCTGCAATTGGAAGATTCGGCAGGCGTAATTGTTCTATTTTGGGGAGAACTTTAATGGTGACTATGTTTTAGCCATATAGAAATATGTATTTCAAATACAAGATAGACGTATGACGTGAACCACACCAATAAAAACACTGACAGCTATACTATACTTCTAAGTTAGAGTCTACAAGCCAAATTAAGCCATTTTGGTTTGGCACCTACCTGTCGAAATGCCAAACCAACAGGTAGGTGGTTAAGATTTGTCAGAGTATAAAGATAATCACACATAATTGCTATTAAATCGTCTTTTGTCAAAGACAAACAGACTTTCTTCCTTTGGTTAATTACAAATATCCGCGATACCGCAGTCGGTATAGAGTTGACCTTACACGACCTCTGACGAAGATCCGAGGCGTGTGATTGGACGATCCCTTTTCTGAGCGGACCTAGTAGTTCGGGAAGCTTTACTGTTGTGAATGTGTCCTTTCCCAAGACTCTTTACCCAAAATACTATACATGATATGCGACGCATCTCCCGTATGTTGTTCAGTAAAGTAGGCTTTAGATACTTAGGAGACCTCCGCCTCAAAATGAATATATCTGCTAACAAACAAACAAATAAACAAATAAACAAACAAACAAACAAAACAAACAAAGGATCCTTTGACTGTTTTACAAATAATCGACACCGTGTCAAGAGGAAATGTACGAATAGAATTCACCGCAGAAATTATGTTTAAAACACAAAACACAACACCTATTAAAATGACAAGGATTATGAAGTATTAAACTTGAATTATATTTTATGACTACAAATAACCTGATCCCTCCTTCTAAAAATGTAAATAAATGAAAGAAATGCGAACACTTATAAAACAATGGATCAATTATATATTTTGTATAAGTCTGACCTCTTCTGAAAAACTGAATCAAAATATTGCTGTGGTTACCTGTCCCTTACTGTACCCTTACATTAGCTGTTTGGCATTGTATCAGGTACGTTGGAGGACTATTACACAGAATATCTTAAGTATCAAATGACGAGATTTTATGTAGCTTACAAGTTAATTGGTAATAAAATCCCCCTTTAATTGTTCAATACGTACGTCCTTTTATAAATAAGAAATCCGATATGATTCCTATCGATACACTTTGAAATTATTTTAAGTCCGGTGTATGATTTGTGTACAATAGACACCGACTTTGAACTATGATTTAAAAAAATGAGGTTGATTCTTTAATTGGACATTTAAAATATTGAGAAGAGAAATGGAAGTTTCGTCAAAAACAGCTGTCCATATTTTCCCAAAATCTCCTATGAAAATGAGTCCGCGGAAACCAGAGAATGGATTAACGAAATCACTCACGTATAAGGTAAAAAAGATCCGAAATGAATATCCGGTGATATCAATACGTATGTGTATATATGTTTTATACCTATGTTTGATTCGTGTGTTTGATTTGAAATATGTTTCTTTAATCATACTAATTTAAACGTCTGGATTCTGTAATAAAAATACTTGATGTATACTGAGGATTAAAATTACAATTATGACTGGTTCAATCCAAGATTTGGTTTATAATTCTAATTAATATATATATATTTAAATACAATTTCTATTGAAAGGCAAATTTATTAACCGTATGCCATAATTCTTATACAGAAATTTTCTAAATCAAATAATTTAAAAAAATCATATTTTCTCTTTTAAGTTCCGTTGTAAACTGATCGGTTCGATTCGATATGGCACTAGAACGTTAAGTTTCTTTTTGTGAAATGTAATCTTATTAACACGAGGTGGTTAATGTAATTAAAAAGTCTGCGTGCAAAAATTCGAACAACGATGACTAACAACGAAATTCAGATTAACGGATATAACATTCTGACAGGATTTTTCTTATTCAGAGCTGAATGAAATTAGCTGTCATTCAGCGGTAAACGAGTAGAAATTTCAAATATGATATTCAATTAGAGAGTTAATCTGGGTTTGAAATAAAAAAAGGAGTATAGTACATTCGCTTAGATTCAGAAGAGAGCAGAAAGTGTGATTAGCTTTCTTCAAATTCTCTTCTTTTCTGAGTGAAACTGATTTACCTGGCTCGGTTTTTATTTAGTTGCGTCTAGATCTCGGCAAGCCATCACAGGGGTCGTTCGTCACCGGTACAGTGTCTGTAAACAGTGTGTGGTCTGGTCACGATACAAATAGACAAAATTACACGTTTTAGGAATTCATGACGTTCTAAAAGGAGTCTAGAATATCTATTATTTATAGCGTAAATATTTTAATGTCGTAAGTGATGACATCATGGGTTTTTTTTTACAGATGGTAATGACAACGACCGGAACAAGGGATACCGCTGTGCTGAGGCCACTTCCGGTCGTACAGGATGACGTGTTCCGGTTGTCGCCCGTACCAGCAGATGGACCTCTTTACAAATGTCCGGTGTCTACTCCAATGAACGAGACCAAAAGACCATTACATCATGTCAAGATTCCAGAAAGTGTTAAATTTGTGTCTATAGACTGTAGCCAAATAGAGAGTTCACCGAGACATACTATTCATCGACCGGGAACGAAAGTTTCATCTAAATTTAAATCTCCATTTCGCCATGCACGCAAGAAAAACTTCGATTACTATTATGTGGATAAGAAGTTTCAAACAAAACTTTCTGGAGAAACAAATACAACATGGTTGAAATCGTTATGTTCTCAGCCCGTTGACGAGATATTTGGAAAATACAGGCCAAATGCGACACCGGCAGCATCACGACAACCGTCAGAAAGCCGAATGAGTCGAAATTTTTCGACCCCTGGGGAATTAGCAATTAAGGAGGCATGGGAAGTGAATAGTTTAAAACGAATTGGTTCTGCAACCTCTCGTGCTTCTAGGATATCTAAAAACAGCCAATTGACGGAACGCACAGTGTCACCAAATTTCACAATCATCTCCAAACCATACTTAAGACCACATAGTGACAGAGTTGATAGTCGTGTTGACGCAGTCCCTCATCCTCCATCTCTCGGAAATACAGAGGAAAACAGCAGGGCGCCCTCTCGTGGATCGTTCTATATTACAAAAGACCCAGATGATCAAATGGACATTCATCCGTACATAAATACTTCCTCTTACGAGTCTTACAAACGAAAGGATAGGAAACTACCGGATATACACAAAAACAGAAGGGTTAATGGAAGTGTTCCAATCCAGCGGAAGTACTTAACAAAAACTTCCGGTTATGGACTAGCGCGTCGCTCTTCACCGGTAATGAGGTTTTCCGGAAGTGTAAAAATCTTCGATAGAATCTCCAGTCCGCGGACTGAAAGCAAAAACAACTGTACACTCTGTGCTTTAAACGATACGAAACACAAACATTGAGAGGGAAAGAAAAAAACCACGAAACTAGTCGTTTTTTATTTGTGATATATTTTGTAGAAATAGTGTTGTTTATTGTTCATATGACTGTGAGTTTTGCGTCAGTTGTGATTTTGTCTTGCCGACACTTCGTGCTACAAAAGAATAAATCAATATCAACCGCATAGTTGTTGTTGGAACGTCTTTTTCCAATCTGTACACATTATATCCGGCGCTCTTTTTCCCTATGGACTTTAATACTTTATTTTCTCATCTAGTAGCTACGTAACTTTGCAGGAAAATTAAAATAAACCGAAAATTCAGAAAAGGATTTTTATTTGGACAGTTGCCATGCTGTTAATAAACTTTGAACGTAATCCAAAGTCTTAATCCTGCACTCAAAGCCCCTTGACCCAATTAATCATAAATCACATCAGATTACATACCGTTGTATGATGAAAACTTCTACATCACAGACCAATCCATATACCAGTTTGTATGCTATTTTTCTGATCTCATTACAATATCAGAGATATTCAAAATATTTTGTTTGAAATCGGGAATCTTACATATTGAATTATTGTATGTGTGTTTACATTTCAATAATTTCATCAGGTTTGTTTCGTTGCTATTCATGGCCAAACTCTGTTTTGATATGAAATATACGGAGGAAGATTCCAATAGCATTCATTCAATTTAAATTTTGCGTGTGAACAAACAGTACGAAATGAAGAAAAGAGAAATCTGGATTTGATTATTTTCCGCAGTCAACCTTGAACCGTTCTTATCATGTTGTACCGAAGGGCAAAATCATTTTCTCTATTTTTGGCGACCGCTTTAAATAAAAAAAATATAGTTCACTTCAAAGCTGATAGATATACATTGTGTTGTTAATATGTTACGTTGTATATTCTTATGTTGTTTCGTTTTATTTCCAAAAGTTTGAAGAACTGTTAGCTTCATGGGCCATTTTCCAAAGTTTCATTTTTAAACGCTGAAAATTGTAAAGATGTATGTTTTAGAGTTTATTTCCTTAACAGCAGGATCAACCTCCGGTAAAAATCGGGTTGCGGGGTTCGACGTTCCCTGTCCGTAGCGGTTTGTGTTCTCTGAAAGCTGAGAAACAGACGGGTCTTAGCTGACGTGAGTGTGTCCTTGGGTAAGACACTTTGCCCTGATTGCTTTAGATGACATGCGATGGGTTGTCAGTGATGTTGTTACCAACTATTCCAGTGAGACCCTGACTCAAAATGACCCTGGCTGTTCACAGCGCGATAAACATATCAAACAAAGAAATCTAGACAGGAAAAGCTTTATTGTGTAATAATGCCTAAATATATATAATGGACGAATTTTAATATTTTTGATAACATGTCACACAAATATGTAGCATAACCCTTGTTATGAATCAACCGGAAAAGAATCAGTTGTATTTTTCTGTCATTTCTTCTTAATTGGTAATTGACAGTAATATGTGGTGCTGAAACCTTGTTAGGAATGGATTCATCAGGACTATTAATCTGTGTCAATTCATCAGATCTATTAAGCTGTGTTAATTCATCAGATCTATTAAGCTGTGTTAATTCATCAGATCTATTAAGCTGTGTTAATTCATCAGATCTATTACTCTGTGTTAATTCATCAGATCTATTACTCTGTGTTAATTCATCAGATCTATTACTCTGTGTTAATTCATCAGGTCTATTACTCTGTGTCAGTTCATCAGGTCTATTAATCTTTGTTAATTCATCAGATCTATTAAGCTGTGTTAATTCATCAGATCTATTACTCTTTGTTAATTCATCAGATCTATTAAGCTGTGTTAATTCATCAGATCTATTAAGCTGTGTTAATTCATCAGGTCTATTACTCTGTGTTAATTCATCAGGTCTATTACTCTGTGTTAATTCATCAGGTCTATTAATCTGTGTTAATTCATCAGATCTATTAATCTGTGTTAATTCATCAGGTCTATTAATATGTCAATACTGTCCTATATTGAGGGTTTCATATTTACTGGGCATGTCTATATACTGAGGTGTAGAGATGTTACATATTTACTGGGGATGGCTATATACTGAGGTCTAGAGATGTAACATGTTTACTTGGCATGTCTATATACTGAGGTCTAGAGATGTTACATGTTTACTGGGCATGTCTATATACTGAGGTGTAGAGATGTTACATGTTTACTGGGCATGTCTATATACTGAAGTCCAGAGATGTTACATGTTTACTGAGTATGTCTATATACTGAGGTCTAGAGATGTTACATGTTTACTTAGCATGTTTACATACTGAGGTCCAGAGATGTTACATGTTTACTTGGCATGTTTATATACTGAGGTGTAGAGATGTTACATGTTTACTGGGCATGTCTACAAACTGAGGTCCAAAGATGTTACATGTTTACTGGGCATGTCTATATACTGAGGTGTAGAGATGTTACATGTTTACTGGGCATGTCTATATATTGAGGTCTAGAGGTGTTACATGTTTACTGGGCATGTCTATATACTGAGGTGTAGAGATGTTACATATTTACTGGGGATGTCTATATACAGAGGTCCAGAGATATTACTAGTTTACTGGGCATGTCTATATACTGAAGTCTAGAGATGTTACATGTTTACTGGGCATGTCTATATACTGAGGTGTAGAGATGTTACATGTTTACTGGGCATGTCTATATACTGAAGTCCAGAGATGTTACATGTTTACTGAGTATGTCTATATACTGAGGTCTAGAGATGTTACATGTTTACTGGGCATGTCTATATACTGAGGTCCAGAGATGTTACATGTTTACTGGGCATGTCTATATACTGAGGTCTAGAGATGTTACATGTTTACTGGGCATGTCTATATACTGAGGTCCAGAGATGTTACATATTTACTGGGCATGTCTATATACTGAGGTCTAGAGATGTTACATGTTTACTGAGTATGTCTATATACTGAGGTCCAGAGATGTTACATGTTTACTTGGCATGTTTATATACTGAGGTGTAGAGATGTTACATGTTTACTGGGCATGTCTATATACTGAGGTGTAGAGATGTTACATGTTTACTGGGCATGTCTATATACTGAGGTGTAGAGATGTTACATGTTTACTGGGCATGTCTATATACTGAGGTCTAGAGATGTTACATGTTTACTGGGGATGTCTATATACTGAGTTCTAGAGATGTTACATGTTTACTGGGGATGGCTATATACTGAGGTGTAGAGATGTTACATGTTTACTTGGGATGGCTATATACTGAAGTCTAGAGATGTAACATGTTTACTTGGCATGTCTATATACTATATACATGTTTACTGGGCATGTCTATATACTGAAGTCCAGAGATGTTACATGTTTACTGGGCATGTCTATATACTGAGGTCTAGAGATGTTACATGTTTACTGGGGATGTCTATATACTGAGGTCCAGAGATGTTACATGTTTACTTGGCATGTTTATATACTGAGGTGTAGAGATGTTACATGTTTACTGAGTATGTCTATATACTGAGGTCCAGAGATGTTACATGTTTACTTGGCATGTTTATATACTGAGGTGTAGAGATGTTACATGTTTACTTAGCATGTTTACATACTGAGGTCCAGAGATGTTACATGTTTACTGGGCATGTCTATATATTGAGGTCCAGAGATGTTACATGTTTACTGGGCATGTCTATATACTGAGGTGTAGAGATGTTACATGTTTACTGGGCATGTCTATATACTGAGGTCTAGAGATGTTACATGTTTACTGGGCATGTCTATATACTGAGGTCTAGAGATGTTACATGTTTACTGGGCATGTCTATATACTGAGGTCTAGAGATGTTACATGTTTACTGGGCATGTCTATATACTGAGGTCTAGAGATGTTACATGTTTACTGGGCATGTCTATATACTGAGGTGTAGAGATGTTACATGTTTACTGGGCATGTCTATATACTGAAGTCCAGAGATGTTACATGTTTACTGGGTATGTCTATATACAGAGGTATAGAGATTTTACATGTTTACTGGGCATGTCTATATACTGAGGTCTAGAGATGTTACATGTTTACTGGGGATGTCTATATACTGAGGTCCTACTGAGTATATACATGTTACTATGTCTATACTGCCTATATACTGAGCCCTAAAGAGGTTACATGTTTACTGGGCATGTCTATAGACTGAGGTCTAGAGATGTTACATGTTTACTGGGCATGTCTATATACAGAGGTCTAGAGATGTTACATGTTTACTGGGCATGTCTATATACTGAGGTCTAGAGATGTTACATGTTTACTGGGCATGTCTATATACTGAGGTCTAGAGATGTTACATGTTTACTGGGCATGTCTATATACTGAGGTCTAGAGATGTTACATGTTTACTGGGCATGTCTACAAACTGATCCCTACAGATGTTACATGTTTACTGGGCATGTCTATATACTGAGGTCCAGAGATGTTACATGTTTACTGGGCATGTCTATTTACAGAGGTCTAGAGATGTTACATGTTTAACTGGGGAACTGTTAGTGTTCGAGATCAAATATCAATTTTAATTAATTCCGTATGCTACACCATATATGATTACAATACACAAATGTATGCTAACGTATTTCAATTGATTTGTGCAAGATAGCAAAGAACATAGACAGAAGAATTTATAGTCATAAACATTACACAGAGAATAAGCGTGCAGTCAAATCTATCTAGAGATCAATCGGGGGATCAGAAAAGGTGGCCTTTATAGACAGGTGCCATTTGTATAAAGGTAGGCTTTAAGATAAGTTTGTATATGTTCATAGTGCAGAACACTCTCTGAGGGTGTTATCAAATATTTACATATTACATACATTATATATCTAATCTATTTTCATGTACCGAAACAATGTTTCTCAATCGAAACGGAAGGAAAAGCTGAATTAACTGTATTTCTCAGGAAGCTGAGATACTGATATATCATTCTGCGTTGTCGAGGTGTGTCCTTAAGCAAAACAATTCACCCTTAATGCTGGCTTGACATGTAACGGACCACCCGTATGTTGTTCAGTGAGGTAGCCAACAGCGACTGCAATGGAACTCCGCTTCATAATATATCTTAAAGAAGATACCGGTATATATGTCCACCAGATTGGACACTGCAGTGAAACCCCTATGATGGACAGTTCAACACATTCTTCATAAAAAACAAGACATTTAATTTGTATCGGGGTGATTGTTGGTTTCATCAGACTCAAATCAGACATATTTGATTTAATTCTTCCACGTCGTGACAGTTATTCCGCCATAGTACCGGTGCACTATTAAAAAATAGCATTATATCACACTTTTATAGAAATTGATGTGCGCCCTAATGAAACGCTTAGTTATTCTGGCGGAGATCACATTCATTACTCTTCGACTGACTGGGGGCTAAATTCAACATCAGCTCTATCTCTCTTTATTCAGCGCTTACATTTGTTGACAAACCAAATGATCAGAGAATTTTGGTCTTTATGACGTCATTAGATGTTTTACATTATGACGTCATATCCTGGTGTTATTGTGACGTCAACATTGCCGTGCTTCACAACCAATTTATAGCTGCGCGATATTTCTCTGTGGCGTTTATCAAGTAAATTTAAACGACCCAAACCAGCTGAGCAAAGTGAGTTTACATTAATTTTGATTAACGTGTTTGTTGTGTGTAATATAACAATTTTATTTCAATATGTATCTTAAATTATCCTAAAATAGGTTATTCGAATTAACAAATTCAGGCGTGATCAATAATTTGCCGATCATCAATTAGATACATTACACAATGGCCGCGTTTTCTTCTCATTTTCCTGTTTTATTGGCATCCGATATTAAAGGACTTACTTGCAATACAGATCTAAAACGGACTTACTTTTAGAACTTTGTGAAGGAAACGTGGTCTACTGGAAAAATAACGATGTTAAGATATCTACATACTACGCTTTTTAACTCGGACAATTTCATGAACGTTCAAATAGTTGTCTCCGAGTACTAGCGGATTTTACCGAAATATTACAATTGGAAGGTAATAAGTACTCTGAAAACCATTACTTTACTATTGTTTGGACTTCAACCTTTTCAGAAAAAAAAACTTTTCTTTGTAGGTTTTGACATAAATATGGAATTGAACACTTCGACAGATTTTTCCACTCCGGAATCTAGACAATTCTTGGACAAACATCTCCGATGTTTCCTTGACTCCATCACCAGGACAAAGACCTTCAGAATTGACACAGGTATGCTAAAAGGCAAAGTCTTTTCGCACTAAGAAGAATCTGAATAAATTAATTTGTATATTCTAAACCTTATTTTGAATAGGTTTCGTACTGAAGTATCAAATTAATTTACATTTCATACGGTTCAATTCTAGATTCGAAAAAAAATGTTCATAGTAGCATCATATTTCAATTTTATTTTCAAGCTGAATTTTTGGAGAGAATATGCTACATCAAACTGACAAGGATAGCACCAAACCCAGAAAACGGCTACAACCATCGTGAGTAATCAGTTTATTTTTACTTCTTTTGCAATGTGATGACGAAAAAGGTACAGTACCAATACCATAAATGACATTTTCCATTTTATTTCCAATTAGATATTTCATTAACGATCGTTGAAAGTGCCTCTCTCTATTTGACTATTAAATCCGGATATCGATTTCTTTCTCTATTAATTCATTCTTTTTTTCACTTTGTTAAAATTTTATGAAACATGATTTTCAGGCGACATCGTCCACCCTGCTCCGGCCACTAGAGACGACCTAATGACACATGAATGGTCAAGATATCTTCCAGATTTACCAAGTAAGAGATGCCCGTCCATATGTAACCAAAATATATATTAATTATATTCTTTGGCCAGTACCTCTGATATTACGGTGAAAAACGAAAACCAAAAGCAAAGCGAGTTTATATCCCCAAAAGATTTTTCTTGATTAATGATAAAATGATACATGTACTTCACAATTGTGCTTTACTGTTGAACGTGTGTCTTATTGACAACAAAAGATACGGTCATAAAAACAAACAGACAGACAGAAGTCTTTGCCAGTGCTAGCGCCTCTTCGGATAATATATATCTATTTGTATATATCATACCATTTTAGAATAAATAAAATTCATTTCTAATTGACAACAGAACCCAAATCACCTTTTGGCTGGGTCACGTGCCTTCCCCACAAGGAGGATGCCGAGTTGAGACAGAAAAGTGACGCCCGGAACAAAATCTGGTACAACCTGTTATACAAGAGGGATTATACTATGACTGAAAATGGTATGCTAATTACAAACTCTTCTCATCTTTCGTAATCTTACTTCAACATGAACAAACTTTGAATTTTCTGAAGAACTTGTGATTTGATCGTCCACATTTTGACTTAGTACCTATATCCAGTGTCGTGAACACATGTACCTACCATATAAGGTAATTCGCTGGTATTTAGATAGCTTTTTTTCAGAGAGTAAATTTAGTTTAGGGGTATTTGTAAGTTACTTCCATTGTCATATACCATCATACGTGATTTTCTTATGATTCCAGAATCATTCTGGTTCAATGTCACTAAGAAACACAAATCGACGAAATCACTGCACGATGTTCTACTTACAGTAAGTAAATACCAGACACTATTACGTCTGTTTAAACCAAAGTATGACAATCCTGCTGGGTTACTTATAAAGTACATTATAACATGCATTGTTTTATCTACACGACCGATACATATTCACTTGATACGGCTATCATGCATGATGCGTATGTTAAATTTATGTTTTAAGATGGCAATTTTATCTGCTTGCAAATTTCTTGTTTTCAAATATAATTTTCAATATTCTAGAAGTACTTTAGATCTATGTAGAAATAATTTATAAAACAACACCGATGTATTTTCCTAAATTTTTCAGCGTTCATCTGCCGATAGCAACGAATCTGCCTCATCGTTCTCCTATCCCTCGTCATCCTCGGAAAGTTAAGATGGTGAAAAATTAGAGATAAAAGACATATTGTTGATTTTTGTCTACAGATTTCCTACAAAACGATGCAAAGATATCATTTTTACAGACATATATGGGACAAACGAGTATGGATAGTTTGATACATGTAACAGTTTGATTTTGGTTTACTTAATAAATCATCCTTTACTAACAATCGACTTCTTCGTCTTATTGTTTTTGTCTTCACAACACTGACAATTAAGATAAAAAAATAACTCGGCCAGTGCTGAAAACAACACTCTGGATAACAGTTTACTTCGTTTGCTTCAATTAGGTGTAGTCTCAAACTCTCCTGTATGCATGTGTTACATGTTTACTGGGCATGTCTATATACTGAGGTCCAGAGATGTTACATGTTTACTGGGCATGTCTATATACTGAGGTCTACAGATGTTACATGTTTACTGGGCATGTCTATATACTGAGGTCTACAGATGTTACATGTTTACTGGGCATGTCTATATACTGAGGTCTAGAGATGTAACATGTTTACTGGGCATGTCTGTATATTGAGGTTCAGAGATATTACTAGTTTACTGGGCATGTCTGTATACTGAGGTCTAGAGATGTTACATGTTTACTGGGGATGTCTATATACTGAGGTCCAGAGATATTACTAGTTTACTGGGCATGTCTGTATACTGAGGTCTAGAGATGTTACATGTTTACTGGGCATGTCTATATACTGAGGTCTAGAGATGTTACATGTTTACTGGGCATGTCTATATACTGAGGTCTAGAGATGTTACATGTTTACTGGGCATGTCTATATACAGAGGTCCAGAGATATTACTAGTTTACTGGGCATGTCTATATACTGAAGTCTAGAGATGTTACATGTTTACTGGGCATGTCTATATACTGAGGTACTGGGGCATGTCATGTCTACATGTATACTGATAGTTGTAGAGATGTTACATGTTTACTGGGCATGTCTATATACTGATGTTACATGTTTACTGGGCATGTCTATATACTGAGGTCTAGATGAGGTCTAGAGATGTTACATGTTTACTGGGCATGTCTATACTGAGTCTATATACTGATGGTCCAGAGATATTACTATGTTTACTGTCTACATACTGAGGTCTATGTTACATGTTTACTGGGCATGTCTACATACTGAGGTCTAGAGATGTTACATGTTTACTGGGGATGTCTATATACTGAGGTCTAGAGATGTTACATGTTTACTGGGCATGTCTATATACTGAGGTCTAGAGATGTTACATGTTTACTGGGCATGTCTATATACTGAGGTCTAGAGATGTTACATGTTTACTGGGCATGTCTATATACTGAGGTCTAGAGATGTTACATGTTTACTGGGCATGTCTATATACTGAGGTCTAGAGATGTTACATGTTTACTGGGCATGTCTATATACTGAGGTCTAGAGATGTTACATGTTTACTGGGCATGTCTACATACTGAGGTCTAGAGATGTTACATGTTTACTGGGCATGTCTTAAAGGAAACTGCCTTACAAAATCATATAACTATATAGGTAGCATTTGTAAATTGATGCTCTATATGTAGTGTAATGGTGATGTCGGAAAACACGTAGTGCTTAATATTTCTAACGTTGACTTGCTAAACTATCAGCAGTTGAGTGTAGACTCGACTTTATATTTAGTTCACTAGTAGTGCACAACAATTAGACTGCATGTGAACCGGTAGTGCACGAGATTTAGACTACATGTGAACTGGTAGTGCACGATATTTAGACTACATGTGAACCTAAAATGCACGTGATTTAGACTACATGTGAACTGGTGGTGCACAACATTTAGACTACATGTGAACCGTTAGTGCACGAGATTTAGACTACATGTGAACTGGCAGTGCACGAAATCAAATATCAATTTTAATTAATTCCACATGCTACACCATATATGATTACAATACACAAATGTATGCTAACGTATTTCATTTGAGTTGTGGAAGATAGCAGAAAACATAGACAGAAATATTTATAGCCATAAACATTACACAGAGAATTAACCTGCAGTCAAAGCTATCTATAGAGATCATTCGGGGGAGCAGAAAAAACGGCCTTTATTACAAAAGATGCATTACATAGAAACCAAAATAAGTGGCCTTTATAGACAGGTGGCTTTTGTAAAAAGGTAGGCTGTAAGACAGGTTTGTACATGTTCATAGTGCAGAACACTCTCTAAGGGTGTTACCAAATATTTACATATTACATACATTATGTATCTAATCTATTTTCATGTACAAAAACAATGTTTCTCAATAGAAACGGAAGGAAAAAACTAAATTATATATCAGGAAGCTGAGACATTGACATATCAGTCTGTGTTGTCGAGGTTGTGACCTTAAGCAAAACGATTTACCCTTAATGCTGGCTTGACATGTAACGGACCACCCGTATGTTGTTCAGAGGGTAGCAAACAATGATTACAACGGAACTCCGCTTCATAATATATTTTAAAGAAGATATTGGTATATATATTCACCATATTGGACAGTTTGCAATGAAACCCCTATGATGGACAGTTCAACACATTCTTCATCAAAACAGGACATTTAATTTGTATCGGGGTGATTGTTGGTTTCATCAGACTCAAATCAGACATATTTGGTTAATTCTTCCAAGTCGTGACAGTTATTCCGCCATAATACCGATGCATTATTTAAAAAAATAGCATTATATCACACTTTTATAGAAATTGATGTGCGCCCAAATGAAACGCTTAGTTATTCTGGCGGAGATCACATTCATCTTCGACTGACTGGGGGCTAAATTCAACATCAGCTCTCTCTTTATTCAGAGCGTACATTTGTTGACAAACCACGTGATCAAATAATTTTGGTCTTTATGACGTCATTAGATGTTTTACATTATGACGTCATATCCTGGTGTTATTGTGACGTCAACATTGCCATTCTTCACAACCAATTTATAGCTGCGCGATATTTCTCTGTGGCGTTTATCAAGTAAATTTAAACGACCTAAACCAGCTGAGCAAAGTAAGTTTACATTAATTTTGATTAACATGTTTTGTTGTGTGTAATATAACAATTTTATTTCAATATGTATCTCAAATTATCCTAAAATAAATCATTCGAATAAACAAATTCAGGCGTGATCAATAATTTGCCGATCATCAATTAGATACATTACACAATGGCCGCGTTTTCTTCTCATTTTCTTGTTTTATTGGCATCGGAAATATAGGACTTTCTTGCAATACAGATCTAAAACGGGCTTACTTTTAGAACTTTGTGAAGGAATTGTGGTCTACATAAAAATTAACGATGTAAACGATGTCTACCTACTACGCTCTGTAACTGGGACAATTTCATGAATGTCCGAATAGTTGTCTCCGAGTACTAGCGGATTTTACCGAAATATTACAATTGGAAGGTAATAAGTACTCTGAAAACCATTACTTTACTATTGTTTGGATTTAGTCCTTTTCAGAAAAAAAAACTTTTCTTTGTAGGTTTTGATATGAATATGGAATTGAACACTTCGACAGATTTTTCCACTCCGGAATCTAGACAATTCTTGGACAAACATCTCCGATGTTTCCTCGACTCCATCACCAGGACAAAGACCTTCAGAATTGACACAGGTATGCTAAAAGGCAAAGTCTTTTCGCACTAAGTAGAGTCTGAATAAATTAATTTGTATATTCTAAACCTTATTTTGAATGGGTTTCATACGGATGTATCAAATTAATTAAAATTTGAAACGGTTCAATTCTAAATTCGAAAAAAATGTTCAAAGTAGCATCATAATACAATTTTATTTTCAAGCTGAATTTTTGGAGAGAATATGCTACATCAAACTGACAAGGATAGCACCAAACCCAGAAAACGGCTACAACCATCGTGAGTAATCAGTTTATTTTTACTTCTTTTGCAATGTGATGGCGAAATAGGTACAGTACCAATACCATAAAGGAAATTTTCCATTTTATTTCCAAGTAGATATTTCATTAACGATCGTTGAAAGTGCCTCTCTCTATTTGACTATTAAATCCGGATATCGATTTCTTTCTCTATTAATTCATTCTTTTTTTCACTTTATTAAAATTTTATGAAACATGATTTTCAGGCGACATCGTCCACCCTGCTCCGGCCACTAGAGACGACCTAATGACACATGAATGGTCAAGATATCTTCCAGATTTACCAAGTAAGAGATGCCCGTCCATATGTAACCAAAATATATATTAAGTATATTCTTTGGCCAATACTTCTCATATTACGATGAAAAACCAAAACCAAAAACAAAGCGAGTTTATGTCACCAAAAGATTTTCTTGACTAATGTCAAAACGATACATGTATATATATGTTATACTATTTTAGAATCAATAAAATTCATTTCTAAATGACAACAGAACCCAAATCACCCTTTGGCTGGGTCACGTGCCTTCCCCACAAGGAGGATGCCGAGTTGAGACAGAAAAGTGACGCCCGGAACAAAATCTGGTACAACCTGTTATACAAGAGGGATTATACTATGACTGAAAATGGTATGCTGTTTACAAACTCTTCTCATCTTTCGTAATCTTACTTCAACATGAACAAATTTTGAATTTTCTGAAGAACTTGTGATTTGATCGTCCACATTTTGACTTAGTACCTATATCCTGTGTCGTGAACACATGTACCTACCATATAAGGTAATTCGCGGGTATTTAGAAAGCATTTTGCAGAGAGTAAATTTAGTTTAGGGGTATTTGTAAGTTACTTCCATTGTCATATACCATCATACGTGATTTTCTTATGATTCCAGAATCATTCTGGTTCAATGTCACTAAGAAACACAAATCGACGAAATCACTGCACGATGTTCTACTTACAGTAAGTAAATACCAGACACTATTACGTCTGTTTAAACCACAGTATGACAATCCTGCTGGGTTACTTATAAGTACATTATAACATGCATTGTTTTATCTACGCAACCGATACATATTCACTTGATACGGCTATCATGCATGATGCGCTTGTCAAATTTATGTTTTAAGATGGCAATTTAATCTGTTTACAAAATTTCTTGTTTTCAAATATAATTTTCAATATTCTTGAAGTAGTTTACATCTATGTGACAATAATTTATTAACAACACCGACATATCTCACTTCATTTTTTTTCAGCGTTCATCTGCCGATGACAACGAATCTGCCTCATCGCTCTCCTATTCCTCGTCCTCCTCGGAAAGTTAAGACGGTGAAAAATAAATAAAAAAGATATATTGTATTGATTTTTGTCCATAGATTGCTTATAAAAAGATGCAAAAATATGATTTTTACATATATATATCGGCAAACATTTTTCCCCGTATTTTCTTAATAAATTATTATTTACTAAAAATCGACTTCTTCGTCTTATTGTTTTACTTCACAAAAGTGACAATTTAGATTAAAAAAAAAAAACCAAAACAAATCGACCAGATACTAAAAACAACACTCTGAATGAAAGTTTACTTCTTTGTAAAAATCAGGTGTAGCCCAAAACCATTTGTATGCATGTGTTATCTATATTGAATTTAAAAAAACGGTTTTTCAAAGCTAAGTGTCCAACTAGCTTCTAATTTTCATGAGTTACCTCCCTTCTACTGTGATACAATGAAGAGAGCCTATCGACTTCAATGAATATTTTTCCATTTGAATTTTTAGTAGGCAAACAGATCTCAAATGACAACAAAAAATGAAATATTTATGACGACTTTGAGAATATGCACTTAGTCATATATTTGTCATATTTACTTCATAATATCGGGTCGTCATAATCGAAGTCTTGTCGCTCTGCTCCTGCACACACGCAGGGATACATACATCATGCGTCTCTGACACACCAATCTCACACAAAACACATAATCTTACACAAAACACAGAGTAAGTAACTCTTTAAAATTATAGGTCAATATCATTTTATTGGTGCCAAGTGTACAATAATCGTATAGTCAGTTTTGTGTGGGAGTTGAAAGGGGATAAATAAGCGTACAGGAAAAAATAGAGGCTCTAGATGGAGTCGAACCAGCGACCTCCAGTTTACTAGACCGGCACTCTAACCATCTAAATTATGGGGTCTCGATATTTTACTTCCGTTCTCACTCCTTCCCCCTACAAACACACATTTACACCCACACAAAGCAAACTAGTTTAGATAAAAGAGACTGAGTATTCAGCACTGTTACCCTTTTCATCATTTCAATTTTATGTATTTGTGGACGTGCTAGGTGAAAATAAAAATGAAAAACGAAAGACATAAATGTACCACTTGACACAAACTAAACCTATACATTTTCTAATGCACACTTATCTTAAGCGCAAACACCCTATCTTCAAAAACCACATACATGCTGTAGTTTGAACTTAAACGACTTCAATCACAATGTCGATGTAACTCCTTTCTTGGGACAAGTGCGGTATGATGTTTAGAATGAAATTTCATGACTACAAATCGCCATCGAAATATTCATGGAAATAAGACACCACAGATTTGATTTCGTGACAGAGACAGCGAAATATATACGTTGTAAATAGATATGCGGGATAAAAAGTGAACAAAGATCAAATTTCGACTTCTTTATAAATCAACCAAAAATCAATATCTCGCCAGAGTATAAACTTGTAAACACTTTGAATTCTTAATACGGTCTCCTGTCGTAAACATCGAATTTGTATTCAACTCATGAAAGCGAGCTATTTGTTGATAGTTTATTTTCCTGTTAAGGCTCTCTGTATATAAATGCGGGAGATTTTATAAAACTGCTATAGCCGTTTCAGTGTCTACAGGTTTTCTACATAAGCATGCATTTTCTTACGTCTTCTTTATTAAGTTAAGAAATATTTCTCTCCTTTGGGTATACCATAGGCAGTCCTTCTGTAAACACTAATTATGTAACCTTGAACCAGTATCAAAGGCAATTCGATTTTTCATGAAACGAAATAGACGATCGTTGTTCTCTGTGTAAGACTATAGTCTGAATTACATTGAAGCGATATTAGCTATTATTTTAGCACAATAATTACACGACAACGAAGAAGTTATTTGTGAGTGTCAAATTACCTAGAGCCCGCGGAGACATATCGGTATGCCCCGTTGCTCTGTCTAGACCAAGATGCACCAGCTTTTTGGCTGCGCATGCTTGGTTCGCTTTAACAACGTGAATTTTTGCCAGACAGAACAATACCATTCTGCCTTTCAATAAATCCATTAATTTTGTTTATATGTTAAAGAAATGTAATCTCAACTCGTAAGAAGCACATTACATTGTGACTCTCAAGAATATTCTACCGGAAATGACGTGCATCGATCATTTGTTATCATGACTGATCGACGTTGCTGGTGTGTCTCCAGAAAGGACAATAAATATGATGTTCCTCGACAAAATATCCCCGAATAAAAGTAATTCACCATGCGGATGGTCATTATCAATTGCTGACAGAACAAATAAAACGTAGGTCGTTCATAAGCCATTGTTACTTAATGAAATAATTCTAATAGCGGTATGACGGAACCGAGTATATATACATTATAAGATGCAAAATTTGGTTAGAAATTGATCCGGAAATTCAGTCAATTTTCAGCCTAAATATTGCAAGGATGATACTTACTTACTTTGTAGCCATTGTCCATTGTGGTCAGTCATTTCTTGAGGAAAATCTATTTAGTTACGTTTTAATTATAGCAACAGCCGTACCTGATTCTTTGACAACAAACCAAACACGAACCTAATGATATCGAAAGTAAGAGTTGGTTGTAAAAAAATGAATATATTCATAACCAAATGTAACTAAAACGGCGCTGATTATATATGTGAGATTAAGCATGTACACAAGTGATGGCCTTAGATCTGCGTGTCTTGAAACGGCAAATAATTCACTCGTTTTTGCCAGTCTGTAAAAGAGAGACTTTTTTGAACTAACTACATGTTATCGTTTCAGGCGGTGACACTTAGCAGTAAACAAACATAAAAACGTCTAGCCATACAGTTTATGATTTCCTCCCGATTACATGTCAAAGAACAAGTAAGTTTTATCAATATTTTCTCACAATTTCTCATACATGGTGTCGCACCAAATTTTCATGACGAAATAAATGACATATTAAAATTTCACTTATTTGTCCCCTGAGTTGGGGTTACCAATCCATACGGCACGTAAATACATGTAATATACGATGTCGAACTCCATGATTTTTATTTTCGAATTTTAAAATTTTCATATAAGCATGTCCCTAACACATTATTTTGAGACATTTTCTTAAATACTATAATTTCCATTTACAATAAGATCTTGGAACATTCTGAAGCACACTGGCGGGACAGTGGATATGTAATTCGGTGATGTTAACGTGTTTGCACTAGCTGTCATGCCGTCATTTAAAAGTCTTTATGATACATGTACAATGTAAAATCCTCTAGACAATAGCTAAAGACACCTCTTAAACTTGGGATTTTATTTGTTGAATCAAACGAAGAGATTAAGCAGCAGTTATGGCAGCTTTCACCATCCTGATGAAATCGTAACTTTTCAGGGGATCCGTTACCATTGCCTTGTTAGGTTTACAGCCACAGGAACAGTCAGGGTCTTTTTTTGGGCGGGATCTCCTTGTTGTAATTGGTGTCAAATTCACTAACAACTGTAGGAGACCCGGGAGACACATCGCATGTTATCCAAAACGAAGAGGGTAAAGTGTCTTGCCAAGAAATAACCTGTCTAGAGCATTCCTTGAACATCACACCTGACATTTTACCGATGTCTCCTCGTTGTCCCTAGGGTTTAATGACAGGATGGGTTGTTTCCCTTTGTTTGTTTTTCTGGTCTCTACAAAGCTTCGGTATGAAACTATAACGACAGGAAATGTCTACAGATCATGCCCATCTTTTAAACTTGATTTCCAGCACATTGCCCAGACCAGTGCGCATGCTTACGTATCGATATATGTACATTGTATATATAGGAATACATGGTCAGTGTCTTAAAATACAAGCTGCATTTCGGGAAGGATGAAGAAAGACAAAAGTGTCGAGCCTTTGGTGAGGAACTGAGACACTGCCCATGTATTATATTTATCCTGAAACACTTATTTCTGTTTACCTGACGTTGACGTTACGCTGAGTCGTCAAAATAATTGTTCCGTGCGGCAATGTAGTTATACACTCGAATAAATACATCAAAAAGCAATTTTCAGAATTTTCGAAAATAAACTCTTTGTAAAGTAAAGCTTATCCAAAAATTATTTGTATTTTTGAAAGCAACGATTAATGAACGCCCTAAAATACGTCTATTTTTCGTTACTGCGCTATTGCGATTATTTTATATTGAATTTTGTTTTCAATTTCTATCTTGAAAACAAAGAAAGAAACAATATGAGAATGGTAGAAGGGAGGCAACCCTTTGTTTGATACGTAGAGCCATTGCGCGTAGCCGAATCGACCATAGCGTAATCTTAATATGTTATTTGTTCATTTGCAGTAATCAGTAAAACCTTTGTGCATTGCTTACATTAAAAATGACGGTAGCATATTGGGAATTACAATTCACAACTCCTTATCTCAGAAGCTGACAGCATTAACATGGAATTTGAAGCAAAACAATTACACAAACAAAAGCGCAGTCTGAATACAGGATCACAATAGCCTTGTCGGAAAATGTTACATTGTAAGGAAAATATACAATGAAATATTATTTGAGTTATACATTAATTAAACCAATACCTATGTATAGTTTCATTCGTTTTATAAATAAATGCTGCTTAGTTATGAATAATGGATTTGTTTTCTGAAGACATGTGTTCAACAAATTTGTCCATAGAAGATGTACGGTAATATTTTCTATCAAAAATGACCTAGATCATGGTGGCTGATGTCCGACATTTCGTCGTTTCGATAATTAGCGTTTTGTCCCGGCGAAAAGACATAGTTAGCGAGGCGATGGATTTCGCCCCGCTAATCAGCGACTTCACAATTTCGTTATTTCGCTTTTCGTTATGTCGCTGCGAAATGACGACACTTAGCGGGGGCGAAAAGACGAAGATTATCGTTCTGTCGGGGCGACAAAACGAAACAACGAAATGCTCATCGTCACCATAGTTTTAACAATTTATTTCCCTGTTTAGTCCATATAGAATTATTCATTACATTTCGTAGATAATGTAAGAACTTCTGTGCTATAGAGGCATATCCATATAATTTCTATTGGGAAACACATGGCAGTATAATGATGTCAAGGAAGCTAACCGGGACTCGTCCTGTAATCATTAAATAGTTGATACAATGAAGAATAAAGTCCTGTCGTGTAAGTTCTCTAAAAATTCATAAAAGAGGCTATAATTTGGCATTGTTATCGAACTTGTATATTTAGCAATTCTTTTTTTCTTATACTTTCTGAGGGAACAATGCCAATACAGTAAAGTTTTTTTACCGATTTGAAGCTAATCAGCGCAAGGGAAGTAACTCCAGCTTCTATTTATCACTCAAATACCCTCGCGTTTTCGAAACAACCGAGCGTTTACATTTTAAAATAATACTTCATTTAATCATCATTTTTTGGAGATGGCACCATTCGAAATTTGTTTTGCAGTTGCAACATATAGTGTTGATTCTGTATGACACTACCACCTGGGTGTAACCTTATAAGGTAATGCCACTAATAGATAAGTGTCAGTTTGTGGGGACTTTATAGTAGATAAGTGTCACTTAGTGGTGACTTTGTAGTAGGTAAGTGTCACTTTGTGGTGACTTTATAATAGATAAGTGTGACTTTGTGGTGACTTTATAGTAGATAAGTGGCACTTTGTGGTGACTTTAGGTAATAGATAAGTGTCACTAGTAGATAAGTGGCACTTTGTGGTGACTTTATAGTAGATAAGTGGCACTTTGTGGTGACTTTATAGTAGATAAGTGGCACTTTGTGGTGACTTTATAATAGATAAGTGTCACTTTGTGGTGACTTTATAGTACGTAAGTGTCACTTTGTGGTGACTTTATAATAGATAAGTGTCACTTTGTGGTGACTTTATAGTAGATAAGTGTCACTTTGTGGTGACTTTGTAGTAGGTAAGTGTCACTTTGTGGTGACTTTATAATAGATAAGTGTCACTTTGTGGTGACTTTATAGTAGATAAGTGGCACTTTGTGGTGACTTTATAGTAGATAAGTGGCACTTTGTGGTGACTTTATAGTAGATAAGTGACACTTTGTGGTGACTTTATAGTAGATAAGTGGCACTTTGTGGTGACTTTATAGTAGGTAAGTGACACTTTGTGGTGACTTTATAGTAGGTAAGTGGCACTTTGTGGTGACTTTATAGTAGATAAGTGACACTTTGTGGTGACTTTATAGTAGATAAGTGGCACTTTGTGGTGACTTTATAGTAGGTAAGTGACACTTTGTGGTGACTTTATAGTAGATAAGTGTCACTTTGTGGTGACTTTATAATAGATAAGTATCACTTTGTAGTGACTTTATAGTAGATAAGTGGCACTTTGTGGTGACTTTATAGTAGATAAGTGACACTTTGTGGTGACTTTATAGTAGATAAGTGGCACTTTGTGGTGACTTTATAGTAGATAAGTGACACTTTGTGGTGACTTTATAGTAGATAAGTGGCACTTTGTGGTGACTTTATAGTAGGTAAGTGACACTTTGTGGTGACTTTATAGTAGATAAGTGGCACTTTGTGACAAAAATGTATACTACATGTAGTGACATTTTTTGGATACAAACATTTCATTGGCACGGTGGCTTACATGTATTATGTATTAGTGACACCTTGTGGAAACCCTATACGTAAGTGTCCATCTTCTATAGCCAATAAGTAATATCGTATACACCTATCCTACAAAATAAATTGGCTAGCGTGATTGGCAAGCGAAAACTGTAAGATTAGAGGGCAAATGTGGTGAACCTGTATATGAGCGGCACTATGTAGTGAACATATATAAATATATATATATGCCGCTTTTGTATGGAAGTGGCACATTGTTATAAAACTTTCTATAAGTGGCACTCTGTAGTGAATCTGTATAAAAGTGGCATATTTTTATAAAACTGTCAATAAGTGGCACTCTGTAGTGAATCTTTATATAAGTGGCATTCTGTAGTGAATCTGTATATAAGTGGCACTCTGTAGTGAATATGTATAAAAGTGGCATATTTTTATAAAACTGTCAATAAGTGGCACTCTGTAGTGAATCTGTATATAAGTGGCACTCTGTAGTGAATCTGTATATAAGTGGCACATTGTTATAAAACCGTAAATAAGATAAGTGCCACTTTGTTGAACTATAAAGTAGTTGAACAATATATCTGTATCATTATAATTATACATATCAAACTATATAATATTACTTGAATAAGATAAACACTGACACGTGGGTCGAGCTAGCTAAGTCATTTGGAATTTGCAAGCTTGGGTCGACATTTACTCCTTGTGTTTCTCAGAGAGCTAGGACATGGAACGATCTATGCAGTCGTGCTTGTGTCCTTGGGCAAAACACTTTACCAAAGTTACTCTAGAAAGCATGCCCCGGTCTCTCGAATGTTGTTCACTGACTAAGCCTCAAAATTACTCTGGCTGTATACGGGACGATAATTGCCTGGGAAAGAAAACCTTTTACATATTAAGTAAACATGTGGACAAGTATAAATTTATATTATACACGCACATATATATATATTATGTATACATATGTTCATAATCCAGTGAACATTACGAAGGTAAATTTCAGTGGATATATACACATGTATATGTAATATATGTATATGATATCAAGCTTCACTAATTGGATCACAAGTTAAGTTTACACACGTGTATCAAACTCAAGCCTTAAACGTACACCCTGTACATCTTACCTAAATTATGTAAACATGCGAACTAAATTAACTTACACACGTGTATCTAAAAAATAAAGTACAGATTATAATTAGGTGTACATATATGTATTAAAGTTTACTTAAATTATGTATACACACATACTTTTATTTTGTTCCTGTACATCCCGGATCCGGATTTCGATCTAGCGTTGCTGAGATCTGTCCGGATTGCGGGTTTTCCGGACTTGTGGCGTCCGAATTATCGCGAATCCAATGAATACATGTAGGATTACATGAAGTTGATATATCACCTGTCGATTTTGATTAGTCATCGAGACAAACATGTCAGTTTAAACGAATTGGCAAAAGGAAAGTGTATTTGTTCTTCTTATCTTAATCTCTATGTAAAGTATATATCTCAAACATATCTAAATAGATTATGCTGTTTGCAATAACGTAAAACCAATAAGTTTTTCAAAGCAGGTTGTATATAACATCGGGACATGGTAGAATGTACTTATCGATCCGGTCGTCAGGGCGTGTATACTTGTACTCCCTAATTTATACAGACGCCTTATCAACATGTACAAGTTTATATGTATTCTGTCGAGTGGGGATAACTAAAAGAAAATATAGCATATCAGATAATTTTTTAAACGGTGGAATAAGATAAATTTCATATAGAAAAAACATATTGTTTTTACATTTTATTGATCTGTTTTGGAGAGTATTTACATATAATTAAGCGACACGGCACGTTTATTTTGTATATGTGCTGGTATGTACCTGTATACGTACAGCCAGTTGTCTTCTTATGTGAAAATAAATTTCAACAAACACCTGCACATACAGCTAATGTAAAGCCAAACATTTCCTTTATCTGATTTTTGGATATTTTAGACCAAGCGTAGAGCTACCAGGTGATATTTTCGTATGAAAAGACATTGGGCCAAAATCAGTCTGCTAGAAGCAACTTACTTTAAACTGAGGATTGAAATATATATAGAAGTGCGAAATGTAAATTTTGAATGTTCATATGTCCTTTAATAATCGCCAGTGGATCGTCAGACAAAATGGATGGATGTTTCTTTTAAATTTCTGATAAGATTATTGACATATGGATGCACTTTTTGTTGTTGGCACATACGTTTGATATCGAAATCTTTGGACAAACATAAGGCGTAATCTATTAAATGCTGTATCAAACAAAAACGATGTTTTCAGCACGATCTTCCTGCGTGGGTTTAAACCTTAATTCTGATATGGACCATTTTGATATCCTGTACTAGCCTTGGAAATCAATTTACGATGTGTTTGTGAACGGCGGCGACAGTGCAAATACGGTGTAAGTTACCCGGATAAGACTGAGCTATCGAACAGAAAAAGCCACATCACAACAGATATGCTCCCGGGGAACGATGTTAAATTCATCTGTACAGATCGTCAAAACGTATATTGGTGCTGTATAATTCATTTCAACTGGAATCAACGCCATATTGCGGTAATTTAGCTGACCAGGGATTTTTCTGTTTAAATACTTGTAATAAAAATACCTGTGTTTTATCGGGTGTAAAATTAGGCCTATCTCTTTTACACTCGTTCAGGACTTGTGTGTATAAGGGAGTAATTTTTTTGGCTAATTGGAAGCTGTTAATTTCTTTACCAATCTCTCCACCCAATCTTTGGATTAAGGAACAAAAGAAGACGATTATTATGTACATGTACATATTTTGTGACAAGGAATTGTGCTGGATATATACCAACTTAATCTTATTGTGAAAGACTTAAATATTTATGGTGAATGTCATTTTATTGAAAGTTTAACAGCGGCTGTCGTGTTATAATATAACTACATGCAGTGTGTGCATGTTAACAATTGACGCTGTACCACGTGGTACCTCATAGAGTGGGTGAAATGGCTTCCTTGCAGCCAAAAGAACGGCCGCACCCTACTTTGCAGCTTCGCCCTCGACGGACATCTTTCCGTCGATACAACATTACCGTACACACTCGACCGAGTCAATCGGCGTATATTCCGTCTTGGATGGACAAAGTTCAAAGAACACGTCAGGAAATGATAGATAATTTAAACGCTGCTAGACTCAAGGAACAGATGTATTTGAACAGACATCGGTGTGACAGCAGAGGAAGTCGCCACAGCACATCCTCTTCTCAAGGAAGTCCCCGGATGTTAAATTTCCTTCAAGCAGCCGCCATTGATGGCAGCACGGCCGAACACGAGGATTTAGAACAACAATACCAAGCGCTGCGAAATAAAATGTTACAGACCAAAAGTCGTGAAAAAGTAATCGAATTACCGAAAGAAAAAACACCAGCAGATGATGAACAGCAGAGAAAACCCCAAACCAAGAAAACAAGATTTAAACTTAAGGAGGAACCCGGCCACGGCCATCGATCACGTGCTCGTGACGTGTCTGAAACTGCGTCAAGTGCTCCGTCAACTGGACGAACATACCACCATGTACAGGTGCCTGTATCTGAACTATTAGAGTCAGATGCGCTTGGGTCCAATCATTTCTTAAAACATCTAAATTGTGTAAAACAATTAGCGCGTCGATATCGTCGTGGTCATCGCAGGCAACGTCATATCGGTCATCAACTGCAGGTGCAGGACAGTTGATTTAAGAACTGCAGATAATATTGTGATTGATATTTCTTAAATAATTCAATGGAAAATGACATTTCAGTTCCGGATGTGAAAAGTGTGATACTTTTGATGGTGCTTGGAACTGTTCTAGCGAAGGAATACGTAATAGACTGAACTTGTTCAGGACAAGGTTTTATTTGTCAGCTTTAAGATATTTTCCTGATTAAAGGAATTTATTTGTTGACCAGGAAAGCATTTTTCCAGATCAAGGGAGATAACTTTATTACGTAACAACATTTGCCCACGAAATACATGTAGAAGAGAAGCCATACTTTTTGACTGTAGGAAAGTAGTATTAACAGGATTTCTTACCCAGTTTGTTGAAAATAAGAAATAATTAATAATGATATGAATTTGATACCATGGACGAATGTAAACAACTTTGCATAATTTCACGGTGGCGACATCTTTGTTTAGATATTAATTTGTTTTCCTGGGTTCATTTAGTACTGTACCTAATGTTATTTTTGTTGAACATACACTTCCCTTGCCTTTCCAAAGTATCAGCTGATATGGTGATACAGAGAGATAAGGTGGCATTAGTTATTGCGCAGAATGCAGGGTTGTTGAATTCTTTGATACTACAAAACATATGGTAACCGTGAAATCGTTGACAAATTTTGATTCTTATCGGTATGTGAATAAAATCTCAAAATCAATGTTTTTGACAAACGTTTATTGATATCGATGCAAAGTGGAAACAAGTCCTGAAAACCATCATCGAAACGATTATGTTTTGTTTGTTGGGTTTATCATTGCCCCGTCAACAGCCAAGGTCATGTTGAGGCGGGGTCTCGTTGAAGTAGTTGGTAGCTACCTCATGAACAACATATGGGAGTTCCGTCGCGTGACATCCAGGGCACAACCACGTCGACACAGACTGGCTGGTCAATTTCCAAACTTCCAGAGAAACATGAGAGTCTTTTAAACGGACTAGTCTGTGATGATATTTCGATATTGTTCTGTGGTCAACAATATGTAGATTTACAATGCAATATGAAATATGAATATTATTTGAACTTTAGGAAATGCCCGTAAATGCTGCAGTATAAGGTACTTTCTGTACTGTTAAGGCTTTATCATACTTAGTTATTTTGAAAATTCACTTTAATTATTCGATACTGGTACGACTAGCAAAAATTGTGATATTTTAAGTCTTTATTCCAAATGATTATTAAAATCTTTATCTTTTATAATGTTTTTATAATCCTTGTACAGAAATTTCACTTTACTATGTAGATATGCGTTCGTCTGACCTCGTTAACAAAGTGCTTTAAATGTTTTGTCTCGCTGTATCTATACAATGTTTACCTATGGTTACGTAAAGCATGTTTATATTTCGTTATATATGAACTCTATTGCTTCATGGCTAAATTAATTGAATTTCAGTTTGTTTTCTATCCAAATAAAAGCGATAACGAAAATTGTAAGAGTAATAGAATTATGATTTTAAAAGCTATTTGTTCACTTGCTAATCATGATTTTCACCTTAGTGTACTAGCGGTTAAGCTGCAGACAAAACAAAATTAAGACGATTATATTTAACGTATAAGTGCATGGACGATATGATTCGTTTAGAGCACGTTTGTCAGGTCAACTTTGGGAGACATTTTCAACTAAAATTTGGGCTAGTAACTATTTTTGAAGGTGAACCGGGTCATGATTGATTTTGAGGAATAATTGTCGGTAATGTCATTGGGCGAATGCTTCATGTAATATGTTTGTAATACTCAAGCGCACATTTCTCCTGCCATTAGTCTCTATATGTAGATAAGACTATGAATGCAAATGATCGTGTTATAAAGACAGAGACTGAAGTATACAATGTTATAAAGAGAGAGAGAGAGAGCTGAAGTATACAATGTTAAAACAAGACTAAAAAACTTTGCTTAATGTCATTTGCTCAAAGAAGAGAGACTTAGCCAAGAGAGAGAGACTGAAGTATACAATGTTATAAAGAGAGAGAGAGAGACTGAAGTATACAATGTTATAAAGATAGGAAGACTGAAGTATACAATGTTATAAAGATAGAGAGACTGAAGTATACAATGTTATAAAGACAGAGAGACTGAAGTATACAATGTTATAAAGAGAGAGAGACTGAAGTATACAATGTTATAAAGATAGAGACTGAAGTATACACTGTTATAAAGACAGATACTGAAGTATACAATGTTATAAAGAGAGAGAGACTGAAGTAAACAATGTTATAAAGACAGAGAGACTGAAGTATACAATGTTACAGAGACTGTTAGTATACAATGTTATAGAGAGAGACTGAAGTATACAATGTTATAAAGAGAGAGAGACTGAAGTATACAATGTTATAAAGAGAGAGACTGAAGTATACAATGTTATAAAGAGACTGAGAGACAATGAAGTATACAATGTTTATAAAGAAATGTTATAAAGAGATAAAGAGAGACTGAAGTATACAATGTTATAAAGACTGAAGTATACAATGTTATAAAGATAGAGACTGAAGTATACAATGTTATAAAGACAGATACTGAAGTATACAATGTTATAAAGAGAGAGAGACTGAAGTATACAATGTTATAAAGAGAGAGAGACTGAAGTATACAATGTTATAAAGACAGATACTGAAGTATACAATGTTATAAAGACAGAGACTGAAGTATACAATGTTATAAAGACAGAGACTGAAGTATACAATGTTATAAAGACAGGGACTGAAGTATACAATGTTATAAAGACAGAGACTGAAGTATACAATGTTATAAAGAGAGAGACTGAAGTATACAATGTTATAAAGACAGATACTGAAGTATACAATGTTATAAAGACAGAGACTGAAGTATACAATGTTATAAAGAGAGAGACTGAAGTATACAATGTTATAAAGACAGAGAGACTGAAGTATACAATGTTATAAAGAGAGAGAGACTGAAGTATACAATGTTATAAAGACAGAGAGACTGAAGTATACAATGTTATAAAGAGAGAGACTGAAGACAGAGACTATACAATGTTATAAAGACAGAGACTGAAGTATACAATGTTATAAAGAGAGAGACTGAAGTATACAATGTTATAAAGACAGATACTGAAGTATACAATGTTATAAAGACAGAGACTGAAGTATACAATGTTATAAAGACAGAGACTGAAGTATACAATGTTATAAAGACAGGGACTGAAGTATACAATGTTATAAAGACAGGGACTGAAGTATACAATGTTATAAAAACAGATACTGAAGTATACAATGTGAGAAGGGCAGAGACTGAAGTATACAATGTTATAAAGAGAGAGAGACTGAAGTATACAATGTTATAAAGAGAGAGAGACTGAAGTATACAATGTTATAAAGAGAGAGAGACTGAAGTATACAATGTTATAAAGAGAGAGAGACTGAAGTATACAATGTTATAAAGATAGAGAGACTGAAGTATACAATGTTATAAAGATAGATACTGAAGTATACAATGTTATAAAGAGAGAGACTGAAGTATACAATGTTGTAAAGACAGAGACTAAGTACAATGTTATAAAGAGAGACTGAAGTATACAATGTTATAAAGACAGAGACTGAAGTATACAATGTTATAAAGAGAGAGACTGAAGATACAATGTTATAAAGATAGAGAGACTGAAGTATACAATGTTATAAAGAGAGAGAGACTGAAGTATACAATGTTATAAAGACAGAGAATGAAGTATACAATGTTATAAAGAGAGAGAGACTGAAGTATACAATGTTATAAAGAGAGAGAGACTGAAGTATACAATGTTATAAAGATAGAGAGACTGAAGTATACAATGTTATAAAGAGAGAGAGACTGAAGTATACAATGTTATAAAGATAGAGAGACTGAAGTATACAATGTTATAAAGACAGAGACTGAAGTATACAATGTTATAAAGACAGAGACTGAAGTATACAATGTTATAAAGACAGAGACTGAAGTATACAATGTTATAAAGACAGATACTGAAGTATACAATGTTATAAAGAGAGAGAGACTGAAGTATACAATGTTATAAAGAGAGAGAGTATACAATGTTATAAAGAGAGAGAGACTGAAGTATACAATGTTATAAAGAGAGAGACTGAAGTATACAATGTATACAATGTTATAAAGACAGAGAGAGAGAGAGAAGTATACAATGTTATAAAGAGAGAGACTGAAGTATACAAGTATACAATGTTATAAAGACAGAGACTGAAGTATACAATGTTATAAAGACAGAGACTGAAGTATACAATGTTATAAAGACAGATACTGAAGTATACAATGTTATAAAGACAGAGACTGAAGTATACAATGTTATAAAGACAGGGACTGAAGTATACAATGTTATAAAGACAGAGACTGAAGTATACAATGTGAGAAGGGCAGAGACTGAAGTATACAATGTTATAAAGACAGGGACTGAAGTATACAATGTTATAAAGACAGAGACTGAAGTATACAATGATATAAAGAGAGAGAGACTGAAGTATACAATGTTATAAAGATAGAGAGACTGAAGTATACAATGTTATAAAGACAGAGACTGAAGTATACAATGTTATAAAGATAGAGACTGAAGTATACAATGTTATAAAGACAGAGACTGAAGTATACAATGTTATAAAGACAGAGACTGAAGTATACAATGTTATAAAGACAGGGAAAGAAGTATACAATGTTATAAAGATAGAGACTGAAGTATACAATGTTATAAAGATAGAGACTGAAGTATACAATGTTATAAAGACAGAGACTGAAGTATAGAATGTTATAAGACTGTAGTTTACAATGACTGAAGTATACAATGTTATAAAGATAGAGACTGAAGTATACAATGTTATAAAGATAGAGACTGTATACAATGTTATAAAGACAGAGAGAGAGACTGATAAAGAGAGAGACTATACAATGTTATAAAGAGAGAGAGACCGAAGTATACAATGTTATAAAGACAGAGACTGAAGTATACAATGTTATAAAGACAGAGACTGAAGTATACAATGTTATAAAGACAGAGACTGAAGTATACAATGTTTTAAAGACAGAGACTGAAGTATACAATGTTATAAAGATAGAGAGACTGAAGTATACAATGTTATAAAGATAGAGAGACTGAAGTATACAATGTTATAAGACTGAAGTATACAGATAAAGACAGAGACTGAAGTATACAATGTTATAAAGACAGGGACTGAAGTATACAATGTTATAAAGACAGATACTGAAGTATACAATGTTATAAAGACAGAGACAAAGTATACAATTTAAACTTTTGCTTGATGTTATCCATTATGCCAATTTTTTCAGCATGTTCAGCGGGTTTTGAATGCTTTTGTCGGATTTGAATTAACTTCCGATTTTTGTTTTGGGGTTAATGGTACAAAACTGAACGCCATACTCCATTGGAAATGACCTCTCATATCATTGTCGAAATACCGGCTATATTGAAAGGTTTCCGGGTCAATGGTGTCAATAGAAGGTTGTATAATAGATGTATGATCTCGTCCGATTTCGTATAATAAAGGTTCCAACCAGCCAACATTGACCTCTGTATGTGAATCCAAGAAAACAACCACATCCCCTTTGGCAATCGAAGTCCCTAGAACTCTTGTTTTCATAGTTCCGAGTCTTTCCTTAGCTCTGTGTATTCGTATGAATTCGTATTGATCAGCGTAAGCATCCAAGGGTGCTCCCAAATGTTCTAGATCACTCATATCGTCAATTATGATGATTTCACGAATAAGCGATGGAGGCGAATGCCTTATAATGCTGTTTATAAGCCTTTCGAATGTAGACCATGGTTCATTATGCAAAGATATTACTACCGACGCAACCGGAAGTGAAGCAATATCATATTGAACTGATGTACAATCGACAGGTCGTGTATCTGGTACCTCCCGATCCACAGGGGTTTGGTGAGATTTGTTAACGTTAATGTAAAAACGTTTTGGATCTGTATCTTTAAACAAAGCAATGCCAAATTCTTGGATTGTTTCAGAGAAACTGTGTCGGTGATTTCCGCCATTGTTACCCATTGGACCTAACTCAAGCTTCTGTTTTCTGTGAAATAATTTATTGACATTGGTGCCTTTCCTGTTTCGTTTTATTGCTGAGTTGCTTCTTCTATCAGAATGTTGGTAAAATCTGGCTTCCCTACAAGGTACAAATAAAAGTATGATGGAACACTGTGGGAGCACAGGCACTTTATCACCCTCTGGTAAGTGTATTAATATCACCAGTGTCTCACTAAAGGTCAGGTTAGGAATTCGTGGCAAACCCCTCTGTACTGGAATGTGATTTTAATGCTTATTTATAACGAAATAAATAAAATGTGTATGCAAATGTGTCTAAAATGATTAGATACATAAAAATTACGAAATGAACTAAATTATGGGGCCCCATGTAATCTTTGACTTTTCATTCCATTACTTTGGAATTTAATCAGTCACCTTCTTAGTTTAACATTTAGGACCTTAACATCACTGAAGGACGAAACACTGGTATTGGTATAATACAGTTTAATTGATTGTTTGGCTCTACTGTATCCAATCCAAATCTGTATTAAAAGGTACTATTCATTGGTATCATTTGTACATTCTTTAACATATTCATCTCTTTTCATACATGACTGACATTTTCTATTGAGAAAAAGAAGCATCGTTACATCAAATTATCCATTATTATTGAATTATGTGGTTAACACACACTTCTCTATTTATATCTTAATTTTTTTTCACCCAATTTTGCCTCATAGATCTCCCAACACCCCAAGCCCCTGGCATCACTGACGAGTCCAACAAGGGCAATCCATTTGTAAGATACGGCTGAATTCATCACTTGGTTATATACAAGTCCTGTATCAAAATTCTGCTCGTGTGTCTTTTGTACACTCTTTCAGAACTAATCAAAATAGGCTGACTTGCGTCAGAACCGGAAGTAATGAGTAACTTACATCAGTGGCGGGTTGATCACCAATCTCCCGTCTTCCGTGAAGGTGGGTCGATGTGTTTTCGTTACCCAAAACACCACTGATGTCCACGCAAACATTGCTGTCAGCATTAGGGCCAGCCGTAAATTCCTTGGGAACATAGTTGGTTATTGTACGAAGACTTGGGACGACCTTTGTAAACAATAACTGGTGACTGTCGCTCGCACGTGTATCTCGTTAGGGTGTAATCTACGGACCACCATTATGGACGAAAAGGTCAAACTTGTGCCGAATTTATTTGACTGGAACTCTCCGGTGCATTTTTACTCACTATTTTCAAAACTGATAACTAGAGTTGAATTACCCCTGGAAATACCATGTGTCTACCTTAAAATGTTTTGACTGATGTTTATACACAATGCACTGCAAAGTGTGGCCGTTATGAGCTTCCGTACGCATGGTCACAGTTGATCGATTGCGTGGACAGGTAATCGACACTTTCTATACCAGACGAAGGTAAATGGGGTAAGATGGAAGGGTAAAGGGTGACTTTATTACGTTCAAATTACTTCCGTTACAGAGTGAGGTTAATTTTGAAAAAGTGATGGCGAACGTTATTGTGTCATATGTAATTTTTGATGTATGTTACCTTTTAATGAAAATGTGAGGAACTTGTTAAGTGGTAGTATTTACATAAGAGTTGCGGAGTTATTTCCCTTGCGATATTTTTTATGTCTTCAGGCAAGACAGATACATGTACGCATATCGCACTCTATATTTAAAAGTGTCAGTGTTAAAAACGCTTAGAATAAAACATTTTCCAGACATGCCGTTTATTAAGATATTCCGAAAATTATTTAGTTGATTTCCATGATTCAGTTTTCACGTTCCGTATTATTGAAACTACTTTGTATAGAATTATCTAGATATAAGGAAGATAGAATTAGTAAATATCTGTGTCAGAAATTTGGGACTGCAAAATAAATCTACGTAGTCAATTATGCAAGGTGTCCAGCAAGAGTGAAAGGAAGGGAAGTAAACAAGCTATATGGACTTAAGAAAGGCTTTTGACAAAGTCATTCATACACTACTCTTCCGTAAACTTAAGGGCTATGAAGTAACTGGAAAAGCTATTTTCTGTATATCTAACTTCCTAAATTGTAGAACCCAGTCTGTCATAGTAGAAAGGGAAATGTCCGATCCTGTCCCAGTAAGATCCGGGGTCTCCCAAGGCTTGGTCCTCAGTTCGAGACTGGTAATGTTTTACAAAATACACAATTCAAAAATTGCCATTACGTTCAAACATCTCAGACTAACTTCAAGACAAATCAGATATAGTCATTAGTTTTCTCTCTAAACTGTTTCTTGTAAAATATCTTTCAGGAAGGAATCCTTCTTCCCTCGTACAATCTATGATGTGAACACCCCTCCCTCCTTCCGAAATTGTCTCCTTTTAATCCTTGCCTTTCTTCAAAGTTGCGATTTCTGCACATCGGTATTAATACTGTTCCCATCTATTCACATCACACATTTTATCATAACCTTCACTAAGTAGGTCCTTACTCAGTTGAAGTAGAAGTAATTCTGGAGTCCGAATGTTCTAATGACGAAGCAAGATTTGGTAATATTAACACAATTGAACTAACACAAACCACGGAGTAGTAAGCTGAACAATTTCCCCTTTATTTATTAATCTGTGGAAACACTGGTAAATAAAGTGCCTAAGTAGTCCTCCGTTACACTGCCACATTCTATTCCGTGCCAATTTTGGCAGTATAACGGGGATGGCAATACAACGGTACTTCAGTAAGACAGTCGAATGTTACATTTCATGAAATGTTCAACAAAAAGTCCACTGCAACAAAACCTTGTTACCAAAACGCAGAACATAAAATTTCATCAATTTTAGATTTCAACCATTGTCATTCAATATATTAAAATTACAATTTCATGAATCAGAGATAATTAATTAATACAGTATTGTTTTATATTTACTTTCACGGAAGCAGAACATCGGTAAGTACTTTCCTGGCGGTGCATATGTCGTGATCAGGTATTGATCAGGACTATGTCTTATCAATCATGTACGTGTCTATCCAAAGAAATCCATATTAGTATTTGTATATTTCATTCAAAGGACAAATGCACAGAAATGCACAAAATCTGATGTGTTAAAAGTTTATTTCTTCTATTCAAAACATTGAGCTTGGGATGGAACCCATTCTCAAGACAAAGAAAAAAAATGATATATGACAAGTGTGAATATAAATGTCAGAAAAACGAAAAAAAGCTTCATTTTTGTTTCGAACTTTCAGTAAAGCCGTTAAAAAATTGGATCACCAAAATAGCAACATTTGCAAAACTGTAAAATCGATTTTTTATCGGACTTTTTTTGTAGTTATTCCAGCTGCTTTTACTAAGACTTCACAAAATTGAAGAGGAGATTTACAATTACTAGGCACATGCTAAACCGTATATAGGAGGGTATTACCACCAACATTCTATCTTTGTTTTTCCATTTTCATTGCTGTATTCTATTATCGTATTTCTAATTTTCTTTAAGTCAGTGTTTATATCTGTATTTTCCTAAATATCCTCTTTCTTTCTTTTTTCTTCTTTTTTCTTCGTTTTATTCTTTCTTTCTCTACAAATTGAAATCTCGTACACTTCTACACTCCAATGATACATTATGATAAAATACTTTTGCCCGTGTCATCAGGTGGTAGGTTCTTCCATTCTTTGTTTCATTCTGATATTTCATAAGCAGGATTCCTTGTTATCAAATAAGAAAGTGAACATGGGGAAAAGGGGGAAAGTAGATAACAAAAGCTATTCGGTGGTGGGCGTGACGATCCTTCTGGAATTCCCTGTTAAATCACAACACACTATTTGCAACATTGCAATTTAAGTTTTAACGAATGGCAACATGTCATTAATCTCGTTATCAAATTCAATTCCAAAATTACCTTATGTACTTTATGACAAGAAGTGACCTGAGACATAATATATATCTTCATTCTTTTTCCCCTTAACATGAAAAAATTCCTCATAGATTGTAAAATAATAAAATATATTCAAATCAGGTTGAAAAAGTCGATAACGAGATGATAACGGTACTACACTAGAACAATTGTGCCTCAGAAAGGTGAAAAGTTCAAAGTAATACCATGAACGTTGGAAAAATACAAACATTACAAAAGAAGAAAATAAATAAATTTGTAAAACAAGGTTAGAAATAGGAAAACAAAAAATGCAAAGACAGAATTTTGGTGATATCTAATACCCTTCCTTTGTTTTAACCGAACCTTACATCGTTATTTCCTCTCATGAACCTTTGAATATTTTTGTAGCAATTTCCCACTCTGATGTGTTATCGGTTTTATTACACGATACTAATCCGATGACTTGTAGCTTCTCATTTTTCACCTCCTTGGGCACTTGCATGGCACATTGTGAACCTTCAGCATACATCAGTTTTTTATCTTTCAAACTCCACTTACCAATCCTGGTTGAGCAGGGCGCCACTACTAGAAAACCTTTCTCTACTTTGACGCATTTTCCCTCCACCATTAAACGACCGTTTTCAAGCAAAGCGAAATTCTTAACCTGATAGTAAAAGTAGCACTCGGCTGTAGTAATTAATGGGTGTGACAGTAAGACGGCAGAATTTGCAAGACCAAAACATTGGCCTGAAACGGAGTTGCGCAAGTTTCCAAAATATTCACTTCCTGCTGGCGGAACTTCAAGTTCCGGAAAAACGTTTCGAAGAAACCAACCAAAATCTTTACATTTAAACTTCTCTTTAACTGGATCCATGATATCGAACTTGTCTGATGGATCCGGGGGTTTTGCGAATCCGGCACTGAAGTAATAGAAGTATTTCTTATAATTACCGAGCCATAGTTCCGCCGTCCGTCGGTTGTTGTAGACAAGGTCTGAGTAATCCATCTTAAATGGATGTCCTGCTTTGAAAATATGAGCAACATGGGAACACGGCGAGATTTTCATACTTCCGCCGCATAGCCAAACTCTGATAGAGAGTTCCACGTCCTCTCCGCCCCATGTGCGCATGTCCGTGTCAAGTCCTCCAATATCAGTAAAGTATTTCCGGTTTACTGCGAAAGCACAGCCCACGATGGCAGGAGTGTCGAATGCTTTAGTAGGATTAGCTATGACTTCTGCTTGTTGTTTAGGGTGTAATGGAACGAAATGATAGCCCATATTCCATCTAAAATGACCCCTTCTATTATTGTCAAAGTATTTTCTGTATTCAAATGTTTGTGCGTCAATTACGTCAATGGATGGTTGTACAATTGCGGTTTTATTTACACTTATTTCATATAGTATAGGCTCTAACCATCCAGAATTTACCTCCGTGTGGGAGTCGAGAAAAACGATCACTTCCGCTTCCGCCTTCTTAGTGCCAAACATTCTTGATTTCATAGTTCCCAGTCTTTCTTTCGATCTGTATAGATGCATAAAATCAAATTGTTCAACATATTTATCCAAGGGGGCACCCAAATGTTCTAAATCACTCTGGTCGTCAATGATCATGATTTCATGAATAAGTGAACGGGGAGAATGCTTCAAAACGCTGTTTATGAGTCTCTCCAACGTCGACCAAGGCTCGTTGTAGACTGGTATCACTATGGACGCCCTCGGAAGTAACAAAATGTTATATTTTACAGAGGCGCACTCAGCAGGACGTGTGTCTATTACTTCACGGTTCACTGATATGTTGTGAGTTTTGTTGACGTTGATATGGAAACGGTCAGCGCTTGTGTCCTTATATAATGAAATGTTGAATTCCTTAATTATGTCAGAAAATCTGCGTGGTTGAGTAGCATCCTTAATCCCATTACGTCCGTATTCGTTCAATCTGTTTTCTCCTCGTAAGGTTTGACCAACATTGATTTTACTTTTGTCGATGATTCTAAAATCAGACGGCGATGAATGTGTCGGTGATACTTTGATCAGCGCATCTTCATAAGTTAGCCTTTGTTTGAACGCTTTGGCTATCCAAAACATTGTCAACGTCCAACTAAGGACTAAAGCGATAGCAATAAGTATCTGCAGTTTTTTATGAAACTTTTTCCTGAGGAATAACATGGTTGGTAACTTCCGACGACAGACGTTTCCGATAAATGGCTACGTAGTACCTACGACAACAAAGTATGGAGGCTCGGTAGTGTAGTATCAGTAGCAGAGCCAATATGAAGACAGATATATGTATATAACGTTAACAAATTGTCATTTGATACGTGAATTTACGAAACGAGTCTTTTAAATTTTTTCTATCTTTGCGAGCCGTTGGCGAATTAATATGAAAATTTCCTAACAGGTTTCATATATCAAAGGGAACCGAATCTAAATCTAACAGATTCGTTTTATCACGTGATCGGTTTTTCACGAAAATATTGTAGAAAACGGACATTTCTACGTCAACTTTATTATGTCCGCTCTATAGAGTCCCCATTCTCTGTTCTACGTCACAATGTCATGTGTGTAACTTGAGGATTTAAATTGACTTTAAAATAAGACATACTACACGGGTGTGAAATGAAAAAACACGATATAAATATATGTAACACTACCCAAATTGGAATACTTTCTGATGAAAATTGTATAAAATTCTACTGAGTGTTTGACACTTGCATTTTTCTTGATATTTCACAATTAGATTCCTTCAGCTTTTCTTTTCCTGATTTGCTTACATGTCAACAATGCACATTTCTATAAATGGAATACAAAAAGGACTGCTAGGTTCAGCAATGCATTTCAACACTTAGGGGTACCCAAATTGAAATGTTTCATAAATTCAGTTCATTTGAATAGAAAAATGACGTAATATTGAATGTATATTTTCCATTTTATAAAAGTTCATTAACTTTCTCATTAATTGCAGTCAATTATCTGTCAAAAATTTTTAATTTCAACAATACTTTTTATTATTCAAAAACATGATAAAATATTTGTGTTGTCTATGGCATCATTTCCCCGGGATTACTTTACAATTTTATTTTCGAAGCAGGTGATTGAATAACTTCAAATGAATCAATGTAATTAATTTCATCTCTACGTGTTATTTTCAATCCTGACGTGATGGTTGTTTTCATTTAGGTTAAATAACGCTGAGGATTTAACGAAAACGGTGGGAAAAGTAACTGAAATTGGCGGAGGATGAAGCGGAAACTATCGAAAGATATGCATGTAACGGGAACTGCCGAGGAAGAAAGTTTGTATGTTTATTTATTAATTTTACGAATATACATGTTTATGCTTATTTTGTGGATGTAAACATATGCCCGTTTGATAGCTTTGTTATTTTGTCATAACATCATTCCCTCATTTGTCTGCGAATAAATGCATTTACGGTGAAATAACGTTACGTCATCAATTAATGATGCAAAACCTTGAAGTCATTGTCTTCCTAATGACACTATGGAGTTATAATAGACAAATATAGACCGAATACTGCAGGATTTGCATCCTTTCCCCATCTATTAAATCTTAACCGTGACGTGTTTTAAATAATCTGGGGTTTGTTTCAAATGGTGAATTTAGATATCCATATCAAAATGAACTAAATTATTAAGTGAACTAACAGTAGATCAGGTGTTATTTCGAATTTTAGTTGCCATATTTGCTAATCAGCAAGAGAGATGTGTGGTTCCATACATTATCATTAGTAATCGATCAAGACTGTCACATACAGAAATCTAAGGGAAAGTCAGTGTTCGGTGAAATGTGACCGCAAGTTGGTGTGTGTAGGCAGATTAGAAGTTTTCCTGTACTTACTTGCGATTTAATGTTGGAAATTGAAAAGATAACCAGGAAATGTTCCCTCTCATCTGTAATAGCCATTGAAGTTTTACTTACTACTGTGATCGTATAGTGACTTTATCTCACAAAGAGAGACCGGGAATCCCTACTGTAACAACAGAGTAATTATTAACATTTGTTTGACTGTTGTATATACTCTAAGGTCGCGTTATATTATCACATTCTACATATAAAAAACTGAATAACAAATTGTAAAAAAAATCTGAAAATCCTAATACACAATAGTCAAACTGCAAACAATATAAAAATCACTTTATACTTTACTAAATTATACGTCCCCCTACAACACTACTGATAGATTAATGATTATTGCAAATTTAGAACATGCAATGTTAAATTACTGATCCAATGTTGGAAATGGAACAACATCCACAGAGAAAATAGAATATCCCGCCTTTGTAACAAAAACGAAATTAGAGAGGAGTTTCATTATTTGTTTAGCTGAAATAACGGTTAACGAGTGTAAAAATGGTCGAATGGCACGGCAGAATAGCACTCGCCTTTCACCTACATTTGTACGTCTATTTCGCCTCCGCCTTCCCTTCTAATCTCACCAATTGTTACACATTAATGGAACGATAAAGCATAGTCTCGAAGTTTCTAAAACGAATGTCTTTAACACTTTGGGACACCCAGGCGTGTTTTCCTAAACGACATTGTGATTCAACAAAATTTGGAAGATGCATAGCATTTCACAGTTTCTTGGTGTGACCAAATTGATATTTTCTTAAAATTTTACCTTGCAAAATGTGGACTCTGTAATAAAATTTAAAATAATGTTAGATGAACATTGGAAAAATATCCGTTTCTATACATGATTGTACATTAATTAACTAATATAAGCCATTACACAGGAATTACTTACTATGCAATATGTAATATTTGATATGGACATAGAGGCTTTAAGTCTGCGTCCATTATTTATGCTAATAAAATAAATGCTCTCTAAAACTGGTATAATCATGTTGAAGTGGATGATGTGGGTCTTAAGACTGATATATCATCAAAATTAAATATTCTGCGTAAATTTAAGATCACTCTTGATCGTTCTTCTCTTGAAACTCTTAACTTTTTCAAATTAGGTATATTCTTTACTACGGAAACATTGTTCTGGTTAGAGGCAGAACGGGACTCGCCACATTTGTCTTTCTTCACCAGCCTCAGTCTCAAACCTGTTCTATAACTTCAGAAAACATTCAAATTAACTGTTTCCTACTACCTTACCATGGCGCCATTCCCCTTTAAACTTGGTAGACATTATAACAATGGTGACATTATACTGTATTTTGAGTTTTCTTGAATGGAATTCGGATTCATCATTTTTGAAAAGAATCAAGTGATTGTCCTTTTCTTCATTTTAGAAATGTTGAGACATCGCCCTCTTCTCAGTTTTTGTGACTTGTCTTTTAAAACTTGGTATAATTTCAGGCACGGATCCAGGATTTCGGGTTAGAGGGGCGCAATTTTTGTAAAACTGACCCCCCCCCCCCTAAAAAATAGATTCCGACGCCGATTCTCCCCCTTTCCCCGCCTTTTGGTTTGTTTGATTTGTCTCCGATGAAGATGCAAAGAATTCCTGGATCCACTCTTGGAATGGGGTTTACCACAAAACATATCTCAATATTTTTACTATCTTGGCATTTAGACTCGACAATATTTGAAGAGTTATTGCCCTTTGCTTGATCTTTTCTGAAGATCATTCCCCTGAGTTTATATGTTCAATAAACCAGTGAACGTCTTGTAAGCTTGCCTTTTGGTAGGCTTTACTATGCTGACAAACGTTTGCTTCAACAGTGACATTATATTAAAAAAAGTATTCTTTCCGTAGTTGTATTCATTTTGAAATTATGACATATTTGGCATTGTACGTAAAAACAATCGTATATCTATTGTTACATCTCTGTGTTCTTGTTTTATTATACATAGATATCATTGTCAACACTCAGCGTTCAAAATGTCCAATATACGTGTAGTATTGACGGCAAAAACGGGATATATCAAAACAAAAGTACTATAGTTCATATACGAAGGAATATTGAATCACTAAATGACGATGAACAAATGTTTTATTTTCCGGAATCGCCGCACCGTGCTGTAACTTAGAATCGTCAAGATGGCTGCGTCCATGGGACGGTTAATATTACAATCGGATTGGGATCAGGTTTTGGGGTATGTCTTGCTCGTAGCTTTTGTTTTATGAATGTCATCTATTGTTAAAAAGTTATATCTTACGTTTGTCTCTTCTATTTTCAGGAAATCTAACGAATCAACGTGGATAACGTTTAAAACAGAAAGTAAGTGTTACATGAGCACATTTTGTAGGACTTGGATATTACCGAAATGGATTTGAAAAAAAAAAAAGTTAATTTGCAAAAGTGGAAGGAAATGAGACTGAAACTGATCGGATTTAAAGAAAATGTGCCAGACATTTCCTTCTTTAATGACATGTTAGTTTATTTGTCAAAAATCATAAGTTTATTTTCACAAGAATTATTTTTATTTAGTTTTCAAAAAAAAATGCGATTCATTGCCCGGCTTCTGCAAACGTTGATTTACACAGAATAGCTGGTAATGGATATGAAATCAATATTTTCTAAACGGAATGGACCCACTATGTCATTCTTTGATATTCATTTGGATCATACGTGAACTGTCTGGAGATTTTCCAGTTTGAAAATATTTTTAATTGTTATTCATAATATGGTATTCACAGTAACGTAGCATTAGTCGTGAATAAAGGGATAAGTCGGAGAAAGGAAATCCGGACATGATTAAAACGAAAAAATATAAGTGAGTTATCATGCTTCTAAACACATGGGTACCAGTCAAAATTGTATTTTTCTATTGGCTGTATTGGCTCTGTCTGTATATACATGAAGTGGATTCAAATTTGAGTTACATTTTAGTGATCTGTGAAATATGAATTAGCTAGGTGTGGTTTTGAATAGTAAGACTTTAACATTTTCATAAATAATATGACAATGTGTTAATTCCTAGCTGAGAGATGTTCAGTAGTAGTGAGTAATTCATTGTTACCTCCAAATAAAACAGTAATGGAAGTAAAAAAACAACAACACGTCTTTCTGTATATGCAGAATAGTTCAATTTGCAGAGTCAAGCAGCTCTTAAGTTTCAAATGGATAATTATTGTCCCAATGATTTCATTTACATATTGTGGCATTGAATGTTTTGAATCAGGTGTGTTAGAATGACATTTTTAGCAGAATTACATACTATTTGTCTTATAATTAAGCATATCCTCTTTGAAATCCACCTTGCAATGTTTCACACATTTTGACATGTGGATCACTATCACTGAAATAATAGGAAATGTACTTTCATATTTTCTGTTAAGAACTAAGATCACCACCTCTGGTATTTCTGAATCCTTTTGAATTGTAGGGAAGAATGTTGCTGTGAATGCTACAGGTAATAATTGAAAAAAGCATTTTGATTTAATGGAAGCATTGAATTTCCTAGAAGATGCAGTAGTAACCAAAATGAACTTTTTAAAGTCAGTGTCAATTTTTTTTCATCAAAATACTAAAAATATGTTGTTGATATCCATGCAGTAACTTTTTGGTTAGCAGAACAAATATTGGTTTGCAAATGGATTATTTTGTAAGCATTCTAGTCTTACTACACACATGTATGTATTTACAAAATGAAGCTAGCATTACAATGCAAATGCATTATTGAAATCAAAATAAACATTTATGTATAAATTTAAATATACATAAAAATATTTACCATCGTACAGTACCACCGAGCACTCATGGAAAATTGACATCCCAGGGAGCTTCATCAGATGGAATACCATATGTGACAGGGTCTGATGGATTTGCTGTCCAGGAAGTCACAAAGGTCGAGAAGATAAAATTTTATAAATCAATTTTTTTTCTAGAATATAGTGAAAACAATAATATATAGATATTTGTAGATTTCAATAATAACATCAATAACATTTCTTATGAAATTGATAACTTCGTTATATTGAGCATGTATGTTGGCTTTCGACAACCATTAATCGTTTCTGATTTGCTATTGTTTTTTTTTGTTTTCACTTTGTTTTCAAAAACAATGTTCATATACATACATATATACAATGTACATATTATGCAGATATACATTTATTTCCTTCCTTGTTACCTACTGGTGCATGCTAGGAAAAAAAAGAAAAAAGATTATAATAGCATGGTGTGGATAGTTCTAAAAAAATTCCTGTGGCAGCCAGTAGTGGTAGCAGCATGCAATATATGTGTGCAATGTAAGGGTTGCATCTATAACCATTCACTCATTTGTCATTGAACTTGATTTACAGAAATCAATATCAGTCACCTACAAATCAGACTCGGTTGAGTTAACCAGGTTATTTTTAGCCCCACGAATCACTTTTTCAACTGTACACACACCGGGAAAAACGGTTAGTATTATCTTTAAAAAGGCCACCTTTTGACTTTACATTTGGGAAAGCTTTCTCTTTTTGTCAAAGAAATTATAACATTGTATACACAGACTTTATTTTTTTTTAAAGTTAAATGATGACTGCTTAAATTTGACATATTATAAAAGTAAAAGAAAAAAAAATTAGAGTCATGAATTGGCAAAATTTGATAATTAATAAAAATAAAGACTTAAAATTGCATTTAGAAGTTATCTAAAACATTGAAAAACAAAATAATAAATAAAAATAATAATGCATGTATTAAGTAAAGTTATCATAAGTTGTCATCATTGTTTGACTCAATTTTATGCTCCTTTTTTTTCTTTTCTTTTTTTCTGATAGATTTCTTGTGTAGATACCACACCTGGAGGACTAGGTGTGTCAGCTGACAGTCTAGGACGACTGAGGATCTGGCAAACAAGCAATGGAGAAATCAGGGTAACTCATTATTGTTGTCATAATCTTCCTATTTCTAATCCGCCTGTTGTCAGCTGGAAAATCATTTACTTTTAATTATTTTCGTAGAATGTCAGAATGATTTGATTGCACTGATATTTTATCTGATTGTGTAACAGAGAGAGTTAGAGGGTCATCTCGGCGATGTTTACACTTGCCCTGATATTTTCTCTGATTGTGTAAAAGAGAGAGTTAGAGGGTCATCTCGGCGATGTTTACACTTGCCCTGATATTTTATCTGATTGTGTAACAGAGAGAGTTAGAGGGTCATCTCGGCGATGTTTACACTTGCCCTGATATTTTATCTGATTGTGTAACAGAGAGAGTTAGAGGGTCATCTCGGCGATGTTTACACTTGCCCTGATTTTTCCCTGATTGTGTAACAGAGAGAGTTAGAGGGTCATCTCGGCGATGTTTACACTTGCCCTGATATTTTATCTGATTGTGTAACAGAGAGAGTTAGAGGGTCATCTCGGCGATGTTTACACTTGTCGGTTCTTCCCCTCTGGATTGGTTGTGTTGTCGGGTGGTTCTGACATGCAGCTAAAGATCTGGTCAGCAGAAACTGGCAAATGTGGAGCAACACTCATTGGCCACAGGGCAGGTAGATGCTTATTTTTCATGTTGTTTTTGTAGGGTTAAAAATTTCATGGTCATACCAAGGTATGAAAATTATAGTTTTCTTGTAAATTATGAACTGGACAATGGATTTCATTATCAATTGTACTTTTCCAAAGTATCTGTTTTGCCTGATTTTATTTTTACTCAACGTTTACATTATTCAAATACAGTATTCACTTTGCTACAATGAATATTGGGTGGTTGTTCTTTAGGTGTTCAGGACACAGCCATTGTAGATCGTGGACGGAACATTGTCTCCTGTGGACGGGATGGAACTGCACGTCTTTGGGATGTTGGACAGCAGGCGTGTTTAGATGTGTTCTCTGATTGTGGTGGTGAGGTGAATTGTTGTAGTATTGGTGTCCCTAGCGATGTCTGTGGGGATCTAGGACAACCAGCGGCGCCACCTAGTAAGCATTTGTTATGGCAGTATGACCTTCCCTATATCCATTGTAGGTCAAAATTTTCAATTTATTTATTTTGCAAGAAAGGATATTTTGATTCTTGGTGTCACAGATTTCTGCACCCTTTCTCTCTTTCTGTTAGCCAATCAAGCAAGTATGATGTATATTATAAAGCTCTGATTTCATATTTTTTGCCATGGAAACACAAAAATGGCTCAAACATAGTTAAGTGTGTCATTAAACATGGACATGAAAATGTAACCCTGGTAAAATACTAGCTGCAATATACCACTCGGCCAGAGAGAACTTCTCTCATTGAAATAAATAATGACCTCTGTTACAAAAATAAAGCTTTTCTGAATCTGCTTGAAAATTATTTTATTGTTTTCTAATACACAAGGCTCTTGTTTTTGTGTCAGAATTTGTCAAATTGATCCCTTGGCTTATTACAGGATAAATATGGATGTTAGTGATCAATATAAAGTGTGATACTAGGTAGGTAAATATCTGATATCCATTCAAAATGTTGGAACAATTGTCTCTAGTGCTATCAGAGGATGTGGTATCTGAGACTGAAGGGAACTGACTCTATATAACTTCAGGTGACAGAGAAGTGCTGACAGAAGGCAAGTTGCTATTGTTAGGCTGTGAGAACAAGACCTTACAAGGGTATGGCCTACAGAGTCGCAAAAAGGTAGTTTGGCTTATCCATTTAAAAAAAAACATGTCGGCAGTCACAGTATTACTACACCTGGCCTCAGCTGTTGTGCTCTTCCTACTATTTTGATTTGCCATTTCAATAAAGTTAGAGTGGCAAGGGGCATGCTTAAAATGATGATTTAGAGCTTCTTGAATTCTTGATGAATGGTATAAAGCATATTTTAAACTATTGAATTGTTGCAAGAAACTCTGTACACAAAGTCAGAAAAGTCATGTTTTCTTAAACCACCTTTAGAATTTTGAAAGAGTTAAATAATTTTAAGAGTTATCTCCCTTCTCCCAAGCAGATCTGTATTTTTCAATTCTGGCACTTCTCCTTCACTAATTTGACTGAGATTTTAGATATTCATGAAATTAAGATGCAGTATCAATTGAATACTCTTTTCTTAGATATATGTTTGCTGTATATTTGATGGCTGTAAACTATATTGGCAAACTTCAAGGGAACAAAAAGTGATAATAATAAAAAAACTAAATAAAATGAATTAAAAAAAAACATAATACTTGAAGTATAAAGTTTCCTCTTTGATATTGGCAGAATCCCGCTTAAATGTAAAAAAATGTTCTTATGCAACTTTTGTCAAGCAGTAAAGGGTCACAAATGACAACTGACAGCTAATCACTAAATAGTTCAAACATCAACATCAATTATTAACAAGATGCTAAACTATATACTATATGCTTTTGAGGCCTTAAGAGGTAAAATTTGTGTTTACATGAAATATGTCATCAACAGCTGAGGTATGTTTTTCTCAAACAGCTGTTTGTTCTACAAAATATCAGACTATAAAGAAATTCTAGATAAAAAAAAAAAAAAAAAATAATAATGTTTGGTATAATTTATGAAATATTTCATATAGATGTTCATTGCTTTACATGTTTTGATAAATTATTTTATTCCAATAAGTTGATACCACAAACATTTTGAATTTGCTTCTGCACAGTTTATACTTGACTGGCAGAAATAGATATAAGACTGCCTGATGGGGGCACATCATCAGGTGTATCATTGAGAGATGTTGTTGTTGTAGGTGTTTGAATTGCCTACACATGATGCTGTCAACTGCTGTTGTCATCTGTCTGATGTGAGTGCTGTTTATGGGACACAGGATGGACACGTCACAGTGGTGGACTACAGAAACGTCAAGTAAGATATGTGACTATGTTGAACTGTGTAGTAGAGCCGGTACATGTATTTTGGTTATATCAGACATTCACAGTGTGTTTACATGTGTGAAGTATATATACACTCTTCGTTTAAAGTATATATATATATAGGATCACACTGTTATAGCAACACGTTACCCTATTTTTGTGTATATATGTACATACCCCACACTAATCCATGGTTTGATGATGTTGACAGAGAGTAAATTTCTTGTTAAGGTGTACCTTGGATGGAAATAGTGGATATCTATGATTCAAAATCCAACTGCATCAAAATCTGCTGAAGTATTAATGTATAAAATGCACAATTTTCACCTGGTTCAATGAATGGTAGCAACCGTCATGGAAGGAATAGGCAAGATCGAGAACAGTCATGCTTTGCAACATCAAATTGCAAAAGAATATTTGATAGTTTTGGGGAATTAGATAATTCTTACAAACGTATTATGTAGACAGTATCCAGCCGTAATGAATTTACCAGAACTTTCTGACGGTGATCAATTTGAACATATTTATTGTTAACCTTAGAACAAGGGATGAGGCATTACAACTTACTAAGTTATTACAACGTTACACCTTTCCCAAATATATATTTACATATGGAAAACAATTACTATCATAGAAACATGTATATATCTACAATAAGTATTGCTATTTAAGTCAAAATCTGTTACTAGATTTAATGAAGGACTGCACAGGTCTGTAGATATTTTGAATTAAGGTCTGCAGAAATATTTTCAAACAAAACTGTACCCAACATTAAAATTAGAGAAATTTTAGATCAGAGAAACTTAAGGTCAAAATGATGAGGAATTCACATATTTTGTGCAAGAATTTCTATATTCCAAAGTTCTGTACTGTGGTAGCACTTGATCGAAAAGTACAGAAATGTATTAGTGAAAAATATTTACAAAATAACTTCAGCATTGGTGTCTGCTGTTTTTGATAAATGATAAGATGTACAACAGTATATACCATAATGACAAATTGACATTGTGCTTTCCTTATGTTGGGTCGGCCATTAAGGTATTTGATTGTATTTACAATCCTTATCCATGTTATACTAAATCATATCACAGACTTAGATAAAATATTTACATAATTACAATTTTCTCGAAAATATGAAAAAAAATTGAGATTCCATTTTTTTCTACTTATACCTGTACATGTAATATACAATTTATGATTTATTATCTTGATTCATTAATGAAATCATCTTGGTCTACTCCCTTAGTCGTCGAAGGTATCAAATATGTATACAGGTACATGTAAAAAACACTGAACACACTTGTGTCACAAGCTGTCATGACAAGAGGCCCAACATACACCTTTATACCTGTGACTAGGTATGAGATCAAAGGGATGTCAGCAGGTGGGTAGGGTTAACCAGAACTTGAAGTTAGTTTGTGCAGATTAAAACACATGTGTTGCTGTTCATTATGAGTATAGATTGTATAGGTTTTTGTTCGGATGTATTTGTTAAAGCAATATAGTTCCATTTGTAAAGAAAGGGATGGCGGGTGCACTTTCATTGATTAGACTAAACTTTGGTTGTTGGCTTGTGTTGTATAAATTCACTGTTTGTCATAATTTTGTAAGACCAATTGGATAATAATGACAGCTTCCTGGTACATAGGGCTGTTTTGACAGTGAACTTATGACTTCACAGATGTAGGTTACTCATATCCAGGCAGTCATCGCTGAGTCAACGGTATGCATTTCAGAAAAATCAGAATAAGGAATTAACAATGTTTCCACTTTCTTGTATAATATAGAGTGTTTTATAGCTAAATATAGCAAAACCTCAGGGTACACTTGAATTTCTAAACAGTTGTTTTACATTGAAGTCTTCAAGTCTATTAACATTCATAATTTCCAGCTTGAAGAAAATGTTTCTCATCGTTTTGATGATTTTCGGTTTTAATTTTTCAGAGTACCTTTGAAGGAATGGAAAGATACAAGGGGTCCTATACTCTCCTTGTGTCCGCTCTCACAGGGATTCTTCTTCTCAGCAGGTACATGATATATGCTTCACAAGTTCAAAACACTATCCTTTTCTAATTAGTCAGCAGCAATGGTCACAATTTGATTTAGAAATGATAGTTAATCATTTTCTGAAAAAGGAGAATTTTTCATACAATTTTATACATGAATACAATTTTATACATAAATCCGGTGACATATGTATATGCATTAATTCCTTGCCTTTATTTGCTAAAATATTGTTTGAAAAAATAGTGAATAACTGCTTTAAATGCAAATGTAGAATTAGATACAGTAGAGCCAAGTATTGAATTAAACCGATCATCATCAGTGATGCAAATTATGCAGGTTATGGAATTTTTGTCTGAATTTGAAGGTCATCTTAATTTCAGGTGATGGCTCATGTTGTTACGTAAACAGTCAAGGGGAGACAACTGTAGAGTTGACAGGTGCAGATTGTGATCCACTTTATCGCGTGTCCAGTGATGGTAGTCATATATACACATGTTGTAGAGACGGACTCATTCGTAAATATAGCCTCTCTCATGTAGGTCTTTCGTCATGACAACAGCCTAGCCTCACTCTGAAATCATTTGCAGATATTTTACATGTGTTACATTATTGATAATATTTTTATATCAGTTATTATCCTGTTACCTTCTTAATTTTTTTTATACTTATCCAAAACCAGTTGGAGAAAATGAAATCAGCTCAACCATTTTTTTGCAAGAAATGCTTTATGAGGCACTGTAACAGATGAGAAACTGACAGGTACCACATTGGATCTGATATGGAATTTTATGACAATAGAGACTGATCTGACAATATGAAATGATAAGACCAAAGGGAATGGTATGGCAATATAGAAGATGTAACAATAGGGAAGAGTGTGAACATAGGGAAAAATGGTATGGCAGTAAATAACAGTGACAGTATAGAATGATGTGACAGTATAGAATGATGTGACAGTATAGAATGGTGTGACAGTATAGAATGATGTGACAGTATAGAATGGTGTGACAGTATAGAATGATGTGACAGTATAGAATGGTGTGACAGTATAGAATGATGTGACAGTATAGAATGGTGTGACATTATGGAATGTTCTGACATTATAGAATGGTGTGACATTATAGAATGTGACAGTATAGAATAATGTGACAATGTAGAATGGTGTGACAGTATAGAATGGTGTGACATTATGGAATGTTCTGACATTATAGAATGGTGTGACATTATAGAATGGTGTGACAGTATAGAATGGTGTGACATTATAGAATGGTGTGACATTATAGAATGGTGTGACATTATAGAATGGTGTGACAGTATGGAATGGTGTGACATTATAGAATGGTGTGACAGTATAGAATGGTGTGACAGTATAGAATTGTGTGACAGTATAGAATGGTGTGACATTATGGAATGTTCTGACATTATAGAATGGTGTGACATTATAGAATGTGACAGTATAGAATAATGTGACAATGTAGAATGGTGTGACAGTATAGAATGGTGTGACATTATGGAATGTTCTGACATTATAGAATGGTGTGACATTATAGAATGGTGTGACAGTATAGAATGGTGTGACATTATAGAATGGTGTGACATTATAGAATGGTGTGACATTATAGAATGGTGTGACAGTATGGAATGGTGTGACATTATAGAATGGTGTGACAGTATAGAATTGTGTGACATTATAGAATGATGTGACAGTATAGTGATGTGACAGTATAGAATGATGTGACAGTATAGAATGGTGTGACAGTATAGAATGATGTGACAGTATAGAATGGTGTGACAGTATAGAATGATGTGACAGTATAGATTGATGTGACAGTATAGAATGATGTGACAGTATAGTGATGTGACAGTAAAGAATTGTGTGACAGTATAGAATGGTATGACAGTATAGAATGATGTGACAGTATAGAATGATGTGACAGTATAGAATGATGTGACAGTATAGTGATGTGACAGTGTAGAATGATGTGACAGTATAGAATGGTATGACAGTATAGAATGATGTGACAGTATAGAATGATGTGACAGTATAGTGATGAGACAGTAAAGAATGGTGTGACAGTATGGAATGGTGTGACAGTATAGAACTGTGTGACAGTGTAGAATTGTGTGACAGTATAGAATGATGGGACATTATAGAATGATGTGACAATATAGAATGGTGTGACAGTATGATGTGACAGTAAAGAATGGTGTGACAGTATGGAATGGTGTGACAGTATAGAACAGTGTGACAGTATAGAATTGTGTGACAGTATAGAATGATGGGACAGTATAGAATGATGTGACAATATAGAATGATGTGACAGTATAGAATGGTATGACAGTATGATGTGACAGTAAAGAATGGTGTGACAGTATAGATTGGTGTGACAGTATAGAATGATGTGACAATATAGAATTATGTGATATTATAGAATGATGTGACAGTATATAATGGTGTGACAGTATAGATTGGTGTGACAGTATAGAATTCTGTGACAGTATAGAACCGTGTGACGGTATAGAATGGTGTGACAGTATAAAATGATGTGACAATGTAGAATGATATGACAATATAGAATGATATGACAATATAGAATGGTGTGACAGTATAGAATGGTGTGACAATGTAGAATGGTATGACAGTACAGAATGGTGTGACAGTATAGAATGGTAAATACTTTAGCATGGATACCATATAATTTCTGATCCATAGAAATGACTGTAATTGACAGTAGATTGTCACAAAATATGCAGATGGCTAGCAGAGTTTATTGATGTCCACTTCATTTATTATTAAGTTTATAAATTAAATGAAAAAATAAATCTCTGAATTGATTTTTTTTCCCATCTTACAATTAATCCTGGGGAAAACATAGAAGAGTTCCACTCTCTTTATTACACAATGTACACCGTATTTGTGTTGAAATGATGAAGTAGGTATAATACCCTTGTATTTCATAGTTATACTGTGTATTGCCGTTTTAGCTTGTCCAAAGGATTTGCAATACTATCTTGGAGCACATGCTGCTATTAGCACACAATTCAAATCACCCTACCTCAATGGTCTGTGGTCCGTGGGCATTCCGTCTGAAAGCAATTTTTGTCATGCTATTTCTTTAGAAGCACTGGATGGATCTTTCCCAAATTTCATGTGTAGGTTCCCTTTGGTCCCATGTTGTGACTGTTTAAATTTTTGGTCTGATCAGAACAATAAAATGGTCGACAGGCGGCCATCTTGGATTTTGATTTTGAAAGTTTATTTCCGCTATTTCTTGAGAACTACAACATAGATCTTTCTCGTATTTCATGTATAGGTTCCTCTTTGTCCCAAGTTGTACCTGTTTGAGTTTGGGACTGATAAGACAAACAAAAAGGCCGACAGGCAGCCATCTTAGATTTCGTAAAGTAAAGATTGTTATCCCCATTTCTTAAGAAGTACTGAATGGATTTCTCTCAAATTTCATACGTATGTTCCTTTTGTTATCTACTTGTACCCGTTTGGTTTTGGAACTGATGAGAAAAAACTAAATGGCTTCCAGGTGTCCATCTTGGATTTGGAAGGTAAAGATCATCGTCGCTCTTTCTGCAGATGAATGATCAAATTTCTCATCATTAAGAGCAAGAACAGAGAAGAGAAATGACCGAAACTTCCAAAGAGCAAATATAGATCAATTAAAGGTGGGCGTCAAGATCCGTCTTGAATCTCTCGTTTTGCCACTTTGATTTTAGGTTTAGAAATCGGAAATTAAGGTATTGTTTTTTTTAATCTAAAAGTATAGGTCAGAAATAAGAAGATATTTTATGTTTAACGGTAAATAGTAAACAGAAAGTATGTAGAACATTGTGAAACCATACTAGAATATACCAGTGATACAGAAAAGCCTGATCACCAACTTTTAAATAGACACACTTTGTACACATGCTTTAAAGCATTGTCAAACCGAAGAAAAAATCGTAAGAGGTAGAGTTGTGATCAAAGGTCTATTGGTGTATCATTAACATATCTGTTTGTATGTAGGTGTACTGAATAGGTCCATATGTCAACACCATTAAACTTAATAATAAAGGCAATTTTTGTATATTAATGATACTTTTATACATTTTGTTTGTGATCTAATGTCATTACCCAAATCTGCACTTAAGTGAGATATATGAAACGGGACTTAGAAACTTCAGGCGAGGTAAATGAAAAATAAATTTAATGAAATGGAAACGACATGTATGTGTTTATCACATAACTTAAATACTTATATAAGCGCCCGTTAAAGTAGCATTCTATCAGACCTGATTATGTATTGCATTCTTTGGCTATGTAATCATGCTTATGACGCCATGAAATGATGACATCAGAATGGAAACAATAGTAATTTTCAGCCAATTACAGATCCGCTAGGTCATATTACAAGTCAATACTTACGCATGAAATGTATCGGGTGTTCTTACACTGATAACAAGATAATTACGGGAAATGTGATACATTTTCTTATGAAAAAATCTCATTATTTTATTAACATTTTTCTTCGGTGTGTACGTTACAAGTTGTAACACTCTATCAATCCCAAACAGATATTATTGTTATGTAGTGGAATATGGTTCAGAATGCGGAACTCTTCTGTAATGGAGGCTCAAGTACAGTTAGGTAATAGGCATCATTAAGTGGATGTAATGAAATCTGCATTGTACCTGGGCCATATATTATACATATGTATACTGGTCTGGCGGTATTGAGAAAGTGAATGAAATAAAAGGTAACCCGTGTCTGATAGCAGTATATGGTGAAATTCCAATATCGATAAAAGCGAGTATTTAAACTGTTTTAATCTCCCGTGAAAGGAAAGTGTTCCGAATCGTTCAGGAATAAACATGGGCGCAAGTACAACGGAAGGAAATATGCTGATGTGTTAAAGACATGAGAATGATTTTTGATCTGAAAAGAATATCTTTATATCCTGATAGAAAAAAGAAAAGTTTATTTAATGGACGGTACCATGATTATATAGGCACATTAAATATTTTATCGGCAAGTCGGTGAAAGGAAAATGACTTTGAAAGGTCAAATATTTGTGCTTACCTACCGTTAGATGGTGGGCTATGTACCAAAATTTGATACATCTTTATTTGATAGCACGTTTTCGCCGTTTATTTGTGTTCTTATCAAAGGGGAGATAGTGTCATATCTAACTTTACGAGTACATGTAGGGTATTATCGACCATCCTTATTCAGAACTTCGACCCAGGACCTAACGCAGTAACATGGATTATATGTCATTTGGCAAGCATGCCGACTACTGGTCTAAGGATACACAAATCGTGTTTGAGCATTTATCGACTATTTTGTGCTGGAACAAAAATGAATGTTTACCCAGCAAGAGCAATATCAGTTGTTACTTCGAGAAGTATTCCACGCATGCGCATGTATAAGATCTGGCTGCAAAGCAGAAGGTAATACTTAATTAAGACCATCATCGCACAGTAACAGTTACTTAATAGTGGAAAAAAACTTCCTTAACAGATAGAAAAGCATTTAACTATGTATATACACCACACTGAAATCCACGTGCTCTTGACATCTCGATTCTATTCTCCTAAATGGCCGTATGCTACTCTAAATGTTTATACATTAACGTTACAGTATTTCTATTGTATAGACAGTTTCCAGGGCAATACAGAAACAGACTCTCCATTCTCTAATTACAGAGGCATATAAGGTATTATTTTACAGCCCGTTTGGAGAACTACTTTTTTGGCTGGAAACGGCTTATCTTCAATTGTTTGGTTGTCGGTTCTGAAAACAAAATGAACATTGATACATGATAACATGTAGTTACATTTTAAAGAAAATATAGAATGGATTGGAAGAAAAAAAAGAGATAGACACAATGTAGAGCGGTATTGAAGGTGTTCGGACACTTGTCTCTGTGAACCGACATTCGTTATAAAAAATAAGTGCCCGCTTCATTTTGAATGACAGAATTTTGTTACTTATCATAAGAGACATGTTTGCCATTTATGAAAGTTCTTGCCTGGAATATTCCGTCTTATGGACAAACGAAAATATTGTTGGGTGCTTTCGTTATTGTACTTTGTTACGTCACCACGTTGTCGGTTTTGTTCGGTCACAGAAACGTTTGTATCTTGGACCCGTCACAACGTTGTCGGCTCTGTTCGGTCACAGAAACGTTTGTATCTTGGACCCGTCACAACGTTGTCGGCTCTGTTCGGTCACAGAAACGTTTGTATCGCGTACATGTAAATTGTTTGCGAATTTCGGACCCGAAGAACCTAGTGATGATGCGAGTAAGTCGATAGGATGTCATAAATTATACATGTCCAGACAATTTCTTTTCTTTCGTTTGTTTATTTGTATTATTAGTCAAGATTAGTATGACAGTAGCATGTTTGTGTACCACATAATGCTATACAGAACGCATGCATCATATCGTATCTTAAGACAAATTTAGCGGTTTAATTAATCTTAATGTGCTTCTTGTTACATGTACATGCAGTTTTCATTCCCTTTTGTTTTAACATGTTAACCAAAAATAACGTCATCCGATGTTAGCCGACTACCTGCCCGGAGAGTGCCGAACTGACCGATGAGGCATGCAATGTGTTCGATCAAGTTCACTGAGATTTCGCCGTGTAACGTAATAAAATCAGAAGCAATTATGATTGTTTTACAGCGGCAGATTTGTTTGGAATATAAAACACAGGGAATGTTCTTAAACTTTCCTTATTTCACTGGTGCCTAATTTAATTTTAGTCATTGACAATGAACCTATATTATGACCTGTGCTTCCATTTTTACCTATTGGCAATGCGCCTAAATAAAGACGTGAATGGTTTCGGTCTTTGTCAACATTGCTGCTTTGTAACCTACGTTATTTTCTTTTCTGTCATAACGCCTTAATATAGACCCCCTTCCTCATTTTCCGTTGTCATAATATATATGATTTTCACATTTTCATGAAGAAAACAGAGAGAGAAAGAGAGACGGGAGGAGAGCGAGAGAGAGAGAGAGAGAGAGGGGGAGAGAGAGAGGGAGAGAGAGAGAGGGAGAGAGAGGGAGAGAGAGAGAGAGAGAGAGAGAGAGAGAGAGAGAGAGAGAGAGAGAGAGAGAGAGAGAGAGAGAGAGAGAGAGAGAGAGAGAGAGAGAGAGATTGTCTTTCAATAATAGATATTAATTGTGATAAGATACAAGCATGCTAATTAGTAAACAAATCTATGAAAAAAATCACGAATACACTGTGAGCTATTATTCTGTCTGCGACACATACGCGTGCCTCAATTATTTAACCTAGAGTACATTCAAAATTGATTTATTGATATCGAACTGAAACAAAAGAATTAAATATCGACGCTCGGAATTTTTAAAGGTACAAAACCGATCAATCATTACACTCATTAATTCTTGGCCGACAGACTAGGTGTCTCGCACATATTAAGAAATGACCCCCAAATAAATATGATTGTAATCAACAATTAATTAACGATAGCAGGATTAATTGACATTCTTCTAAATGTCGTACCACACACATGAACGGCGGAAGGTTCCGCTCCACTGATTTCGCCAGATTGACTTTGTTACTGTTTGTATATCTCGTAATACTGACACAGGGTCTTGTATGATAATTGACAAAATATATCAAATGAATATTTAAATCAAAAAACGTAGAGAAGCAGTGTTTGTGAACGTTTGGTGGACAACTCAATTACAAAAACACTTCTATTGTTCATTCTATTTCGCTTATTCGACTTTGACACGAGAGTGATTTCATTGATATAATTTACTAGATTTAGTAATATTTCATTTGTTGATACAAACCTTCTCGAATAAATCTTAACAGTAAGAGCTATATATAGCCTGTCGTCTTTTTTCCCTTGTCAAACGCCTGTGTCCACATATCATGTTATAAGGCCCGTACTTTTGTAATTTGACCTTTGTTATCTAATTTTGGTTCGGTTACGACTTAATTCCGGAGATACAATATATATTGGCTTAAAAATACCAATAACACTGTTAGGTTGGGAAAGAGAATCTAATCAGTTCCAAGTCGACATCCTGTGTCTTCAAACACATCATATAGAATGGAGACAGCTATTTACTCGATACTCGGTGAATGTAAGTACTTTTGCCTTTAAATGACGGTATTACTGACTGTAGAAGGGATAGTGTGGATTGTAACGTCTATATTTGAAATATTACTAATTCTTTGCATGGGTTTTCTACAGACACATGCTCAATAACAATCCTGTAACGTTGAATTATTACGTTCTTATATCATAAGTGCAATCCCGAAATTTCAAATGTCCACATAGCTCTCCATTTGAAACATTCAACCTTAAACTTATATGTATAGACCAGTGCCATAGTTATGTCTCAGACAGTGAAGACACGTTCTGTTTTCGCCGAGGTATTCAATAACGTTTTATTTGAAAGTTCAAATACTGCTGAAATTTAAACAAATATTACGGTGAACTGTTACATTTCTGAATTTCTCACTTGTTTGTTTTGTAACTTCCATGGAATAATTAACTTTACACGATATGTATAGCATATACAACTGCAAAGCATCGAATTTCAGTCTTATTCAGCATTGAAATTAAAATGAATGAATGAATGAATAAATAAATAAATAAATAAATAAATAAATAAATAAATATCCATTATCTCCAACAATTCATATGCGTTATAACTTCTTATTAAGTCAACAAACGCAATGTAGATATACAGATATTAATGACAACGCATCTTCACTATGTTAATCGGAATCGATTCATTTGGACCGCAAGTACAAACATATGTATAAAGGTCACACGACAATAGTTGATGTATGAAGCATGTAATCTTAAACTCCTATACGTTATAAAAATATGCGCGTGAAGTAGTTCCCTTTCCAGAACATCTTCACTTCCGGTTTCCTCGAAATCGTGTCGATGCCTCTCGGATTCCTAATACTAAAAAGACAAAGGGCATTAAAGAGCGTAGCATTTGTTAACTTACGTAGTCACGATAACTGAATGTGCTGAAACGAGATATGAATAAAGCAAAGAAAAGTATGATTCATTCCGCGTCGATGTGCAAAATTAAAGTTGTTTGTATGGGCCACTGTTGAATTAAAATAGAGGAGCAATTTACAATGTACTTGTTTCATTCTCGCGACAATAGGACATGTAGTTTCGTGCTTCTTGGTTTGTTAATAGTGGTATTGATGTAGACCAAAGCTTTAATTCTCCATTTAGCTCGGAATTATCTCATCTTGGAGTACTGCTTCAGTTTTTGGACCTGCAAAAATAAAGGTAACACATATGGGAAGGAGGTAACTTGAGAAGTCTCTGGTTTTAATTCCCATATTCTAGTTTTTAAAGAGTTACGCTGTTTATTTCATCTATTTTTCTGAATGATGCGGTTTTAAAAATCAGTCCGTATTGATGGCAGACATAATACGAGAAAAGAAGGAGATGTTTTGATTTTTGACTACAAACAAACATGATTTTTATCAAGATGCGTCGGGTGGCATAGTGACAATGCACTCGCCATTCGGGGTTCGATTCCCCGAACAGACGTGAAAAGTTAAGGGGTCTCTTGCCCGATGGGCTTCCCCCGGCTACTCTTGTTTCAACCAACAGTTAGACCCATCGCCGGCCAACAAGCGTGATTGGTATAAGCTGGATAACTTATTTTGCAATTGTTGACAAATAAATAAAGTTTATATTACAGGTGCGTGGTTCGACACTCTTACTCGTGACTGAGGAATTCACCGGTTTATTCTGTCGTGGTTGTGTCCTTGGGTGAGACACTTTACTCTTATTGCTTTGGATGGCATGCGACAGGCCTTCTGTATAATATTCAGTGAGATAGCCGCCACCTATTACATGGCCAAGGCTGTTCACGAAGTGATAAACCCCGTAAACGTGTAACATTTTACCCGCCTCAACCTATAATACTCATTTACTATGTAGGTCTCGTAATTCAGATAATCCACATGACGACATGAATCAGAAAACATAAAACTAATGTGATTTATTTTTAAAAAATCGGGCTCTGTACATTCCTAGTGTCATTTATAAATTAAGTTGTAGAAACTTATGAAAATAAATTCGAGTAGCACACATTGTGTGGATAGAAATATTTTCTTTTTGCAGCAAATTTAATCCAAGACATTTACGTAGGCATTGTAGTACATTTTCTGCTATATCTGAATGCAATTTAACATTTCAATCTTGTACGTTGCATCTGTAAGGCCATCTAATATTGTTGGATTATAACTCTTGGTTTGTAGATCCGACACGTACCTGTTGCTATACACAAGCTTACATGTGTATATAAACATATCAATCTATTTAACAACATTGACATAATATATGTCTATATCAATTAAATTATAAAACTGCCACGCAATACAATATTTAAGATATACTCAGCTTTAGTTTACATAAAGCAGACGTGTGAATCAATCATTGAAAAAGAACATGCATTCATTATCATTTGTCAGTTGAGTCTCCTGCAGTTTCTCATTTGTCAACACTCTATTGAAAATGCCACCTGACTTTTCTATCATTGGTGTACATTGAGATTAGGAGACATTGTCACTGCCTATACAAATATTTACATTATTGTTAACCGTTTCCGAATGACAGCTTCAAACCAAATCCAGCTACTAAAACATAATTTTGGTATAAATTGATATCCCCGCCTGTTCAACACTGATATATTTTACATTCCTGAATCTAATTTTTTTTTAAACTTCATTTTTTTTTATATTCCCATTTTTTTGTATACATATCTTTTTAAGAGCGTATACCTAACTAGTCTTGCCTGAAATAGACTCCCCGTCACCTGTATAAGCCCTTATAGGTTTATTTACCTGCCGAGGGATAATTTGTCATTACGGTGTCTGGGAAGCCCAGAAAGACGTAGTTACGAGGTGTGGAATGCCGACTTAACTTGATTGGAACACATTGTGAAAGGATGTCGTGGACAAACCCAATCAATACCACATGGTGCATTATAACACTGTTTTATACATCCTTGCTTGTGTAGTCCTTGGCATTTTTCTGACATTCACACATGGAGGTAGACTATAGACAAATTCTAAGCCGTGCTGCCAATTGGAGGCCAACCTTATCAGGTGAATCAAGGTTGTATTTGTGCACAGAATATACAAGGCAGATGTTATTTTGTGTTCGAAATTTCTGATTTAAGAGACGCTAATGATGTGAAATAGTGATCACAAATCAAACAAGAGTAGAGTAAGTAAAGACGTCATTGGTATTTATAAGGTAAGATTCATGGTCGACTACCTATATATAGAAATGCTGCTTTCATTTGTTATATTCTCTATCAAAAATCTGGTGCGGTGGTATCAGATTGGTGAATTGTATTCTAATCAGGTAATGACACCTGCCAAGTAGAATATCTCTCTCGCTGAGTGCCTTACCGAAAAGAAATCCCCTGTGATATGCGACTTAGAATCTGCATTGCAGAACTTTAGACTTTATATTGTGAGACTCTATATTCAATACTATATTGCCGAACTAGCCTTTATATTGTGGGATCTGATACTATATTGCCGAACTAGCCTTTATATTGCGGGATTTGATACTATATTGCCGAACTAGTCTTTATAATGTGGGATCTGATACTATATTGCCGAACTAGTCTTTATAATGTGGGATCTGATACTATATTGCCGAACTAGCCTTTATATTGCGGGATTTGATACTATATTGCCGAACTAGTCTTTATAATGCGGGATCTGATACTATATTGCCGAACTAGTCTTTATAATGTGGGATCTGATACTATATTGCCGAACTAGTCTTTATGTGGGATCTGATACTATATTGCCGAACTAGTCTTTATAATGTGGGATCTGATACTATATTGCCGAACTAGCCTTTATATTGCGGGATTTGATACTATATTGCCGAACTAGTCTTTATAATGCGGGATCTGATACTATATTGCCGATACTATATTGCCGAACTAGTCTTTATGTGGGATCTGATACTATATTGCCGAACTAGTCTTTATAATGTGGGATCTGATACTATATTGCCGAACTAGTCTTTATGTGGGATCTGATACTATATTGCCGAACTAGCCTTTATAATGTGGGATCTGATACTATATTGCCGAACTAGTCTTTATAATGTGGGATCTGATACTATATTGCCGAACTAGCCTTTATTTTGCGGGATACGATACTATATTGCCGAACTAGCCTTTATTTTGCGGGATACGATACTATATTGCCGAACTAGCTTCTATAGTTAGGGAATCGATGCTATATTGCAGAAAATAGTTTTAGTATTGTGGAATTTGATTCTATATTGCGGAACTAGCCTATTACGTAATTCGATACTATATTGACGAATTAACCTTTACGTTACGGGAATCGATACTATATTACCGAACTTGCCTTTATATTTAGGGAAACGATGTTATATTGCATAAAATCGCTTTGATATTGCCGGATTCGATGTTATATATTACAGCCTTTATAATGTGGGATCTGATACTATATTGCCGAACTAGCCTTTATATTTCGGGATAAGATACTATAATGCCGAACTTGCCTTTATATCCGGGTACTCGATACTATATTGCCGAACTAGCCTTATATCTTTGGACTAAATTGATTATATTTCATGTAGTAGTTTACTGTAGTATTCATATTTAATATCACTGAACTTTTATATTGATGAACTAAATTCATGTGTGATTACAGAATAAGTCTCGTTTATCATTATAGTATATCATTGTGATGATCTTTATATTACCTTACAAGATTTGATATTGGCGGCCTATATTCTAAATGACAGGGCTAGATTTTATAGTACCGGAATAGATTTTATATTACCAGACCTGATTTAATATTACTGGACTAGATTTGATAGTACCGGACTAGATGTTACATTATATTAACGCGGACTAGATTTTATATATCCGGACTAAATTCTATATTACCGGACTAGATTTTATATATCCGGAATAAATTCTATATTACCGGACTAGAATTTGTATTACCGGAATAAATTCTATATTACCGGACTAGAATTTGTATTACCGGAATAAATTCTATATTACCGGACTAGAATTACCGGACTAGAATTTGTATTACCGGAATAAATTCTATATTACCGGACTAGACTTTAAGGTATTTTATATTACCGATTGATCTTTTATCTGCAGACAGTCATTCATTTAAGTTTAAAGTTTAAGACGCGATCATAATTTCAAAATATGCAATGATATACACAATCTAACCTTACATTTACCAACGACTGGGGTGATTTTATTCAGCGAATGTTGGTCCTAAGAAATAAAAACTTACATGCATTGGGATCAATTGACGGATTGATCCCCATGCCCCTGTGTTATGTATATACATGTATAACAGTGCTATGTAGGTGTTACCACTTATGAATGTTAAGTTTAATAGCGAGTAAAGATGTCGAAATTTTGTATTGATTGGGATCGTCACTTATAGTGTGTATATAGGACAGATACACCATGATATTCAACTCAGCGTCACTTAAAAAAAAATCAATATTACACTTGATATATCGAACACACAAGGCCTGTTTGACAGGACTTAATATCCAATAAAGGAGTTGGCAGTCTGATGTATTTTAAATAAACGTTTATATCAATGACCACGTTTGTAAATAAAGAAAGTAAACATCCCACGTAGATCTGGTATTGTGTTCAGGTGATATGAACAGTTAAATAGCGGCACATACAGGATCAGGCTCTTTTAGCCAAAGATTAAGGCTGGGAGTCCAAGCGAAATGGGTTGTAAATTCCAACGAGAGAAAGTTACATTTATTGTGGAGTTATTTGATATTGAAAAGAGATATGAACGAAAGAATGAAACTATGGAATATAAACGAGTACGTAATTCGAATGCTTTTATAAAAAAAAGTACTAATTCTCTTAGGATTCGATCCACACCCTGTTACTAGTAGAATATAGAAGGTAGGCTTTAAAATTATACTTTAGTTAAAGATATTTTCTAAACAACATTACAATAAACGGAGTTCCACAGGTTTCAATTAAGCAAACAGAAAAAAAGAAAGAAAAATCACTCTAAATATTGTGTAATGTAAACGTTTAGAATATCGTTGTCATAATATTATATGTACAACATGCTGTAGTTTTTGGTGTAAATCTTTCAAAACTATTGTTGACTTATTGATAAAACTATATATATGTATACATTACATATGTAAAATAGCTGACCGGCGACCTTGAACTTGCAGGATGAACTCGTTGTATACGTACAGATACAATACACACACCGTAACATTGTAGGTAGGACGTTTTAATGGCTTTATTTCACGTTCTGTCTGTGTTTCTTCTTTTTATGTATAATCGCTGTTTAACAGCTTGGACGCAGACATACATTTTCCTTACCCATTCGAAAAGGAAACGTCACTTGCACGTTATTAAATTTAGATGTCACTTATTGCGAAGCTAAATGATGTACCGATTTGAATTGTAGATCGTGTTGATTTTAAGGGGTTGGACATGTGCTAATTCTGATGGGCGATTAGTTCTAATTAACATTAGTCATACAAATAACAAAGAGACACAGTGACCGATATAACTGGTTTAAATCGGTGATATCAGTAATTTGAACACGACTTCTGAATACGACGTTTCCGGCAATATGGCCGTTGTTTCCAGTTTACCGACACTTTTTTTCCGAATTTCTACGACGTGCAGTAGAACCAACTGTGCGCCCTTAACTGTAAACATATCTATACAACATTAAAACATAGATTGTCATAAGGGTTTTCAGCTTGTTGGTGAAACAATTCATTGATGCCTGTGTGCAAAATGCAAATAGTGAGAACCTAGTCAATTATCATTGGCAGTAGACTGCTGGTACACCACAAACAACCCTGATTATATTGATTTAGTGATATACAATGTAAGAAGAACCTTACCATACTTAATCTTCTTACCTGTGTAGACAAAATGCTTTCTACCATAGGATAGCAAACGTCACGGTCATCTTTGGTGCATGCACCACTACAAATGCTTGTTATCGTTTAGATATTGTATTGCCGAGTATTCTTTGTATACACCGACATATTTCTCCATTTCAGTCGTGTTTGGCAAAATCTAATATCTTTTCTGTTTTTTGTTAATTGCAGGTACGAACGATGATATACCTGTCACTTCAAGTTCAATAAGGCGGCGTGTCCAATCAGCCTCGGCTACTTCCGGAAATAACCGGATGTTGCACCGAAGACGAGGCCGAACGCGGCCACTGGGTCTTGTTATGCTGGACAGCCGTTTGGAGACACAGGTAGAAAAAGCTGCATTTCAAACTAATCTTCGTATACTCACACAAATGGTCGGACAGCAGAAAAACAAAGTTTTCGCTCGCCCAAATACACCTGTTCACGAGGATGCAACACAGTATTCGTTTCAAAGCAAAAACTACCAGATTATTAACAATGCAACAAATTCCTGTTATCATAACCGGATACGTGATCGGGTCGTAAGCGCTGGAGGTGAGCGACGAGTTTGTCTCAGTTCCGGCCCGGTATGTTCCAGACAATTAAACAACGGTGGTGACGTAAACAAATGTCAACAAACGTCACACTGTGAGGTGCTTGGATCATACTTTTGTACAGACTGTACACAAATTCGTAAAAGAAGCAAGAGTGCGCAACAACAAAATAAAAACTTTCCAAACATCGAAGTTCATCCAAGGTCATTGGTAGCTCCGGAGAAACTCGAAAAATTGTTAATAAAAATCCCGCAAATGACAACGACGACTGTCTCGGAAAAAAGGCGACCCAGTGTGGACAACGGGAGTCATGTTGTATTTACGGGAAATGATATATATTCCAGGCTCCGCGAGACACACAAACTGTATGGGAGACGTGTATTTGGTCAGAAAGTGAAAACTGTACCAAAATCTGCTGGTTTGTTACCTCGGAACCTGTTCGACGAGCAACGAAACAGGCGAAGGTCATTTACGTTAGCTCCACAGAAGACACTACTAGCCGTTCCCAAAGCTAACACGCACATGATTCGATTTGATATTCCCAGTTCACGATGATCTAAGAGCTGAAATTATGTATACCAAAGTATAATCATTTTGATTAATTCTTCATCCGTCTTTGGTCGGTTCTGCAACAATATCGGATGTTTGTATTTGTCATGAAACAAAAAACCCAACCCAATAAGCATCAGGTTCAAACTGAATTTTAATGGGCGTCAAATGGATTGGCGTGAATTAGAGTGATTCTAACCAAAGACATAACAAATAAAACTCTGTCCTGAATATTTTCCCGTAGAAAATGTTTGCATATGCTTAGTTCACATAAATAATTATTTTGTACGGAATATTGAGATTGGTCGGATAAAGACGTCACTTCCGGTACAATTCTTTGCCGTGGATATAAACTCATTTTTCACGGTAAAAGCAATATGGGGTACAATTTTATATACTACAATGTAATATGTCCCATTCAGGCAATGACGTCATCAGGATTCTGCTGACGGAAACTGACATCATGATTTAACCGAAGTGAATGTAAGCTATGTATCTATACAGAGATGAATGGTAATAAGGTTTAAGTATTAGTAGTGAATCCTTATTGAGTGTACTTATTTATTGTAACAGCTGGTATATTGTTTGATATGTGTAGTTTATTTGTAGTTTTGGAATAACTGCATACTGTACTTTATGTTTACTTTGATGAATAAAGGAACATGCACAACAGTGGTTTCCTTATTTTCATTTCGTAAATATTAAAATGTATATATGTAAATAAATAAATTACATATGCCATTACTGAATGAAGATAACATCGAAGTCGACCTAGGAAAGTGTGTTGTGTATGATGTTGTGTATAACAAAGGAGTGCATTTTAATCAGATTTGTGTTCGAAATAACAAAAGGTTTTGACAATGAAACAGAAAATTATACCCTATAGGTTAAGATTGTGAAATGTCTAAAACGAAGTTTTACAAACGACTGGAATTTCACGTACAAATATCTTACTCCGACAGATCAAGTTTTTGGTAGACGATGCCAGGTCATATCTTACACAAATTGTGGGCCTGAAAATATTGTGTGATATCCACCAGATTGTGGACATGACATTGTGATGTCGGTTCATAACTAATAGGATTGAGTAGCATACATAATTGGTCTGACGTTATGCTGATGTCAGGACATTAAAAGAAACACAGATTGTGGGATGCTGACATTCTACTGATACCGGGTGGTATCCGTCTATCCGACATAGACTGTGGGACATTGTACTGATGTTGGTTCATTCTGGGTCTGACATTCTACTGATACCGGGTGGTATCCGTCGAGACATAACACAGTATGATGTTGGTTCATTCTGGGTCTGACATTCTGCTGATGTTGGTTCATTCTGGGTCTGACATTGTACTGATGTTGGTTCATTCTGGGTCTGACATTCTGCTGATGTTGGTTCATTCTGGGTCTGACATTGTACTGATGTTGGTTCATTCTGGGTCTGACATTCTACTGATACCGGGTGGTATCCGTCTATCCGACATAGACTGTGGGACATTGTACTTTTGTTGGTTCATTCTGGGTCTAACATTATACTGATGTCCGATTATTTGAGACACAGATTGTTGTGCTAACATTATGCTAGTGTCGGATCAATATTCAGCACATATTCAGAAAAGATAGACGTTTCAAAGGTGGAACCCTTGGATTTTGCCAGTATACCGACTTTTTGTCTTTTCGTAATCGTAGAAGTCGAGTTTAATGGCGTTTGAACATTACGCCCAAATTTTTACGAAGGGAAGCAACTCCAATTCGATTGTAACAAAATATTCGCATGTGTACATGCATACACCATCAAGTCTATTTTAGTTTTCGATTCATGTAAAAATAAAATGCTTTCCTGGAATAGTGTTATACATAAAACTGCAGCTTTTGTTTTGCTTTCGTGTGGGTCTTATGTAAATGCTATCCGAGAGACGTTGAACACCGTTATCGTTTGGTTGTGGCAAACAGGTGGAACAGCTGATATGACAACCTATTGTTTGTCAACATGTAGACCAAACAATACCGTGACATCCATCAAAGGAATTACGTTATTAACTGTATCTCATCATTGAAAACTAAGTATTTCCATGGATAATTAATATTTTCGTCTCATTTAAATTCGACTGAATGATAATATGTATATATATATTTGAACTCCAGATAAATTAATAAATTGTATTGTACAGTCAGAAATTAATTTATTTATGAATAGATAAACCAAAAGAGCAAATAACAAACAGTAGTATAGATAAATAAACGAGTCATGCTCTCGTAATGCAGACAGACATATATTCTTATCTCCGCACACATGTTTATCTGTAGAGGCATGAGACCACTGACAAATGTCGGAGTGAAAAAAAAAACAGAAAAAATGGGCATCATGAAGAAGTCAAGGCACGTAAACAACCTTCAGAGAGGCACCAACAGGGTAAAATACCAAAAGGACATCACAAATTATAATCGATATCTTAATGATAACAGACATCTCATTGATTTTTTTGATAGAATACAGAATTTCAGATGTAACAAAAATTACTTTGTATGTTAAGATAAACATGTTATTAATCCATTGTACTAAAGATCTGTTTTAAAATTTAAGAATCATTTCCTAATATTTTAATCAATATTAAAGAAAAAAAATGAAGAAAATCTTAATTTAAAAAAACTATCAATATTTAGACCTGTTTGTAAACAGTACATGTATATATAATAAACATTTATAGGCATATATCAAAATGATATATGTTTACACCTTGTTCACTTAGAAATACGCCTCAGGCGAAATGACTTGTCTGGCCTTTAGCATGCGGTTAATCTAAAGCATTGCATTTTCCAGTAACAGACAGCATATCGCATTTGTAGACTATACGGAGCAATTTGACAGCGATATACATATACGGCTAAATATTGGAATATATTGAAGACATGCTGAGATTGATATTTGTGTCGATGGTTCTTGAAGGGGTATGGGGAGCCACAGTACCGCCGCCTACACCAACTTTATCCCTAAGGAGGCAGTTAGATCCGGCAAACCTGGACAGTAAGTACATTTTTGGCGTGTCACAATTTGATTCTTATGCTTATCGAAAGTTTTCGGGATACCATGTAATTGCTGTATTCTCTTCCGTCCGTCTTTCCGTTTGTACTTTTCATGTACAGATCACAACTTTGCTCACAGATGAATGAGGATTGTGTAATTAGATGTGCAGATCATTTACAATAAAAGCTGTAAAAGTCAAGGCCCACAATCCCTTAATTACAGAGTTAATGCCCTTTGTTTTAATATAATGTCCGGAGCATACCTTTGCCTGCATTTATATTAGGATAATTAAACCTTGTGTATGCATTGGTCTTACTCAGACGATGTAGAGTTTACTAAAGTTGAGACCCACAACTCCTTCATTACAGAGTTACTGTCCTTTGGTAAAATTACATGTCTGAAGCATATCTGCATTTTGAATTAATGCCGATGAAACACACAACTTATGAAAGTGCAATTTAGGTACATTGTTCGAAAACAATTTCAAAGTCTCGATTGTCCCCTACAAAATTTGTTACACGAAAAGATTAATAAAAACACATACTTGTAACAAAAAGTAATTATACATGTAGCTGACATGTGGCAGTGAAATATACCATTACTTTATTAGATCAAGCATAGGTAAGTGTCAGACATAAATGAATTTATGTTACATGTTGAACATCATTATTTCCTCGTCTAAACTCGCCGTTTAAGATGTTTTACAGATATGTGTCATTTACAAAATCAAAAACAAATTTTACAAAAACAATGAAAACATTGTAATCTGGAACCATTCATTAGTTCTAAATATACTTCTGTTGTTCTTGTTTGTTTTGGAAGGTGAACATAAATATATCAATTATTGATGTGTCAGTACTTCGTTTTGCATATACATTTGTTTAAGCTTTAAACAGACAAGTTCGGAAGGCTTTGCTAGCCAAAGTGACCAGTGAACTGGAGTCCAGTAAGACGTTCATGGCGAATCTGCAGCCACAGCTGACCGTTTGTCAGACCAAGGTGAACGACTCGCTAGGCCATTGCCTCCAGTGTGTTGACAACGCCTGTCAAGAGAAGTGAGTCCATGTACCGGATGTAGAACAATGAAAAATGCACGTGTCAACCTGTCAGAAATCCCGGATTAATGTTGCCCGTCATCGCTTTTTATTTTGCAAATTTTTATTTCGGAAAATGTGTTTACTGTTGTCCATTAACGAAGTAATTTTTAATTTCTTTTCCACTGTCTTCACTCCTAACAAAATGATATATCGCATGAAGTAAAAAGTTGGTATAGGATGTTTCAATAACTTGTATCAAAGGTACCCTCACACCGTAAAAATGATTCAAGGGAAACATATTGTTGTCTTCTGTCACAGTTTTAAACGTTTGTATGATAAAAGTTAGAGAGTCCATCAAACAAGACACCAAATAGTCATACTTCAATACTGATTGTGCTATATAGACATTTATATATATATAATGATTATATAAACATGCTATATGGAAGCTGGATTGGATGTCAGAATACATCTTCTTTTTCATAATGACAAATTCCTATTCGACTTCCGTATATAATAGGTCTCCTGATAGCACCCGGTGACTACTTCACTGAACGACATACAGGAGACCCATCACATACTGTCCACAGAATGAGGATAGGTTTTCTTCCCCAACATATCATTACAGACTGTCAGTTTCTCAGCTTCCCGAGAAACACAAACTGCAAAGGTAACAAAGCGTCGAATCAGGCACCTGAGAACTTTACCTGAGGTTACGATGGCCAACGCTCTACCTGCTTAGGGTACCAGGGTCCTTAGGTTTCAAGATATTACGGGACATCATATACTCATATTATATAAAGAATATTGCTTTATGTCTACTTCAATGTGTTTTATAGGTTCAAACAGTGCCAGTCATTAACGTTTAACATGCACTCTCCTGGTGGAATGTCAGTGTCAAGCAACAGCATAAACGGACAAAGTCAGGTGACCGTCTGCGCCTTGACCGGAAGTCAGTTTACACGCACGTGCTCGACGATCATGAACCCTGAAGGTTTCATGGTCAATTCTATATCTCAAATCGGTAACGACCTCCGAATAAACCTTGGGCGGGTGTACGGTGATCTCGGAAACACTGTTGTTGGGAACTTCGTTGGAGGCCTGACGAACGTTGCCAACAACGTTGTCCGAAATATGACGAATGCGGAAAAAGCACAACTGCAACAGACTATGTCACATCTGAGTCAGTCCCTTTCTACCATGGGGCATCATATCGGCCAGAGCGTGCAACAATCCATGGGCCAAATGCACCAGCAATTGAGTAACTTTGGGAGTTCGATGGCACAATGGGGACAAAACTTTGGCCAACAACTCTCACAGTCTCTTTCACACATGTTTGGTAAGTTGACATCTACCTTCAATTGACCAATGGTCATGTACAACGCAGGTCATTTATTGCCTTATCGATTAAAAAGTCATTGAGACGAGTTTTTTTTTCTTTCTTTCCTTTTCTCTCGGTAGCTATGATCGCTAATGCGCTGATCTACAGTTAACTTTCCCGTAAAACAGATGATGTTGTTGGGTTTCCTGTAGGCTTTCATCCAACATCCAAAACATCGATCGTTTTGAAGAGCTCATGTTGATTATTGAACTCAGAAACAACGCGATATATAGGTTTTATCTCATCAGAAAATTTGGTCCACCGTGCTTTTTCATGTTATATCAGTCCACCTGACTTTCATGATGACTATAAATGCCTCTTAAGATCAGTTTTAATGCTTGATTAGACGTTTTAAGGTATTTTAGCATTTCAAGAAATTCAAATGGTTTTTAAAAAGTGAATATATTCTTTTTTGTGTATCCTATATGTTATTGTGCAATAATTATAAATGTAATGATTTATTTCAAATATTGGCATTAACATATAACAATGTTAGTTTGTTTGATAAGTATGAAAGCCAATAGATTGTCCTACGCTTCAAAAACGGATATGTTACCGATTTGTCCAGTAGACATTCACAGCTGTTATGAATGCCATTGTTAATTTTGTTAAATGGTAGATATATATAAAATTGTGATTATGATGTTGTAAATACATACAGATGGGACGTTGTTGGGGAAGAGACGGAGAAGGGCAGCTCAGGAATGCACCTTCCTGTTTGGTGATCTATATCAGAACTGTGCAAGTCTGACGTCACAGTGCTCATCGTGTCCTAGCAACCGACAGGACACCATGGAAGCAGGTTAAGTACCCAGTTAAAAACTTACATGTATTTATATATATATATTCAATGTCGCCCTTTCAGGATAAAGGAACGGTAAAATGATTATTAAGATGTAAAGTTCTTCTGGGCTGAACGACTGAAAGGACGAAAATTAAGGACGAACAATGAAATGGCTCGAATCAGGCAATGCAGCATATTGGTATGCTAGTTTGGTATATTTGTTTATTGTTGAATGAACATATTCTTAGCCATTCTTTTATAAAACTGTGGCAGACTGATTGACATAGAGGAAGGGGAGTAACTCTGTCTTGGCTACTATCTCAGCTATATTCAATACCTAGATTTCCTTATAATCTTACTCGCTCACCCCATTTTAATTGAACAAAATTGCAGTTTGTGGGAAGGATCTCGTGGATAAGGTCCAGGCCGTAGAGAAATCCATGGACGAAATGAGCCAGATCTACGAGGAAGTCATTAACGCAAAAAACATCATCACCATGGTAACGATAAAAATAAAAAAAAAAAAAAAACATACATTTTTCATTCTACCTTATACAAATATAACTGGGGTCACCAAAAAGATTTTATTTGAAAATAAGTAAATGATTTTTATTAATCAAATCTCAAATGTTTCTGGAATTTTCCTTGAATGACGGCGAAATGTTTGGTGAAGATTAGTTGGATATTTTGTGCAATTATCCTAGTTAGAAACAAGAAGAACACAGTTCAGATTTCTCAGTTCTTGCCGTATTTTCTTTTTCTGTCTTTGTTTCAAAAATTAAGATGTGCCAGCATTAGAACATCTGTAAAGAATCTTATATAAACTTAAACTTAGTTGCGTTATGTGGGAAATGGGAATCTGTATTTAAGTTTCTGAACTATTTACTACATGTAAATATATGTCACTAAATAGGCTATTTATATTTTAACACATTTTATAAATAATTGTACATATGTATTTTGTTTTTTCCCATAGGTTGAATTCGATAACACTGTGATTGATCCAACAATGGCGTCTTACGGTAACGTAAAAATAATTGCAAACATCAGAGGGGTTCCGACTGTGTTTCCGATGAGTTCCGTCCTAAAGCTGCACGATCTAGCAGCTTCCGGTACTCCCATTGCGCAACAAGTCTGGAAGGAATGGGCTGTTCGAATGACAACACCATGATTTCATAAAGCGGAAGCACAAACAGTCTAATTCTATGTCCCTAGTTCTTGTTACTTTACTTTTCCATGATTCATCGTCAAAATTCGAAGTTTGTCTTGATAAAGATATTCAACCTGTCTCTGAAAGACTGCTTGTTTCAATTAAAACCTTTCTGGTCTGTATATATATATATAGGTCTTCTTTTATGGGCGTCTATATTTAAAATGGACATTTATTGTGACAAACCTCTCCGTGCAATTTGATTTTTTCTAAATTAAACTGCATCTTTAAAATAATGTAACTGTCAATTATGAAACTGGAAAAAACAAAAACAAAAAAAAAAAAAAAAAAAAAACCCTGAAAATATGTCTCTATCAATACACAAAAGAATATATTGAAAAAATCTTTTTGATCAACTTACAGAAATAGTATGTTGTACAGTTCTCACATTTCATATCTTGTTCATTATTTTTTTAAACAACATTAAAAATAAAGTTCCATGTAAAGTCATCTTTGGTTGATTGTAATAAATTTCACCGTCGAAAAACGCGACGTCCAAAGATATCAAGCAGGCTGTTATTTGGCAATCTTGCATGTTTGTGACCTTTCGATTTACTTATTTTAATCGTCTTTACATGTATATACATTTTCTGTGCTACTTATCAAGATTTCAGTCCTGCAAACGTTGGAAAGACTTTTTGGTTTTGTTAATACATGAATACTAAGGTACAGTTAGATGAGGTACCATAGTGATTCAAATATAGCATTTATACTTTATTTAAAGATCCAAATTCGTTCACAGTCGAATGGCTAAAGATTTCCTGTTTTATTCAATGACCGAGAAGGGTTGAAAATATTCATAAATAATCCACAGATTTGCAGTTATAAGGTCAAGACTTGTGTTTTCCCTTTGACTTGTCAGTATAAAAACATTCACGGACATCTTGTGATCTAATAGATAGATAATAAATTATAAACATTAAGTAATTCAATGTTTACTTCATATATCGTAATGATATTATAAAACACAGACACAATGTTTATGTATTAAGATATATCTTTAATAAATGTATTGTTTATAGTGTTGCCACATTCATTTCATAATTGTTCCAACTTCAACCAAATATCTTTAGATAAGACGAATCGTAGTTGATACCAGCGATTGATTCCTTCGAAATCTAAAACATATAAGAATAATGATTATGATTTTTGGTTGACTTGACAACAACACGAAGACCATGTCTATGTGTTGAAACAGTGAATACAGATCTGTCGCTATCACAATATAGAAAGTAATCAGCAAAGCAGAAAAAGATTATACTACACAATGTATAATATGCGATAACACACTAAGGATGGATTATTGTGAAATTGTTGGTTCGTAGAAATTACATTAAAAGGCACTTACATTCATATATATATGTTAGATTCAAAATGTTAAAAAAAACTACAAATCTGCAATATTTGAAGTGCAAAACCTCATAACTTTGGAAGACACGTACGGTTGCCCTTTTCGTACATTACTCCAGGAATACTGGTTCGTTTAAAACTGAGTGTGGTTGTAGCAATTTTTATGGGAGTATATTAAGTATTCTTTACAAACCTCTCCTTGCTATCCTAGATTCTTAGTTCTCCCATTCACCGCCAGTGACATAATCAACTCTCCAAATTTCTTATAATCATCCAGACAGTTGTAGATATGGACTGACAGACGAACGTACAGATGGCTGTTAACGGACTTCAGACAGACGTCTATATGGTGGTCATTATACATTTGGTCCATCAGTAAATTAGCATCTTCCTAATTACAAAATTAAAGTACTCCATCAAAACACAATTGAATACATCGGTATTACACATAGCAAAATCAATTTTCGTTTCCGTGAAAAATTCATGTTCATAGAATTGAAATCAAATTAAATATTTTAAACTAACTTTGTTTCGTAAAATACTGTTTACTTTATACAATTAACAGATGTGTTTATCAGCATCGACTAGTGAATACTTTAACACATGATAACAACAATGAAACATTAAAAAGCCAATGAGCTTGCATTTGATATTCAAGACTTACTAAACACATTAAGCATATTAACGAAAGCCCTAAGTGATAACGTATAGTAATATAAATGCATCATTATATACCTGCGAGGTCCCGAAGTTATCGATTTTTGGGAGACGTATCATTCTGAGAAATGGCGGCTCCATGGAGGACGGAATTGGTAGTTTACACGTCTGCCACAACGATACTAAATAGTTTGACGCCATTTCTAAAAGTCTTTTGTTGTATTCCGATATTCGCTCCTGTAGAAGAGGAAATAGATACATACAATCAATGAATATAAACAACTAAATAAGGAAAATAGCTTTCATGTGAGTATCAACCCAATGCTACTTGCAATTTTTTTTGTGTTGATGAGACCATATTAAAATCAATATCAGAAAAACATATTATTTTGATAGAAGAAATGAATTAATAATTCACCATTCGTATTCCACACAGGTTATTCTCATCAAATGATAATCCCTCATAACGGTATTGTTAACTCACATGGCCTCCTTTGTTCTTAATGTACTCTACAGCGGCAGACAAAGAGTTGTAACAGCTGTCGTCCCTTGTGCCTTGTAGACAAAATTGTAGTTCAAGATCATCTTTTGAAGAGGAACTCGTGAGCGATCTCAATGGGAAAGTGACCTTTTTATTCTTCCACACAAAGGCACACCCCCATGGAGCAAACATCCATTTATGGAAATTTCCTGAAACGAAAATCGTTGCTATGGCAATGTCATATATATCAAACTGTAGTATTTGAGTATACACTGAAATGGAGAAATGTTTTATATATAATCATTGCAGACACCAAAACTGATGTACGCAGAATTTCAAACTTGCAAAATATTTGATCTTACTGTCAGTTTATGCAAGAATCTGTGTTGTCATTTGCCTCTTCATTCTGAACAATTTCAAAATTAAAATGTCAATAGCATCATGTATCGATAATTATTAAAAGAAGAAAGAATTAAGCATTAATAGATATAATATATTAAATAACAGTTAGGTTTATTTGCAAGTGAACTTATGATGACGACTAGAAGCATTTTCCTAAAAATAAACCTCTGTTTTATGACAACTTTTAGTAGACCGAACACGTGACTTAATACCTGTAAGAAAGTCAGCTTCCATATCTTCAAGTTTCAGTGGAATTTGTCCAGGAGCATGGGCGCAGTCTATAACGGTTATAGTATTGTACTGTTGACATAACTGTACGATCTCTGTTACCGGAAGCTGTATTGCACATGCACAAGATATGTAATCTGAAAACACATGTAAAGTACCTATGTGATCTTACGTAGTCAGTGGGCCAGTGCAATTGCAAATAATGAGAGGAGTAGCCGTTGTTGATATCACAGAAAACAGAAGTTGATTATCAAAGAGTAGGGCACAAAGGCGTTGATCGTACCTATGACGACAGCCTGGATGTTTTGATCATTGTCCAGCGCCTCTCTGTACATGTTGAGCACTTGGGCTGTATCCTGGATAGGTAGAGTAATGTTAACTACCTTAGTCTGCACACCTGAGTTGTAAACATGATCAATATTCAATGGCACATTCAGTAATACTCTAAATAATAATGCAGTTTTCTATTATGAGTTATGAATATCTCATTGATAACAATGACGCTACAATTGTATCAGAGCCCATAACACATGTCCTCAAATTCCTCTGCATAAATGGACTTGCACGCCATTTTGTTCACAACAATAAAATTTCAATTATAATATATTTTTTCAAGAGAGAAGCACGACTAAAAAGAAACCTTTTATTGATTCTACATACAGTAAACCTCGGATAAGTCGAAGTCGATGGGATCAAGTAAAATATTCGACTTATCCGATGGTTTGACTCAACAGTGTTTTTGTCTATCGTTTGTAATCGAGACTTCGTATATTTAAACTGACCCTATTTATATAGCAAGGTGTTAATGAAAAGAACAAGACAACATCTATATTTTATAATAACAATTATCTTTTATTGAAATACAAATAAATCGTAGGTCAATGACAGTTACTGTAATCATCATTGTCACAAACACGTGGATTACACTGGGTACTTCGTGCAAACAATACTTAAAAATACATGTACACATATTGTGCTCACATTTATAGCATTTGTATCGTTGAGACAAATATTCTCCATCGAAGTCTAAAAGTAGATCCAGTAATCCCCCCAGATGACTTGGGTCCCTCATTAGATTGCTCATTTGAACTCATGATTGAGAGTGTGGAATGAATGACACATCCCGACTTTTCACTCAAATAAAATAACAACTTACGGGCAAAAAGTAAACATGAGATGTTTTATTTCAATGGTTGTTTGATCGCGTAGTTCTTGGTTAAACGAGATATTTACCTGTGCACCTGGGTACCCTGACATTACATTGTGCATATAGGTCACCGATCACCCTCGTTACCGACCAGGAAGTTTTACCTGAGACAACGTGGCGTCTGAATGTTCGACACAAACATGGAATTTTTGTACGATTTAGAAGGGACGGACTGCAAAATATATTCGACACAACCACAGTATTCGATTCAACAGTGTTCGATTCATCCGTGTTTGATATAGAGGAGAAAAAATCGGGACCTAACGAAACGTTCGACTCATCCGATGTATTCGACTCATGCGTGTTCGACACAAGTGAGTTTTACTGTATAAGATGTAATTGTGTCACTAGAGTCACATTCCATCTTTATTAAGTTATACAGTTATGCAGAAGCCGTACTAATTATGCGCTTTTTCAAAAAGGGAGGAAGACAAAATCTGTCGTAAAATGAAAATTTAATATTGTTATGAAACGAGTGGAAGAAATGAATGATGATTTTCAGTTACAGAATTATTGATTTAATTACTTGAATTGACGAACAATAGTGTAATTTCTTCAGTTGTTGACACGTTGCTTCAGACGAAGAAGGGGGAAATTGACATCTTTTTCTCATTCTTATTAGAAACTGAAAAGAATGTCGCCGTTATTAAAGAAGTTTAGTGTATTTACCTGTAAATTACAGAAATATTATAGTTCTTTATACGATATGAAAATGTATTTGTTTGATGCTTGTTAGTTTGCCTTTTGGTTTCGTTGTTGTACATCTTGTTCTCATTTGAGAACGTGGCATTAGTTATTGGGATTGACAAAGATTTACATGGCGGGTGTCGTCGATAAAGCAGAAGGCGCTTACTCTTCCGGAACACCCGGTCCTATACTCCTTGTACGTTGTTGGGAGTCTTCGTGTAAGTATTTCTTTTGTTAATGTACTGTCCAAGTTTAATGAACTGATGATATTCTATTTGAATGCTTGTATATTAAGAAATATTTCAAAGTATATACATATGATACGTATAATTTCATTTAGCATCGTGGAAATAAATAAGTGCTGCTTGAACTCTTTGACGAAAAGTTGTCCTATTAATATCACATACAGGTTTTGAATATTTAATAAGTTGTGCAAGACAATCGTGCATCGTTATAAAAACACTGACCTTTATGATGCAAAATCTGTGCGCAAGAGTTGTTGGTGGCCTGAAATGCCTGGTTGGTGACAAGGATGGCGTCTCCACACTTTAACGGAATTGACATCAAAATGGAATGAATACCTGTAATAAAAATATTAGTTGCTAGAACATGATAATGTTTTAATGTAACCTAAAATTAAAATACACTTTCTGCTTTGGCATTGTCACTGAAAACTGGCTTTAGATGGGAGCGAAACCAATACGTGCTTTAAACGTGAATGTCTTCCATATTCAATCCATTCAAAATTATTTAGCATATAGATAGCTTTATCTCTAACCCTAACCCTGCTGAAAGATCTGAAGATTTTTTTTTACTTTAATGTGTATCGCCCCAATGACTATCAAGAAACGAAAGGGGGCATAGAAGACCATTCAGTGTCACTTCAAAACTTCATGTACATATATGCCTTTCCTAATATCTATATTATCTATGATCTATATCATGGTAAATCGTCCCACGCAAAATGCATACTATGTATGAAGAGATTCAATCAAAACTCAACCACATTGCCCAAGCGCGCAAAACACCAACTGCTGTGGTGTCATTGGTCCTCACGTATTTGTTCACATCACCCACAGATCTTAACCCTAACGTTGAAATCCGATCTGATGAAACAGAAATGTTGACTTCCCAGATACCTTTAGGGTGTAACGAAATCATCGATGCTCTTTTGGAGATATCACATTTGCTATCAAAACTGGAGCCTTCTTTTACTCTGCGTTTCTCCTCTCTAGCTGATGCAGATTGTAAAGCATGAACTGGTTGGACAAAACAGGTTTCTAAAAATTCTTTCTTGTTGTTCATCCTCTATTGGCACTGATATTTACACTCGGACATATCATAGAAACAGTGTTCAACTCTTTTTAACATGTCAATTACAATATATCGAAAACATTACATTCCACAGAAATAGGAGTAGAAATAATCATTGTTACTTTCTTCTTTGGGTGTGAACATATTACAAAAAATATTTTGTAGCACAACACTCAGAAGCTTTTCTTGGCCTGCGGGCGACTGTCATACTTGACGGTATATATATCTTTATTCCTAAGAGTTTTGATCACAAGCTTCGGTGAATTTCGTACTGTGGTCAGAAGAAGCGGAACTATTTGATCTTCATTGGCATAGCCCTACCTTATGGTTACATTCTGGACACAATAGGACCTTTTCCTAGAAGCGATAATGATGTGACGATTACAAAGGCAAATTTCGGATAGTCTCTCCTGGTTGGAGAAAGACAACAACGTCTTTGTTGATCGAGGATTTAGGGATGTTTTGACAGATTTGGAATCACGTGGTTTGACAACAAATAAAACGTCTTATCTAAAACGTGGGCAGACGACATACAAACTTACGTTGAGAGATGGGTAATGGCGTCATATCACGGACGATTCAAAGAAGGGTTGTTTTTCAAAACACCACGTGCCTCCAACTATTTTATTGGTGTCATCGAGGCACTAGTTACAATAGTAATAGCATGTAGTAATGAAATGCGAGGTTATATACGCATAAAAACACAAGAGCGAGACGCAAAGGATAGCGTGTGAAAAGAAGAGGCAGATCTTACCAGAAGGGCCAAGTCACTATTTGTCAAACTATATGTTACTGAGGATAATTGTTAGATATAGACTACCTTCATACAATATCATGTGGCACATACCAAATATCATTGACAGCTGTCTACATAAATTGAACATCTCAGTGTTGATGACGACGAGATCTGGATCTATCGGCACTAACGAGACAGTGTGCGATGACAGATCCACTCGAGTTAGAAGAGCAGTGTGAAGTACAATGTTTTGATCCAGCATGACAGCTCCAACGCCATTAATCAATTTAAACAAAATTTTATTAACATTCCATATGTTAAACGGATTGGACAACAGGCTGAGCCTATATCAGTCCTTTCCAGAATTAATACATAAATACATTACATTTATCTGCAAGAAAAACCAGTGAGTAAAATAATGGACATATTAAATTAGGATATAATAGGTAAAGGGAGGTAACTCCAATTTATTGTGGAACGTGAAGTAGTTCATTATGTCAGATTATTTTTCATAGGATTATAAATAAGTTGAAATAATACAGGTTTACTAATGATTTACCATGCAAGAATCCAGGTAAACACCTCGACCATCCACCCAAGGATATGCATAATAACTTATCAACAATTCTGCATTTTCTATGTTGATAGGTAAGATCATGGTTAAGTTTGAGAGGTTCATAAAATGGTATTTCAGTTTTTTTCATCTATATTGGAGTTGGTCCTCTTAACATAGTATATAATAAGTTAACAAATTAGTTACTGCTACATAAGTATAAGTAGTAATCATGAATTTAAAGAATACATTCAAAAAATACTTTCAAAATGCTCATCAATTTCAGTCAGAAATGCTATTAAAATGCTTGATATTGGTGATTTACATACATCAGGTATTATTTCAGTGATCCGTAGATAAAGATTAAATGGAGAAATGTACATTAAATCTATTAGTAAGATGGAAATACTCAAATACTATATGAAGTAAGGCTAAATTGATGTCAGCATTACATACCTTACAACCATTCAAAAGAGTTTCAATGTTTAAGTGGTCATGATCTAGGTGTATGTCTATTTCAGCTATATTTTGAATTAACCGGTTTCTATAGTCAGTGTATAATGGGCATTCAAGTAGGTAGTGCTGAGCATTTTCAGTTTCATGACTACATATACATCGTGAAGTATCAAGCAAATGGTCATTAAATAAATCAGAGTTGAAGTTACTAGCATTGTTTCTAAGCTGGCATAATAACATTATATTTTCTAGGTCCTGTGTATTTAAAAAGTTTTGATGGCACCTGTTTGATTATTTACATTGGGGTTTATAACTTTCTTAAATTTCTGTTTTGAATTAATGTTTACTAAGTCAGGTTGGAGCATATTAAAATCACTTAGAGTTGATGGGAAATAACTATTTCTGTAACTTTCTAAATAAGAAGTTTATGTTGGCTTCGACTATTACTAAGAGTTTCAATTCCAGTTTCTGCATAGAGTTTATAATGAGATGTCCCCCTTCTTAACCCAGTAATTATCCTAAGTGCTTCTAATTGAACTGATTCTAATAAGTTTTTTTCCTGATTTGTAGAATTATCCCAGATGACATCCCCATACTCTAAAATTGGTCTAATAAAGGAAGCGCATATAGTTGTTAGGCTTTTCCTGTCTACTTTTTTTTAAGTAATCTCAAAATATTTACTCTCTTGTAGGCTTTATTGTATATATTAGTGATATGGTGAGACCATTTACCCTCACTACTAAAAGTTAAACCTAAATGTTTATGAATCTTGACAGAGCTGACTGAATCACCTGTAAACAATATATCAGGATTAATTTGTTCCCTTTTTCTTGAGAAAAGTAAAGATTCTGTTTTCTGATGATTAAACTTGATATCCCATCTGTTAGCCCATATATTTAGATTGCTTAAGTCATGGGTTAATTTCTGTGCAATTTCAAATTCAAAACATGCCACTTATACCATATGATTCTAATTTAAAAATTAGGCCTTCATGCCAAACTCTATCGAACGCTTTGCTAACATCACAAAATACAAATCTAATTTCATTATTTTTATCCAAATTACTTATAATAGTTTCATATATTTCCAGTAATTGATTTACAGTAGAGTCTTTTGGTCAAAAGCCTGATTGATGCTTAGTAATTACTTCACAATCTTTTAGGTAATTAAACATATATTTAAAAACTACTTTTTCAATAATTTTACTAAAACAAGATGTGATAGATATGGGCCTATAATTAGATACATCATTTTCAGAGCCTTTCCCTTTATAAATAGCATTAACATCAGCTGATTTCCAAGATGCTGGTATAGTACCTGTTTCAAAAGTTTTATTACATAGAAGAGTAAGAGGGCGTACTAATGAGGGGGTTAATCTTTTTATTATTTTAGGTATCATATTGTCAGGACCAGGTGGTTTTCTGTCATTAAGTAAGAGAAGTTGATCTTTAATGTCCTGCTCAGAAATGGTAATATTTTCTAGTTTAAAAGGGAAGTTACTATCAGGTTGAGGTAGAGGATCCAGATTTTCAGATGTTATTGAAATCGAAATGAAATAATTATTTAGACACACAGCCTTATCAAATGGATGATGGACGTACTGATCATTTACATATAGAGGTGGTAAAGATGTAGAAACATTATTAGAGTTCATTATTGACTTAGCAATTGTCCACCACTTGTTAGCAGGAATAGAATTGTCTTGGAGAGATTCATCTAATTTGATCAAATATGTTTACTTTTAGCTTCCCTAACAAGATCCACTACCTCATTCTAATTTGTCTAAAGTTAGCCCAGTCTGCATGTATTCTATTTCTCTGTCTAATTTTCAGTTTGATATTATTTCTCATCCAGGGTTTATCATTAGGTCGGACCGTTATAAGTTTACATGGTACACATAATATTGTTTGTTTGATAATGGTTTCTGTTAAAGTACTATTAAATTCCTCACAATTATGATTTTCTATCAGTAATTCCCAATCAACACTATTCATTTTATCAAAATCTGCTCTATCATAAACTAGTATTTTCTTCATATATGATTTCTTTTTGAATACAGAATTACAACAAGAGAAGTTAACAATACAATGGTAACTATGAAGGATTAAAGTTGCCAGTGTCCTACTGGACAGAGAACTTTGGGATATTTACCCACGTAGCCAGTATCCTGTACTATTTAGGATATTTCATACATTTGGAAACCAGTAAGCCTTTTCATCCAAAAGTCAATAAGTTTAAGACAAACCTCAATGTTGATTTCGCTATTAACCATCATTTTCAGGGCATTAGGTATGGTACTGTACGATGTAGACAAGCACTGACATGACCAATCAGATGCTAGGACGAAGAAGACTTATTGGATTACAGATTAAATGGTTTAATGTGTATAGCAACTTAAATCTATTATTTTACATTCTTGTACATTCATACATAAAGATAATCCTCGGAGAAATCGAGAATATATACCCCCCCCCCAAAAAAAAAAAAAAAAAAAAAAAACTTGACAGTTTATTACAGTATTGTGATTATAATTTTACCTGTTGTGACATTTGGAACAAGGACAATGTCTTCTGAGTCAGATTTTAGAAAATCTGCCACGGAGTCCCGACCTTTTTCCCACTCAGATAGCTTCTTCCTCATAAAGAAATTGGAAGGCTGTCTTCTCATCTCATCTTGGAACCTGTATGTAAAAAGCAGACATAAATATACATATACCAAGTGTCCACCAAGTTTAGTACACGCTTGGTGGAGAAGAAGAATAAGTAAACAGTTGTCAGTGAATGATCGAGAAGTTCAAAGTAAAATATAGGTTATATTTGGAAAAAACGCGTTTATCATATTGAATTATCTATTTTGCATCAGATGGGAATGCTTTTTTCCCAGACGTATGCATTCTACCTGCAGAAATTACAGGCAAATATGTACTTTTTGAATTACAGTTCTGTGAAAGGTCGAATCTAAATTATATGTAGAATGGGCAGTATTCTATTCATTGTATTTTACTCATCAGCAAGACAAACGGATCAATGTGAATTGATCCCGTAAATACCATATAACGTAATCTTTATGTCGATGAAAATGAAATGCACTAAAATTGTTGACGTGTACGTAGAATATGATACTATACATATAAGGCATGCTAGAGAAGATCTTTATTTACAACATGTCCTTTAACGATATCATGAATGAGTCTAATTTTACGTGAACATGCTAGAATAGGTTAATGGGACTTTGTAGACGTATTCGTTAGAAAAAAAATGCTATACGTTTTTACACAAAACTGGATGGTTAGTTTTATTTGTTTTGCTACCCAGAAAATCTTATGAATTGCAGCTTTAAATCTAAATGAAACATGTAACAATGTATTCATTATATGCTGCATATCCTTCCAATGACCAGCTTTACATGATATTAATATATATACATCAATGAAGTAATAGCAACACTACGGACAAGCGAATTGTCAAATTTTCGCGACAACCTACCAATTTATTAAAACACAAATATTACATAAATTACATCACATACATAGAACATAAAAAATTACAAATTTATAAATCTAAATCGAGAGCGACGGTGTCAATTTAGGTGTATCGATAATCCCTTCGGCCGGTGGACGACGAAGGCCCTTTATAACGGACAAAAAATCATCCTAATTGGTTGTATGCAATAAAATATCAGTAATGTTTTATTTGAATCTCGGTATGTTTTGCACTTTAGACACTGAACATATATGTGATCGCGACGAAAACAAGTGCACGTCACACTCCGAAGACAATAGTCTACCGGTATATCTCGGTCAAGTTCTAAATGAGGAATTGTTTGATTACAAAAAATAATGACATCGCAAAACACCAGTTGCACATGTCTTACAAATTGGATTTAAACATACGTTTATGGTTAACCAACGTGTGACGGACTGTTAATGATAGATATCTAACCATAAAGTTTGTATTGATGTACACGGTGGTTTGAACGTTCCCCAAATCAAAAGATTTTTTTTTAAAAAACCTTGAATGATATTAATCAAAAAGAAGAAAACACTCTGACATATGAATGGTATTTCCGTTTGAAAGTTACAGGACATTAATTAAACCCGTCAGCACCTAGGGCTTAAGTTCACAGTATTTATTTCAAACTCCTAGTGTGTAATGTCGCTACATCGAAACAGCCATTTGTTCATAGGATACAGAAGATTTAAATGATGACCAGGTCAATACTAATAATAACCAAAATAAGGTGGATAATTTCGAATACATTGGAATTTAGAATCCCTAGAAAATATTAATTTCACCTTATGAAATCACAAGTACAACAGCGTTCTTACTACTGATTACCACCTAGAAGGCAGTACTCCTAGGCTGTAAACATATATCAAGGTAATAAACACTACGCTGACTCTTATGGAATGTGTTTTCTCTTGGCGTTTAACATTTTTTTTACTTTTGTTTTCTTACATATGATACATATGAGATATATCTTACTCACCTTTGCTGAGCTCTAATTACTGACTTGGGAACAGCACCTTTATAACCGTGGTTTATAAATGTATAACCCTCCTCCAGGACAAAGTCTGTCTGTCGTAATTGAGGTCCAAAGTCTGGAAATTCTTTCTGTAATAACTCCAACTCCATGTCTATTTTCAAACATTCAAAGCTAAACTGTTACCCATAATCCACAACTGTTCATCCTTAGTATCAATCACGCAAAATGTAAACTCCTCAAGCGTGTTTACTTTTTAAAAAAAATTAATGGATAGGTAATTATATTATCATTTGTAAGGAGGCACGATTATGCATTGAGACGAGAAATTCTTTCCTTTCACATCGCATCTAAAGTTACCTGTAGTGTAGCACAAGCAAAATTACAGCATTAGTAAAATCTTGCAAGGTTTGGGCCTATATAAAAAGATGAGCGAGATTGGTTTGTCAAAATTCTAAGAATAAGAAGAAAAGACAAAATCTTATCATTTCGTTCCTTTGTACGTTTTGTAAACGAAACCCTCTGAAGGTCATGTGATATCAAACCAACACCCAGAATCTTGTTTACGGGTTTTTTAAAAAAAAATTAGATAAAACGATGAGTCAAATACCCTACAGCACAATATAACACAATCAAACTAACTGTAATAAAGCTCACGATTGATTACAACAGTAGACTATTGAATATCACATGCAAATGAGCAGATAATATATACACAATACAAGTGCACCTACCGGCAACAGCTGTCTCCAAAGTAATGCACAATCAATATCCCCTATCGTTTACTGCTTAAATATATCTATGTCAATTTTAATTTATATCACATAGAAATATCCCGTGGTCCTTTCGCTAGGCATCGGTAAATGACCAAAGGTTGCAAGGCATGTCTTTATGTATAGGTGATATGGTAATGTTCGAGTAAAATGTCCTTGCAAGTGTCGCCGCTCAAGCGTATACTGTTCACTCCAATTCCATATTCCTTGACAGAATAACACGGTTATGAAATATTTATGGAGCAGAACAAAGACTTGACACACAAAACAATTTAATGACGTCACACTACTATGCCCACTACATACAAGTTGATGGATGTACACATAAACACCTGGCTACACATAAATTCTAGGCTCAAACAAAAGCCTATATTTTCAATATCGAATAAAACACTGGGCGAAAACGAAGTTTTAATCAAGCTCAAAAAATTCTCTAAGCGAATATTGTTCCTTTTTGATACACTACTGTACTTAATAGTTATTCGTACTCAAACGCAAATTCATATCCTGCCATTTTCTCCAGATACACGGCGTCGAAGTATTCGTTCTGTGCCACAGTGAACATGTTCTTCCAATCACCAACTTTACCTTAAAGATAAGAAATCGATAAAATGAAAACTTTGTTTAAATAATCAACCATAGGATATATATCTACATTCAAATTAAATATGATCCCTTAATATAAAAAGAAAATATATAAGCTGCATACGAAAAAGAAAGAGACATCAGGAATAAGTTGCACAATAAATGGTGTGTTTTTTGTTTTCACATTTCATTGAAAAAATTTAGACTTTCCTAAATTTACTTCTGAATTTCTACTCCTTAGAGCCCTTTCCTAAGTGCTAGACACTTATATAAAAATGGTAGGTGAGTGCAAAGGGTACATGCACAATGCGAATGACAGTGAGATGATGAGATTGCGGTCTGTCTAAAAAGGAGAAGAGATGTCGAAGAGATCGTCATGCCTAAAGCTGGAGGCAGTCCACCGGTTGTTGAAGCATTTTGAAAGACGCCTGCTAGGTACTTCCTAATGTGTTGAAAGAAATTATGGCACTTTTTGTACACAGATAGATAAAATGTTGCAACGTTGTCAAAAGACATGATTTGCAGGCAGAGGCGAAATTTTAAAAAATGTGTTCGAGACAGACACTGACATTACTTCCTGCCTGGATAATTAGAAGATCAAACTTAATTCAGCTTTAATTATCAACCGACATTCACATAATTTCGTGTTTACATATTAACACCTAACCGATAAGTAGATAGCAAGCTGTAGTATAAAAGCGCATCAGCAACATGTCAGAAAATCTTCTTCTTTTCACGCTTTCTGTATACCGTTAAGGTTTTGTCTCACCTTTCCTGTAAATGGGTACCCTGCCGTTCTTATCCACCACTGACCATCTGTCTATTTCTCCTGTTATTTTCGAATGACCTTCCTTCAGATGTTCAAAAGTGACATTTTTTTCAACTTCTCGTAAAAATGTCGGATCTTTCTGCACCTCCAGGAAATCAGCTAACTTTACAATAGAGCCAAACGTGTCCTAAAGAACCAGAGCATCTAGTCTTAGATTTGATTTATAGGTATTGATATATATCTAATTGAAACCATTGCACATTTACTTATAAATGTAGTTAAGCGTTATTTCATATATAAATCAAAGTTGATATCATTTCAGAAAATGAAAATTGATATCGATTTTATTTTACCAGCGTTATTTCATTATTCATATAATATTTTCAAACATATAGGTGTCCATAAAGCTAAAGCTAAAGGTATTTGATGGCATAAACACTAAGCTGTTAAATTGTTCATACTGAAATAGCTCCATCTCTTACCCATATAATGAATGTTAGTCTCAAGACAGATAAATGCCCTAAACAGTGGAGAATGGCTAAAGTTTCCTCATTAATAAAAACGGAAGCACGGATGTTATTGAAACTATTGGCCAATATCGATCTTACCAGTTCTTTCCAAAATTTTTGATAAACATGTTCTCTGTTTGTCGTACAGGTATCTTACAGTTCATGGATTTATTGTTTTGTCTCTCTCTAGCTTCCGTCACAAACATTCATGTGAAACCGCACTGCTGAATATTGTAAACTGCTGAGCTAGGAACATCGATTGACTTTTTACAGGAGTCATATTCTTAGACTTATAAAAGTCTTCGATTTAGTTGACCATTCTGTTTTATTTGAGAAACTATCTCTCTTTACAAAATTTATAAGTTCCTTATTGTGGCTTCAGTCGTATATTGGCAAACGTGAAGGTACTCGTGGTGTCCCACAACGATCTATTTCAGGTCCTTTGATGTTTCTAGTATTCATAAATGATTTGTCATTAAATGTGAAAGCTGATACATATATGTATGCAGTCGACTCTACTTTTTCTGCTGCTGTCAAACCATTAGATTAGATCAAAATCAAAGTACAATCTGATTTAAACAATGTTCATACATGGTATGTTGAAAATAAAATGATCGTAAAATTAAAAAAACATTTGATAAAATAAAATTATGTGTATTACTTCCAAATAGATCAAAGGTAGAAACTGTTTACTTTGTATAACGAAGCTCACGAACAGGTTGTGAGAGATAGATTACTTGGTGTTGTTACTGATTCCTTGCCATGGTCAGATATCATATTTCATCTATTTTGGGCAAAACAAGATTAGGCCTGTTGTGTCTTATAAGTCCATATCTACCCACGGAAGGAAAAGTCAGATTTTTTTCAGGCTTACATTTACCCATATTTTATATATTATAATACTGTGTTGTCAGAGTGTTCTGGGAATTTAATGGATAAGCTCCTGAAGGCTCAGAGACAAGAAGCCAGAATGCTTCTTAATGTACCACTAGATACTCCTTCCTTTTACGGTGTAAAATAAATCAATTTCTTGAATTTCATACAATTTCCCAGCTACTATTTTTATAAATTGTTAATGTATGTATGTATGTATGTATGTATGTATGTATGTATGTATGTGTGTGTGTGTGTGTGTGTGTATTATATCAAATACTAATGTGTTATTATTTTTCCCCGATATCTGTTGTTTTTACTAACCTATTATGTTGTATGTTTTACTAATACGAGGACCTTTGTCTTAACATATAACACGGAAAATAAATATTATTATTATTACTAAGAGACGCAAACATGATTACAAATTTAAAATGGAAAGATGTCGCTTTTCGAAATTAAATCACCATATCGCGTTTGATTATTTTTTTCCTTTACCTGTCATAACTCACAGTTTTGTGTTAAGTGTTTCATTTATTTTTAAAAATAGTTAAAACTAAATTATTGAATTAGCATGTGACATAAAGCAAACGTTTAATCATGTACGTTTAAAGTCACTTAAATTGTGGAATATACACATGATATTCATGTTCATTTTAAAATCGTTCAATATTAAAAAATCTGAAATTAGTAAGTTCTCGTGCAAGTGCACTTCTACACTTTTTTTGTGATTTACTGTGATCATTATAGATCTTTCACAGTTGCCTCTTAAATAAACATCTATTCTAACAATTTTGGCTTTTAGGTTCGCTGAGACCTGGAAGGACGAAGCACCTATACATTGCAGTTAAACTCATTATATTGCTCTTCTTTTTCTAATTCTATATAATATTCACTTGACTTGAGTGTCTAATGTCTTTTAATATCTGTTTAATGACATACCTTCTTGAAATCCTCATATGCTATGGACAGGACACGCATTTTTGGATGCTGCTTAAAACCATCTGCCCATTCTTTCATATATGTGAACCAGGATGCACCCGATGTGAAATCTAAGGGAGACAATCACAGCACAAAATTATTGTCAGAGTAGGACAAAGTTATAAATAAATCGGTGACATTTCAAATGTATGAATGCTTGAAAGGAAACATGTTTTTAATGGAAATTTATTTAAAAGTGACCTCACCCAGAAGTGTCACAAAGTACACTTGAAAACTGAACCATGGTGGTGTTTGCTTACATTCTTCTATTGATAATTATTCTCTTCATTGCAAATATAATGAAGATTAATATTAATATCTTCGGGTTTCATCGTGTACGTTTAGTGTGTTAGATTGAGGCGACTGAATAAGTATAATCAACAAATAATATCATTTTTCGTGTGTTCAATTGAAGCGTAATTGTACAGCTGCACCAAGGACAAAAAAAAAAAAAAAACTTTTTCAGAGGTTTTATTCCGGCTGGAGTATTCTTTTATCTTTACAATCATAGAAGGTAACTTAAAACCCCATGTCTTGTCATATCGCCTTTCGTGCATTTTAGCTTGAAATAATCAATACTATTCTGACAATTCAAAAAGAAAGTGTTACTAATTGATGTCAGAGTAGTACAAAGTTATAAATAAATCGGTGACATTTCAAATATATGAATGCTTGAAAGGAAGCATGTTTTGAATGGATATTGATTATAAAGTGACATCACCCAGAAGTGTCACAAAGTACACTTCAAAACTGAACCTTGGTGTTGTTTGCTTACATTCTTCTGACAAAAAGAACTTCACGAAAAAATTGAAATCGCCTTCAAATCCAGTGTTTCTCATGTTGTCAAGGAAATGAAAATAAGACACCAACACATCCTTCGGATTCCTCGAGACAAAAATGACCTTTGGAACACCCTTCTTTGCATCTGTCGGGATCAATGGAAAGGTGAAATGCGTCAGAAATGTTCTAGGTGTCGCGATCTGTTCTATTAGTTTTAGATCTTCGAAGTCAGCCACAATAGGTGTCCCTGAGTAGGTCAATGTTCCTAACCTTAGCATCTGCACAGTGTTGTAGACCCAATGAGTACCTGTAAAATATATATAATCATATCTAATATTAGATATCAGAAATTAGTGTGTCACTATTTCTACTTTAGTATACATAGTGCAGTCAATTCCTTACCGTCTCTTAAACTGCACACGTCACTGTTCGTATGCTTCATACTGTTTATAAGTCTGATAAAGCTTGTTTGTAGCCATCGAATCGACACACTTTAACCTCCTACTGGTTGTGTTATGAGAATTTCTATTCTATTGATACTACCAGCTTGGAGAAAATGTTCTGACAGATCTAATATTTATATTCTGTGACCGTCAGTAGCTGTTTCAAAATATCAGTGTTTGAAAAGATTGGACATAGACTTAAGATATTATAACCTGATCATTATAATAAATTAAAAAAAAAGTGTACATGTTGTTATTATGTTATTATGGCTTTCTTCTTCCTAGCCTTGCTTAACCTTACAATTTGAGTCAAGTGTTCATTTCAAAACGATCGAAATTGTTTCATCCTTTTGATTATCTACCAATCTCTCGTTGTTTATTCTGCCTTGGTCTTTTGATCTAGAATATATATATATACGCTTTGCGTTTTGGTCGATCTAATTAATTATTGAATTTTATCAAATACATTTGATGACGTGAAAAACAAACAAAGATATACTTTGGTGATACATAGAAAAAGTGACATATATAGGTTTTAATTTCAAAATATCTGAATGGTTTACGATGAAATTGACAAAATATAAATTATATTTCGAATTCGTAAAAAACAGTATTGATATACAATATTTAAAGGATTTATAGATATACGATATTGGATGTGTCTTTAAAACAAAACACATTACAACTATTACTCTTTACCACATCAACCAACAATTGATATTTGAACACATATCTGTTGATATCGTCGTTAAGTTATGCAGTTAAAGCACGATGTCTCGAACCCTGCTAATGTAAATGGTACAAAAACAAGCACTTACCAGACCTGGGATATGTACATAATAGCACATCATTCTCCCTACATTGGATTTCTGCGAACCTTTGGAGTTGATCCCTGACATTTCCTGGCGTTATCATGTGGAAGGGCCGACCATTATAACGCTTAAAACTATACTTATTTGTTTTGTCTTCACTACATACTTCAACAAACTCCATCTCGATAGGATACATGTATAGATGGGAACTCTAGGTTTTTCGATGTTTTTTCGTTTTGACGTCCTAAGGTGACAGCAGTTAGTAAATGGCGTTGGAATATTATGCAGAACTTCAGATATGTAGAATAGTTATAAACGTATTAATGACATGAAAATATGCAAAGTATATACATCATTGTCGCCCAGTGAAAATCAACTCGAACTAAGTGTGTGCATGAATACACTTGGAGCAATTACAATAATTATGAGAATTGGAAACGTGTTATAGCATAACATCAAGGTAATAATATATCAATTCTATATGATACTGTTGTTCAGTGAAGATATCGTAAGTGATTGTAACTGGTGGAAGTTCAAGAGTGATAATATCGATTGAATTCTATTCAATTGATTTAGTACAATTGCAACTAATTGAGCAAATCAAAGGCCGAACATAAACATTAGTTCTGGAAAGTCAGGAAATATGACGAGTTAAATTTTCAATCCACTGGATCAAAGATTGTACAAAACACACATATGTGAATAGCACATTTTGATACAAATTTAGAATTGGATACATTAGAGTCAAACAAAACATTAAATTTATATAGTACATCTTTGTCTTTCTTTTACAATTACTATACCGTAACAACGTAAAGTCAACCGTCACATAGAATTGTATACTACCTTTACTGAAAACAAAAACCATATGAAAAAGGATAAAAGAAATCTAATTTGAAATAAACTTTCTGACAACACCCTAACTTCTTGATTGTAAAATCCGAAGTCGCTCCACGATGTACGTCGATCTAGGCTAGTGAACAATCATAACTAAAAATGACAAAAAGCTGATGAATTTTAGACATATACACTAGGAACCGATAAACAATTTTTTGACAAATATTCCTCACAGAGAAGTATGTAAACCATTTTTATGTGGATATTAGCGTGGTTTCATCCTAACACGAAGCATCAACTTCAAAGGGGACTCTACGTTATCAACAGTTGAAAGTAGCAAAATAGTTAGCTGAGAGCAAGTATGTTTGAATTTCTATTGAACATCAGTTTAAGCGTTGAATGATTATAGAACGGGATAATGTATCTGTTTGTATGAATCTACTGGAGAGTAGACACTTATTTTTGTTGATCTGACACAAGTTAATGATTTATACACGAGGAGACGTTTCAAAACATACTTAATATCTCCTGATTGCATCAACATAAAATAAATAAAATGGTGGCATTTCTTTTGAGCCCAATCGTTAAAATCGAATAATGCAGAACCCTTTTGGTTACTTTCTGGTGAAAAGTTTTAGTGGTGGCAGTGGGTGAACACTGTTGGTAAATGTAGAGAAGCTATTTTGTTTTCCCTGTAGTAGTGTTGTGTAGATGACCATTTCTAGGAAATCCTTCAGGATGTCTTCCACTCACTCCGGGACGCTGTAATAGGGGAATTTCTTTAGTTGTTTTGAGTATATGAGCATTTTAGTATCATCTGAGAGATCAGTGAAACAATTATCTTTGTTTTGCAATGTGTACAATTTATATATCAGCAAAAGTTAGCAATGGTCAACTGTCTAATTCCAAGAGTAAAGCGCCATATCATTATAGATGGGCGTGTAGTGATATCATTTTGTTTATAATGATGTATTGTAAGCAAAGATGATATATTTTATTTAGTTGGCATTTGAGAATTAAAATTAATTATATACTCTGTCAAATAAATGTGACAAATTTACATATCATTAAACTTCCAGTTCATGTGAACTGATTTTGTTAACCACTTGTCTTCAAGTGATCGTGCTGACTCATAGCAATAAAAGCATGACTTTTCAATATAACAGTAAAATGAAAGTAAAATCGTTCAACAAACTTCTTCATTATTTCATGTAGTCATTATTTGCCAGAATCACATCGACAGGGTTGCATTGATCACGGCGGACTAATAACTATTATAATTTTGAACTTCTGACAATTATCTTTTTGCCTTTCATGATTTTAACTTAGACACCTATGACAAAATTTAATGGCTTTATTTGGCAGTCATATTCTATGCATTATTGGTATAGGTCTTAAAATGTAGGCGACCGGTACATTGCTCTATTTTAATATCATCGGTTGGAAGAACCTCAAGCCTCCGGGTTATTTCAGAAATTGTCTCCCATATACGTTATACCGAAAATGTCTGATTGAGACCACACCAATGGTAATTGAGCTGAACCGTATTTCTTTTTTGCCTTAGAAAATGTTGTACTGAAGTAGCTAATTATTATATCGTCCTGAACCAGGGGGAACTTCCCCATCCCTTATTTGTCAGTATAAGTATCAATGATATGTCTAATATAGAATTAAATATCACGAAGCTTCTATCTTTCGTTTTCTTAATAACCGACCATGTTTTGGCGGTGGCTATTATCTTACGACCAGTGGAAAAAGTACATCCCAACTATGGATACTTTATTTGAGGTCAGTGTCCTTAAGTCTTGTTTCCGATCCAACTATACATAAAATGGTTTGTCAAAGACAATGATATCATCTATGTACTCCAGACATTACTTATAGGATAATTCACTTAAAGACACACTCCATTAATGGTGGAGTATTCAAAACTTTTGACATTAAACTTAGTGGTGGAGAACGTTAAATGGAAATTTGCAACAGTATGAACACGATATTATAACTTGTACCGTTTTAATAAAAGAAAGAACACGATTATTTAGATTTATTTCTAAGGTCCTTCTAAAAAAGAATAATAATAGTAACAATATGAAACAAAGGAAACACTTTATTGTTTTAGCATCATTTTAACATCATTTTCATAACGCCAATCAGTATCCAGAGTAGACATTCAAGTGCATATCTAGCCTGGATACTGATTGGCGTTATGACGTCGATATTCCAGGTTAAAGTAGAAAAATACTGTTGATGTGTCCGAAGGTGAATTAAAACACGCCGAAAATGAATATATTTTCCAGGTACAGAATCTTTGAACGAATATTTCTCCGTGTTGATTTCTTTTGATACTCAGAAATTACTCGTACTCAAAAGCAAATTCATATCCTGCCATCTTCTCCAGATACACGGCGTTGAAGTGTTCGTTCTGTGCTACAGTAAACATATTCTTCCAATCACCAACTTTACCTTAAAATAATATGAAATTAAAGATAATACTGTGTTTTATTAATAAATTTTTAATACTGTGTATTAATACCGTATAATGTGCATTATCGAAGGAGATACTGTAAAACAGACAGTAAATCTCGAAAAATAAATATATTTACTCAACAAGAGGCCCATGGGGCCCGTAGGGCCCGTATGGGTCACCCGGCTTTGACTGAAATTGCTTAATTCAAACAGAAGGAAAAGGAATTCTAAAGGTTGCCATTTATTTCCCCTGTAGAATCCACACCTCTACTCGTAAGCGTTTAGATGTTTAAACGACCACAAAGGTGTCCTTCACCTGAGAATTCTTCAAATTCACTTTTGACAGAATCCTATCTTTCCTATAGAGAAAAGGGATTTGGATTATTTGCTCTATTTCTCATGCTTGGCGCTCCCATCCCAAAACATATACAAAATTGATTATCCTTCATCCAAGAATTTTTAGATCAAAGTGGGAAAAACCTACAAATCGCTACAGAGGGATTTTTGATAATGTCCTTTTATTTCCTCTGTTCTGTCAAGGTCCTCCTGTCTTAGAGAGCCAATATCCGATGTTTTATAGAACTGATTCTACTTCACACAAGGATGCTAAAGATCAAATTGGGATATAATCCTGATATGCATACTGAGCTTTTTTCTTCTTCAAAGAATATGTCTTATTTCCTCTATTCGGCCCCGACTCTTCTGTCCCTGGCGACAGAAACCTATCATCTATACAAAATTAATTCCTTTTCATGCACGGACGGTTCAGACCTAAGTGGGATAGAATAAAATGTTTTCCTCACAAAAGAAGAAGTATTTCAGAAACTCTACTCATACAAATGTGGTTCTATTCAAACCAAGAATGCTTCGAAACAAATCTGGTCAAAGTCCGCTCAGTCGTTCGTGCCTAGTATTTTAAAGAAATTGTTGAACGACGACAGTCGGACGGCGGACGACAAGGTTCAGCATGATATCACTTTCATCCTTTTCACCAGGTGAGCTAAACATAGAAAGGGAAACAACAGCCAGTCTCATGACTGCTGAACAATCAATGAAAATAAAACACCTTTACAAATATTGTTTTTGCCTTTCCGAAAAAACAATAAGAAAATACCAACATATCAACATAATCACAATTCAAACTCTAATTCAATAAAACTAGGGCAACGTATGAATAAAACAAATATCTACAAGGAGATTTCTGAAATTTGCAAGAAGAATAATACCAGGAGTTCCGGAAGAGTAAACGTGACATGAAAACCTTGGTCAAGTTAAGTAAGTAATGTCATATTCTCAAACGAGAACAAGGTATACAACAAAGGAACCAACACGAAAACTCACAAGCAGGAAACACATCCAGCTTCATATCACACAAAGAAATAGGTTTAGATGTTCCTAACTTCTCCCATGACTTTCCACTTCTATAAATCGTTATGAACAGGCAAATCTTAGACACAAATATTATTATCTCTCTCCCTCCCTCTCTCTCTCTCTCTCTCTCTCTCTCTCTCTCTCTCTCTCTCTCTCTCTCTCTCTCTCGCTCTCTCTCGCTCTCTCCCCTATTTAGCTAATGGGCATCTGATTAAATACAATAATTATTTTGAAACTAAATCCAAAAAATCCAAAACTTTCATCAATACATCTTTTATTGAAGTTCCCGTATTCTATGTAACATAAAGTAGTATCTCACCTTTCCTGTAGATAGGTACCCTACCACTCTTGTCCACCATTGACCATCTGTCGCTTTCTCCTGTTATCTTGGCATGACATTCCTTCAGGTGTTCTAAAGTGATGTTCTTTTCTACTTCTCGTAAAAATGTAGCATCTTTTTTAACCTCAAGGAAATCAGCTAGCTTTTCAATAGTGCCGTACGTGTCCTGTAGAAACGTTGAATTTATATCAATATCACTTAAACATATTATTATATGCGACTTCAGAAAGGAAACGGAATTGGCGGTTTATTTGTACGTGAAATTACATCCAGCACCATTTAATAGATGCTTCCATTAAAGGTGGTCTTAGTTATATTTCCTTTTGAATCATAAAGGACTACCCAGTATGGCGCAAAGATAAAATTATCCACACACACACACACACACACACACACACACACACACACACACACACACACACACACACACTTATATATATAAATTAATTACTTAACATAACAAACAATATAACACAAACGTTTTCAGGCTTCGCGGCCATCTTCATGTGATTACATTACATATACAATGTACGTTACTTAGTAACCTAATTACCTGAAGATGGCCGAGAGGCCTGAAAACGTTAGTGATATATTTGTTTTGTCATGTTAATTGATTAATTTTCTCTGTATATACGATACACAAAGTTTTTATCTTTTTAAATTATATATATATATATATTTAAATCGGTGTCAAAAAGTTACATGCCTACAGAACCATAGTTTAAAACTCAAATTCACTAAATAAATAGACAAAATATGAAAACAGGAAATTGATATGGATACTCCTGAAAAAAGGACAAGGAGAATAAGACTGATTGTTCCGGTAGAGTAAGAGTCGTTTGCTTCATTAACGACACCAGTGATTTGATGGTCAATATAGGCAAGTAATGTCACGTACCTGAACGAAAACATGGTCAACAACAACGAAACCAGCAGGTATACTAACCAGCATCAAACATGTCCTACTTCATATCTCACCAAGATATATATATCATATTTTACATGTAAACGCTGTAAGTTGGTGATGCAGGAATGGTGCTAATCATACAGCTGGACAAAAAATACAATTTTGATTTACTGGTAAGAACAGATATGTTAAGCGAATGTAGAAGAGTCTGTGGTGTCCTTGATTTCCAACTCCGCTGGGTATGTTGGATGGACATTAATGTCTTGTTATTTAAGGACAAGACAACATCAATGTAACTAGAAAGTGAAGTCGAAGGAGATTTTAAGGTTTTTAAGAGCTGTCTTAATAAGCTCTTCGATAAATTCAGCCTCGTATGGAAACAAAAATTAAGTCAACAAAATCAGGAACACAATTTGTTCTCAAAATTGTGTCAACAGTTTGTTGTGATATCATACCGCCAAACTCAGACTTACAAATGTATTGTCAATCAAAAAATTTAAACAGTGTAAATATTTCTTCTATCGTATATTGTTACATCGGAACTGTGAAGAAAATGCACATAAGGCGTGGCCATCAGCATCACATGAATTCTAGAATGACTTTTTAATTACATTTATTTACAATAATACACTCCTGACTTGTTCATTATTCAAATAAACTTAATTTTGCCAATTAATAATTTTAATCTATTCTGTTCCTTATTTCTAGTAATCTATTTGGTTCCTTATTTTAAGTTAAAACAAAATCCATACAAATTAGTTATACTAATTAATAGGAAACTGTTCATAACAATTCCACACTGACACTTATACATTATCTACCAGTCTTCTTGGCACCGATAGTGTGACAGTGACAGTGTTTAACACCATGTAAAGGGAAACAACTCGTGCTTACCTTAGTTATAACTGTAACAAGTTAACTACTACCTCGCAAACCGATCGTAAAGGGAAACAACTCGCGCTTACCTTAGTTATAACTGTGACACGTTAACTACTATCTCGCAACCCGATCTTAAAGGGAAACAACTCGCGCTTACCTTAGTTATAACTGTAACAAGTTGACTGCTACCTCGCAAACCGATCGTAAAGGGAAACAACTCGTGCTTATCTTAGTTATAACTGTAACAAGTTGCCTACTACCTCGCAAACCCAGCGTAAAAAGTAAGATAATGTAACTGTTAATAAACTTGGATCATCCTAATACTTCAATAATCGATGTATGTCTACAACAGATATCTAATGTACGATTGTCACACTAAAGCATCACATGACACAATGTACCAATATAGCGAAACTAAACATTGCTTTTTAACTAATTTCCCTGTACATCGAACATCAACATTCTGCCAAACGTAACTAATGCATTTACCAACTCATATAACTATATCATATTAGATGACAATATCCATAAACTTGTTTGCCTGTAAAGAAAATGTGAAGAAAATGCACATAAGGTGACCATCAGCATAACGTTTATTTCCGGACTTAGAGTTGGGCAAACACGTTTCAGTCACGCTGCCGTTGTCTACCAGAGATACTTTTCATTGCATACATACTTCACAACAAAACCCCCCTGGAAATAATTCAGGGTCAATCAAAACCACTGACTTGGGAAAATGAAATATAAACTTCTAGTTAGTATACGTCAGTCGATTAAACTAGAGCTTGCAAGCTTTAATTGTACAATAAAAGTACAATACAAGTAATAAAATCTAATGTTCTTTAACTAGTGGATCTAAGAAATATAACAACTGACAGTTTCTAAATTTATCCTGGAAGTAATAAATCAATCTCCTGCTTTTAAGCGGTATTGAACCGTAACACTCCATATGGTTGAACGTAGACTGCTTAAACTTTTGGTACCAATGAAAGATTCCCGATTGCATCTTATGCCAACATCTGAGGAGGTCTTGTTTTGTATCGAGGCCTTGTACTTGATTCTTCATCTTCAATGGAAGTATCAACCCCCCTCCCCCCTCAACAGCAAGGTCCCTCTCTGACCAAGCATCCTCATTTCCTTGATGCTTTATCTTCCTTGTTTTCTCCAGTTTCCTCTAAAGATCCAAACTGATCACTTCGTGATCGAAACTCTACTGAACCGCACGAACTGCTTTTATTGATAGGCGTCCACTCTACCCCTGCTGAACGACCTGCTCCATAGCCACTCGGAAGGCTTCAACCAACGGATTCAAGATATCAGATCCAACTATGTTAGCCAGCTCGTGTTGACATCGTCTACCCACATCTCGGAGTGTTGATTACGAGATCTCCTGAATCCGAAGACGGAGATTCCTTCTTCCAAGTGTTCTATGATCTCCAGCTTGATCGATTTATCCTAACTGTAAGGTATTCTGTTCAGTTCTGATAAACTTCCTCTTCAGTGGTTCTATTGGCTTCACTTCAACGGGCAAGTAATCACCCTGAAAAGCAGGTTCTGGTAAAATCTTCTCTTCCCTGTTCCATATTCTACATCAACTTTATAGACTTGTCAGTCAGGTGACATCCTCCGACACACCCGGTGGACATTGTCCTTCAGTGAAATCTGAGCTTTCCCGGTCCTCCTTGATGGCAGATGTTCCGTACCAATAATCTTTATCTCGGCTTTAGGACAGCATTCTTAAAACCTTGTCATACCGCTTCTTTACTAGAACTGATGAATCCTTAGCCCTCTGCAGTGCAAGAGTGTAAGCTTCATGCATGGTTTATATCCACTTAATCACATCTTCCTTCTTCTCCTTATCCAGATGTGTAATGTGTATATTGAAAGTCGTAGAGATCCCTTGAATGATAAGAAGGAAAGCTTCCTCGTTAGTGGTGCAATTATATGTGTGTACAACCTTGTTTACATGACACTTCCTGTCTGCCTTTGCGTGTGTTCAGAGCATCCCCAATATTGTCCTCTCACATTGTCAAATTCCAGCGGGATAGTATGGTGTGGTTCTTGAATGGATTACCCCACAACTGCGTTGAAGCCGTTCGAATAACTGCTTTTTTGACTCCTCACCTTGATCTTGATTAATCTTCTTCGGGAAACCGAACCTATGCATAAATATGATATAACGCATAATGCATAAAAGACGACCAGCAGCTTTCCTTGTCTGTTTATTTCTTGTTGGATACGCTTGTGCAAATCGAGTAAAGTGGTCTATCAGTATTGGAATTTATCAATGTCCCTTTTAGATCGCTACAAGTGCCCAAAATCAGTGATAATCATTCCAAAAGGATAGGATGATTTAACGTGATGCATCTCAGCTCGATGAAGAAGGTTGGGTTGTCGATTCTTCACACATGAACACACATTTCTCACAATGAGCTGTATAAAATGCCATCCCAGGTCAGTAGAATCTGTCTTTGGCCAAGGAAACTACTTTATCTACTTCTTAGTGTCCCATATTCACGTGGAGTTCCTGATACGCCAGTTGCTTAAGATACTGCGGAAGATAAATATATGAAATCTTATTATTCTCAACTCCCTGTCGCACCCGCTACAAAATATTTCCATCAATCGTCAACTTTTTCCAATCTCTTTCCATACTTGCACCGAATCCTTCTTAAGGCATTTCTTTCTAAAGCCTGTCCTGCCTTAACATTATGTTCCACTCTCTTAACCGCGTCTTTATCCTGCAAATGGCCAATCGCCGTCCCAGTCAAAGTATTGATACTCTTCTTCCTCAGACTTGACTTGCCTACTTCTGGCCTACACTGACACAATCCTCAAAGGTAGACTTCTCTACTGAAATCCTTTCCATCATAGCTATCATTTCCTCCTTAAAACGCATCTCCGTACAATCCTTTGGTAGGTATTCAACTTCATTCACACAGGTGTGTAGTGGACCTTGGAATTATAATCCGCTAACTCAGCAGTCCATCTCGTTATAGGTCGACGGATTATTGTCCGTGAAAACATCAGAACTTGGCGCACAGTATAAAAACTACCTGAAGCGTTCAGTTATTGACCATTTAAGAGTAGACATTCCAATTTGCCACTGTGTAAATGTTAGTTCTTCTCTGCTTTTGGTAAGGTCTTCGACCCATATGCAATGGTACCGTAAGTTCCATCTTTTCTTTTCTGATAAAATATGGCACCAAGACCATACTGAGAGGCACCATTGCTCAACACAAAGGACCTGTTAAAGTCAGGAAACGCTATGATCTTTGGACTTGTCAAGACATCGCATAAATCTTCTAGTACTTGATGTTTGCTGGCTATTTAACTGGTTTCTTAGAGTATCCTTGCTTCTTGTCGATTTTGGGGTAACCCTTATTCCTAGGCTTCTTTTCAACCATCACATCTTCCTCGCACAAACAGCTTGCTCTATGACTGAAGTTTGGAATGTAACGTCTGTAATAGCAAAAGAGGTCCAACAGCTGTTGCACTTCCCTTACCGTCTTATGAATCTCCTCTTTCAACTTAACAACAGCTTTCAAGTTTTCTGCATCCATGCGGCAACCATTCTCCGATTCTACTGAATCCATCCTCTGGTAAAAAGATCTAGCACGTAATTCTTGACTTCTTTATACAATGGAGGGGGTTCTGTATGTCCTCTGTATTAGCACCTTATCTGTTAACTCAATATCCAGCTCCAGTGTTGATGCTGCCACCAATGTCATCCTTATCCCTAGTATAAGCACTTCACTCCTCCTGCAACTGCTTCACCTGGTGTACTTATTCAGGAAACAACACTCAATTAATGTGAACAAGAGAGTCCCAAACATCAGACAACCTGGGATTTCTCTCAACAGCGTTTTCAGTATTACTTTCTATCTCCAGGTCACTAATAACGTTTCCTTACGCAACACAGGACTCTGCACAACCCACTGAGTATCTGATACCCGTATTCTTACAGTTACCTGGCCCTGGTAGTATCTGATACCCGTATTCTTACAGTTACCTGGCCCTGGTTACCTCCTAGTAACGACCGACTTAATTACCGAATTACCTTATTCTTGCCCCTTCCCCTGAGTTATCAATGTCTGAGAGGTATAACTTACAGGTATATTTACCATACACGATGAGTCTTGACTAGACTTCACAAGTGTTTCGGATATATATGGCATCATCACATGACTCACCTATATTGGCAGGCACAAATAGAACCACCTGTTTGGTCCGAGGTCTGACTTGGACACCACCTGGTGGCACAACATGTCTACGCTCTTATTTTGCCTTAGATATTTCACCGGCTGCTTCTTCCTTGACAACCTTGATCAATTTACTAACCTTTTCGCTATCTTTACCTTGAAATATATTGGTCTCGTGATAATGTTATTACCTACAATTGGGTTATCCATGGCCATATTTGTAACCAAAAATTGGTACATTGATATTTGTGCTTTCTATACTCACCATGAAATTCACCCACCCAGTATATTGAAACACACCTCTAACTGCTCCGTTCAGACAAAGGTCACTTTCAAACAACTCACAGCCCTCTCTTATTGGTTTCTCAGGAAACTGAGTACGGAACCAATTAAGGTTCACTACGCTACGCTACGCTACGGCACCAGTGTCCCACATTACCTTTTACTCTCTTTCATCAAACCTTAGAACAACCATACGCTTCTCCCTAACCAGTTTAGCAATCTTTCCTGTCATTATGGTGACAGCTCATACACTGAACCGGTTTGTTTGCTTACCTCTGTAGCCAAAGTTTTACCTCCTAACAAAAAGATTCTACTAGAAATTAGATTTGTACATTGACCTCGCACCACCTGTTTACAACAGTCACACATATTGTCAGTTTCCTTTTTGGGTGTAGTCGTCCCCCTTCCGCATAAATCACTGACCATTTCCCGACCTCAGCAATGGACACTTTCTCTTCGGATGTCCATTTTGTCCACATTTCCAACACTAATGTCCCTGTCCATCACTAATCCTTGTCGAGTGACTGTGAATTCCAATTCTTATTGTGGCTACCCCTATTCTGCATAGTCACAACCTTCATCAGCTCAGCGACCTCTGTCTGCAGCGCTTTAACTTCAACTGCTAAAACTGACGGAGACTTTGCAGTCTGAGTTCTCCCTTTCCTGGAATATCTTGAAATGCAGGATTCACATGTACTATTAACCCAGAACCCCTAAGCGTTCGGACCTATCTAGTGAACAGACTATCGACCAAGCCTTTGGACACTTTATTTCTGATGTATCTATGCAAATTCATAGCACTCGCAAGAACATTACAAGTGACCTCTTTGAACCCCGAGTCAAGGACTCGAGCTCCGAGTAGTATTCTCACGATTCCCTTTAAGGTTGCAAGAGTCAGATGTTGACGAACTTCAAGATAATGATGGAGTCATAATGTAGTAGGTAGAGCCTTTATCACGCCATCCACAATGTCAGTATCTGGATATCCCTTATCACTAACTACATTCGCTTATCTGAGCCCAGGTTTGTAAATAATACCACTAACCTTAACCTCCTTCTATAGCTTGTGGATTTGACGAAAATATGATTCAGTATAATTCACCACCTACGTGACGCTACTCAAAATGATACCAATTTTCAATGGTTTACCTTCATATATCGTTTGCCGCGAATCAATTACCAAAGGTTTGTTTTATTTTGACAAAGAGTGATTAAGAACTTTCTCTCCGTGTGTCGGTAGGACTTTAAGAGCGCGTGTGCTTATTAAAAGAACAGTAAATATGTTATGTCGTCACTTCCGGTATCAAACTAGGTGTGTGTGATATCTTGCGAGAAAAGAGGATAAAACAGCCACCACAACAGCTTATTCTGTCTAAAGTTGCGATATAATTCTTTCTACATTACGTGCATTAGGATCTTTTGTATATTAGTCTGAAGTTTTGGGATCATTGTATATAAGATTGAAAGAAAAGAAGCTTGGATAAGAATTTATTATCATTTACAGACAATCAATGATTTTATAGCTTAGCAAAACCAGCTCTCACATCACGAAGAGCATATCCGGGTTTTCTGTCGGGCACCTTGCGTTATTTTAGTGGCGCCGTGCGCAGAGCAGCAGTGTAAACAAGATGACGGAGACGGCAACAGTCGTTTTACGTCGATACAAAATCGAACCATGTTATATGTTTAAAAATCCCCAGAAGGACTAGAAAAACACCCGTCTTACAACGATGTGATCTGTGATAGGAACATGTATGACATTTTTGCCCATTTCGAAAGGTCTTGCAAAGAAACTTAGATGCTTTGTAGAATAAATCAATGTTGAATGAACAACTAGATGTTGTTAATGTTTGCGTAATCAATGTGACGGAAACTTTTTTCCGTAAGAGATATCAATTTGGATACGGTATCGTTTTGGGTGGCGTCACGTTATTCAGTTTGGAATGAGTTGTAATCGAGTACAGAAAGGAAAGATTTTATCTTGGAGTCGTTTTTCAAGCTTGGTTAAAACGTTCTTTGAAAACCACATACTATTCATTTCATTTCCTGAGGAAACAGTATCACAGTAAGATTATAACCATGATTTTATAGTACTTAATTAGAATTAGAATGATAGTGAGAAGCTGTGATAAAGGAGTGGTTGGACATATTGAAGAGCTATCAATATGAGGATTTTTGTAAAGTTAAGGAATTTAGTATTATCAAGGCAGGTCCGTACCCTTATCTTTCATATGCATTTTGAATGATTGTAATGCTGAAGCGTGATTAGGTGGTAGTTTCTGTAGAAGGAAGGGATAATGTGTGGGTTATTCAGCTTGCTTAGTTCTCTTTGTATACAGGGTATGAAAAATGTATACAAACAAGGATTAAGCTATACAATGTCTTGTCTGCAGGCACGATGACATACCTATCATGTAAATCTTTAAGTGAAACCACCATGGTATATAACTATTTTAAATGGGCATTCTCTTAACAGAAAGTTCAGAGTTAATGCATGTAAAGAAATTTAATTATTTGGCAAATAGGAAGCAGCCAAGGCGTGTGAGCTTGAAGTAGGTTCCCTCTGAAGACAAACGGAACTTGGAACCAGATCGAATTCTGTTTAAGAAAAGTGTATACGTTGACAAGGCGACAAGTCCCATGCCAATGATATTATGTTAATTCGGTACATGAATTGAACCCACAACCATTCAGCCAGAAATTAAAACTACCATAGCGTTTGTAAATGAACTTATCCTAACGGAACTCGCATTCAAACTTTAGGTCCGTTAAACATTAAACCGAAAAAGGAACCTGGCTCCAGTTCCGTGTGAGGTAAAACGGAACTGGCGCTCGGATGCGCACTGGACATATCATTTTGTCATCATAAACGTTCTTCTTAAACGAAACTAGGATTTAGATGTCAGTTCTGATTTTCTTAAGAGAAACAGGTAGCCAACTTCTGCCTCTGGAAAGGCAATGGACTTTGCATACCATATTTAGCAAGCACGTGTGTAAGTATTTTGTTATTACATACCTTCTTGAAATCCTCATATATTAGTGACAGGACACGCATTTCTGGATGCTGTCTAAGCCCATCTGACCATTCCTTCATATATGTGAACCAGGATGCACCCGATACGTAAACTAGGGGAGACAAAACATTATCGATAACGACTATCGATATGATGTTATAAATTCAAATTATGCATAATCTCTGCATAACATGTAATACTAAACAAGATAATATCATTTACTTTAGATCGATTTAAAAGAAATTAAGGCGAATGTCTATTAAAGAAAATTAATTTTCATTTGTTTAGTATTAAGGAAAATGGTATAGCAGTACCAATGTCAATCGCAAAATTTTCTGAACGAAAGATGCTAATTATTTTCGCGTGCATGATGCTGTATTTTGCGGTACATTAACGTGATCGTGAAAATTAAGTCCATGTCTGCTTACATTCCTCCGACAAAAAGAATTTCATGAAAAAATTGAAATCTCCCTCAAATCCAGTGTTACACATATTGTCAATGTAATGGAAAGCAGACACTAGCACGTCTTTCGGATTCCTTGAGACAAAGATGACCTTTGGAATTCCTCTCTTAGCATCATTTGGAATCAATGGAAATGTGAAATGCGTCAGAAATGTTCTGGGTGTCTCCATTTGTTCTATTAATTTAAGATCCTCGGCGTCAGCTACCCGAGGTGTACCAGAGTATTTCAATGTTCCTGATCTTAGCATCTGTACAGTGTTATAGACCCAATGAGTACCTGCAATACAAAATACATATACTGTAAAAACATTAATTTTGTGAAGTTTTCGCTTTTGTTGATTTCGTTGGTACTCTAAATCCGCAAAATCATTTGCCCACCAACTGTGAGTATAAATATGTTCATTGGGCAATAATCATCCCCAAAATCGTTTCATAAAAAACAACACGAAAGTGGAATCAATCCAAAATAAGCAATCTCACAGAATTTAATGTTATTTGGTATTCGAATATCTGTTACAATCAATTTCAGTCATCTTAAATATTGGGCATTCTCAACGATCATGGCATGATGGAGCCAGCGCAAAAATATGCTGTAAAACTGATCTATTTTCGTGTTTTTTAAAAATGACTATTTCGTGGAAATACGATTTGATGGATATCTGTAACTCAATAACTCTTCTTTAAACTAATTTTCTACTAAAATATCGACTCGTAGGCCGAGAGTATGTCAAGAGTATCCACGAAATTAATGGAAATAAATCCTCCAGGAAAGAGTTTATAGTCAATATATACTGAAAGGTGTAAATGAATGAATAGGTATGAATAAAATAATATAAAAACCCGTTTTTTAATATATATATTCGTGGTTTACAATGAGCTGTATGCAGTTCTTTGGCTACAAAATCTCTTTAATGTATGGATAGTAATAATCAATAGGGGTCCAATTTCGCTATATGAAAAAAAATCGCTATATGCGCTGTCAATAAATGTATAGCACGAACTTTGATATCCAAAATTTCTATCAAAAATTGTGATTAATGTAGTATAGAAAATACCAATAAGATAACTCTCAAAGCTATAAGATATTTATTTAATAATTGTAGATATCATGAACAATACAAATTGAAATTCGTTACAAAATTTTGTGCTTTGCCTATTAATCAATACTATACTCAACAAAAAAAGAAAGGTTAACATGTTTCCTTGGCGAATACTTGTAAATGAGTGAAAACAAAATGACGTTTGTGCAATATTAGAAAATGGTAATGTTTTACATTACAAAATGCAAGGGGGTTACCAAAATCATTCAAGCGTGAAAGTCTGTATTAGCGAAAGAGCTACACGAGGTTTTCTGCGACTAACTTGTATCTTCGCTCGAATTTCATAAACATTCAAACTGACAACTGTTCCTTATATCCTTAGGACTTAGAAATCACCGAATCTTGCTATCTATCAACTTTATCATTATGCCCCGGCTGTCACAAGTACAGAGAGAAAGGGCTGTAGGCATGATCAAGGCTGGGGAGTCTCGCCGTCGAGTTGCACGGCATTTTGGTTGCAGTGTTAAGACAATTTGCCTTTTGGTAAGTCGTTTATGCCAAATTGGGTCAACATCCGATCGTCCCCGAAGCGGCCGACCCCGTAAAACGACCGCCATGGATGACCGTCGTATACGATTGATACACTTGCGCAATCGATTCGTAATCGCAGTAGAGACTACAAGGACATTGTTTGGGCGTCGTGTGTCTCCCCAAACAGTCCGCAACAGGTTGAGGGCCTACCAATTGAAAGCGCGGCGTCCCTACACAGGACCCAATTTGTTGCGAAGTCACCGTAATAATCGGCGTAACTGGACCCGTGTTCACCGTCGTTGGGCCTTAGGACAATGGAACAATGTTCTGTTTTCAGATGAGTCCAGGTTTTGTCTGCAACACGGTGACGGAAGGCGCAGACTGGGAGGGGAGCGTTTTGCGAACTGCTGCGTCGCAGAACGGGGCCGCTTTGGCGGCGGAAGTGTAATGGTTTGGGGTGGTATTTTTGGGGGACTCGTACCAGCAATTTAACCGGCATTCAATATCGGGACGAAATTTTAAGACCAGTGGTTCTGCCATTCTTAAGACGCCATGGCGTTGGCGCCATTTTGCAACAGGATAACGCACCAGCGCACACCAGTCGTGTCAGCAGAACATTCTTGCAGCAGAACATTCTTGCAGCAGAATAATGTACAGGTGTTAGATTGGCCATCTAAATCACCTGATTTGTCACCGATTGAGCATGTCTGGGACGTTCTTGGGCGACGCGTGAGAGAACGTCAAAATCAGCCGTCAAACTTGCAGGAGCTGGCCCAAGCCTTGATCGCTGAATGGAACAACATCTCTCCTCGAATTATCCGCCGGTTTACGAGTTCCATGCGACGACGCTGCAATGCTGTTTACTTCGCAAACGGTGGCCATACCCGTTACTTATGGTGTTACCTTTGAAATTGACCCCAACGTCCTTTACAGTCGAATAAAATCAACTGAACGCAAAATTTTATAATGAACCATGACTGCAGTTTTATCAGAATTGATCAATTCCTTTATTCGTACATGATTGGTAAGGATTTATGAAGGGGTTAATTAATCAATCACAGAATAAAGTAGTGTTACCTTTCCTTTTTTGTTTAGTATATATTATACCAATACACATAAAACCACTCATGATTCATTCAAAACAAGATGGTTCGTTACTCGAACCTCCATGTATTTATGGAATATGGCATGCAATGTAACTGGTACAAACTCTCACCCGACTTTGGAAATGTGCATAATAGCACGTCATCCGCCCTACATTGGAATTCCGAGAACCTTTGGAGTTGATCCCTGACATTCCCTGGTGTTGTCTTGTGGAAGGGTCGACCTTTATAACGCTTAAAGCTGTACTTGTTCGTTTGAAATTCATCAGATACTTCTACAAACTCCATCTCGTTAATTCGAGCCGTTTGGATGTCCTGGGACGATAACAGTTAATACCAAATTACTAAGTAATACGTGTAAATGATGGTTTGATATGCAACGTAAATGTATTAAACAATAATGACCTAAGCAAACATTGTTGGGCATAAGTCACGATAAAAAACCCGACAGTAAGATGCGGCTTATTTCCTTTACTGGTAAGCAAATGCAAGTTTATTTTGTTAGTAACTACAAGCTTTTATTCAGAATAGGTTTATCTCTTAGATCGACTTTGTTTCGAGTTTTAAATGTAAATAAATGTTATATGACAAACAGCAAGGACAACATTTCTTGTGAGTTCAGTTGTTGTTATCTAACGGTAAAAACTGCTTGTGGTTACCTTCCTTGAAAAATCAATTGAGGCTATCAATACAATATAATGACAGTAGAGAAAGAGTTGCTATCTAAAATGTCGGATGTTTACTTAATTATAAAGAGACAGTACTGCTTACCTTATAGTAGACTCAAATGTAAAGGGTACCTGTCCACAGTTTATTTGAACTTTGTTGTAAGTGTGACTCTGTCATATGATCTTTTTATAGTAAGCTCAAACTAACCTAACACGAATTTAAGTAACGAGGTTATGAACATGTCATGTGCTACATAACTACATTACCACACTATTTAACGATGACATATGTTTATTTCTTGTCTAGTGACCGTGAACTGTTTTGAAATGTCCTAGATATGTAAACTGCAATGTGATAACCTAGTTTTACACAGTTGATATTGTCTGTACATGATAACATAGTCATTACCACATGGACTGTTGATTGTCAAGACATAACAAACCATAACAAAATTTGTTTTACAACGATAAACGTTATCATGGCAATCAGGAAAAATATAATTCAGTCAGGTTGCATCAGGGGCGTGTCACTTTCACGTCAAGCCGATTGTTATATACTGACCACGTGGACTCTGTAGGACATTTATACAGTCCTGGATGTAGTAATACTAACGTTATGGCTTTATTCACTCCTCAAACTAGTCATATTCATAGCCATGAACACGAGGCATTATCATAAATCTCGCGGATGCACTGTCACGTTTGAAATTAAATGGATACTTTACAGAAAACACTAGGTGTCGATCCCGTTCTAACTATGTTATATTCGCTTACTCTCTCCGTGCTACGAAAGCTTCAAGTTGATTAAGTAAATATTGTTTCTGGTGACCCGTGAAATCTAGCTTGGAGACTTTATAAAATAATGGTGATGTTGTGGCACACATCAGGCTTTTAAAAACCTATCGTAAAGATGGCCGCGATCCTCCAAACACTCGCCAATTTCTGAATATCAATTCTGTAAAAAAGGGAGTGGATGTTAAACACATCAGCAATATTTTACACTAGAAGTCTGTTCAGGCTAATATTCCACCATACTTTCAAAGTAGAAACACCCTTATAATTTCCTACAGTAACTCATTGCATCCAATATTTTCAACCACTAGCAACCGCTGCCATAACTGAATGTAGATGACCTTAGAACCCATCCTCCGTCAGCCTGTTCTTGTTCTACCCCTAGTTGTAAATTTGTCCAATTGGGCACATAGTAACTGGTGATTTAAGCACTATTCAAAGTGTTAAACTACGAGAGTTTTTAGTGAAGGGTTCTAAAATATCGTAAAAACCCATTCTGTTAATTGGAATTATTACTTTACTGGATCCCCAAACTGCAGAAGAATCCCTAAAAGTAACGTTTTATAACGGGGTCGTCTAACTGTTCAACCGAGCCTTTTGCTTATGTCTCTTTCCTTAAATTATCTATTGTATGAAAATTACGAAATTTATCCTATAATGGGAATGCTGTACCTCCCCGTCTAGAGATTGACTTTTCTTTTGATCACTTTGGATTTCCCTTAGTCGCCTCCTAGACTTTAAAATATAGGCCCTAAGCATCACTGACGAGTCCTAGAAGGACGAAACAGATTCATTGTTTGGCTCTACTGTATCTCACTCTTAATTATAAAAAACTTGCTATTCACTTGTGTGTCTTTTGTACGATTTTTAATGTACTGACCATCATTCTAAGTACTAGCAAGTCAGGGTTGCAATCTTATTGTGATACTGTGTACTCAAGAGTGGAATTAAAGGTATATTGATTTTGAAGAACTCCAAAGAGCTTTTGACCAATCTTCAACACCCTTTTCTAAAAACAATAATGTCTGTAAAAAACTGATTTTTCCACCGTGTACACCACCAAACCCCATTCTAAACTGGAGGAAAGCCTTTGTTTCCTTGTTTAGAGAATTTTCTTCTCCAAGAAAGGTGAGCGGCGGTATGAATATATGGTTGTGAGCTATACTGAAGCGTAAAAATTACGTCCAAATCAAAGAAGAAATATACGGAGGACGAAATCATAAAAATGATTTAGTTTATTGTCAATAACATCTTTGTCGACTTTTGTGGTTAAATCTTTCAACAGACTATCGGCATACCTATTGGAACTAACTAAAACCCTCTGTTGGCTGACTTGTTTTTTGTTTTCATACGAGGCTGAATTTATCGAAGAGCTTACCAAAACAGGTCACAAAACAATCTTTCAAAGTCATGCAACTGCGTGTCAATGTAAGACATGTGGTAAATTTGTCAGAACCCAACTATTTTTCCAGTTAAGGTTTAATTCCTTCTGGTCTTAAATATCACCGTTACAGAATGGGAAAGCATCGTTCAGGTTAAAATGGGGAGATTACCTAAATGACGTATTTTGCATTCAGATCCTTAGTAATTGAAATATTCAGTATGTTCTTCATTAATGACGATTTCAATTGAATAGTTTTGTGTTTGTAAGTTCAAAGCCATGGGCTTCATCCGAAATTAGTTAACAAATGTATGGCGTTAAAGACATTTTCTCTATTTTATATAAATTGTTGATCTCGTGAAATGGTTATACAGTTTTACATCTTAAGGACACTAATACTTCAATATTTTTGTGTTGCATCCTATATGTGCCATTGCCTAAATGTTTCTTTACCTTTTCGTCATTTGCATCACATGTAAAATGTATTTAATGCTACCTATCTCTGTTAAGACGATTTCTATGATGTCACAGCAACAAAAACATTGTTATTGAGGCCCCAGCACATATTTTTTCTCTACTAAAAATGTGAAGATTTTACAATATTGGTTATGAAGATTCACATTCTATTCAAGAGTATGAGGGATTATGTATATGAATAAGAGGCCCAGAGGGCCTGTATCGCTCACCTGGATCTTTATGACTAACAGTACTATATCTGTGCATATGTTCCACAGTAAATGCTTCAAGCAATATGACAAATTACTCCATATGGGTTCTGTTCCATAGTAGTCTGCCCCCTCATCTGTGCAATGTTGAATTGAGACTTTCTTATGATGTTTCCAGTTAAATATAATTAACAGCTTTCTTTTAAGTCCAGGAAAGAAGATGGTTAAACAATATAGCAGAAAAACTCTTAGTCATAGCTGGACGGATAACCCTGGACATTAGAAGCTTACTTGCCCTTTAGATATTTTTTTACAAACACAAATACAACATGTTTGAGACTTGCACAAGTCAACAATATATAGCAACAATTAAATATAAAGATAATTTGACTTGTTCTCAGTCCGGGTATTGCCTCACGATCTACTGCACCACGTTGTCTAGCTTAGATAATGACACGCATACATTTTTGTTTAACGTAAGTAATACAACTAAAAACTAAGTAAACACGCTCAAATCTTCAAATGGAAGCGAAGCGTGAAATTTATTGTTTGAAGAATGAATAAACGTACCAGATTTGTGTATCATGTTTCGTCTATCTTCGTTTGGCAGAAGAACTATCCTTAACTCATTATTTTATTTGTTCGTGTAGCAGCAAACATGTGTAATCTCCAGGAAGATTTCCCAGATTTTGGATCCAAATTACGAGAAACAGATTTTGTTCTAGAAGAAGGATACACATTCTTAAATAATGGTTATATGGGCGCTGTTCCTAAGCCTGTTATTGCAGCTGAGCAAAGGTATGTGAATTATCTGTAATATAACACAGGTGTTTCATGATAATACAAATGCTTTGGCATCTTGGTATTGTTGCCATTCGGTACACTCGGTTATCATCTATTTAATAATCACTTACCACGCTAAGAGCCGAATAGATGCAGACACTAGTAAGATTTTGCCAGTCGCGGTTTGATTATTTGGTTGAAAAGTCATCTGAACGTGACCCAATACCGGTCATTTTCAGACCTTCATAAAGTAGTGTATGATGGCGATCTGTATTTTAGTCGAATTGAATTAGATGCTCTTTTAACCACTGACCCCTGTTAATTGGCATGCAGATACATTAAACACATTGATGGTTATAATCCAGTACAGGGATAATCTTTCCTACAAATATGTCAAATTTGAAAGTTATGGAAGTTTTGACTAATTTGGACCTCATCGTATATGGTACTTCAATTCGCTGTTGAGTGGCTTTTATTTGTAACAGTGGATCTGATACGGGTTTCAGATAAACAAGAAGAAATGACGTGACACTTGAATATTACCCAGGTACCTGACACACACTGACAATTACCTTCTAAATTACTGTATTGAAATGATTTACACGAAACAGATATTGATATATCACCGACTATACTATATCAAAAACAAGTCTTATTGAATGTTGACACGCAACTTATATGTTAGCGCTATAGAATTCTAGTAATCATGAATTTTACATGTGTTGGCGTAAACCCTGCATTGGTGTCATGATAAGACACGGGTGATTTTTTTTTTTATTTTGAATTTTTTTTTATACACGTAATAGGTTAATAAGATAATTTGACTTGTTCTCAGTCCGGGTATTGCCTCACGATCTACTGCACCACGTTGTCTAGCTTAGATAATGACACGCATACATTTTTGTTTAACGTAAGTAATACAACTAAAAACTAAGTAAACACGCTCAAATCTTCAAATGGAAGCGAAGCGTGAAATTTATTGTTTGAAGAATGAATAAACGTACCAGATTTGTGTATCATGTTTCGTTTATCTTCGTTTGGCAGAAGAACTATCCTTAACTCATTATTTTATTTGTTCGTGTAGCAGCAAACATGTGTAATCTCCAGGAAGATTTCCCAGATTTTGGATCCAAATTACGAGAAACAGATTTTGTTCTAGAAGAAGGATACACATTCTTAAATAATGGTTATATGGGCGCTGTTCCTAAGCCTGTTATTGCAGCTGAGCAAAGGTATGTGAATTATCTGTAATATAACACAGGTGTTTCATGATAATACAAATGCTTTGGCAACTATGTCGCCATGAACGAAGCAGAAAAAGTTACTTGACTAATGACTGGCTGAATCGGTTATTATATAGAGCAGTAGATTTAGAGTTTGTTTTCTTGTTCTAACAGCAGAAATATAACACGTCATTATTTTTCTACAATAATGAAGATGTTACTGATACACGTGCCTGATATAGTAAGAACAGGAAGGGGGATAGGAAATACGTTATATGTAGATGCTGTCTTTAGGCGTTTACACTTGAATCTTCCGCCTTTTCTTTATGGTGCTACATAGGAATCTCCCTCCCTACAACTACGGGTCTTATGCAAACAGAAGTTGAAATATGATTTAAAAAAATGAAAGAGCGACAAAAACGTGTCTAGTGCCTTAAAGTGGCTGATAGAGTAAATCAAAGTCTTCATGTCTGGATGTTAGCGAGTGTAACTTCGATCAGAGACGTACGTTTAGACCAGGTCAGCTCTGATTGTCATCTTCCATCTGATTTCGCTTTTGCTAATGTTAATTCAGGTTTTCTATCGCTCATGAACCTGTTCATTGTGTTTTCCGTTTTTATGATTCATATTTCATTTGGATAGACTCTTTCAATGAGTAGATGAAACGCCACCGTCAGCCATTTGTTTGTGATCGTAACTTAAAGCGCACGCTAGTATCTAAACTTGTTGACGGGATGACTATTCCACGATCTAGGCGAAATAAGAAATTCAGAGATTTTGGAATTTAAGAACTGGACTTTAACTGTCTAATTAGAGTACACTTACTTATTTACACAAATTCAGATGAACACACGATTTCTGTTGAGTTTCATTTTATTTTTATAACTTGAAACATTTCATCGACATTTTGTCCAATTTAATTAGTTGAAAAATTGTTCGATGACTTGGTCATTCTTTTTTTGCTTAATATTCTTAATAAGTTGCTGTAAAATATTCTTAAAGTATGTGGTCCTTCCTTGTAACAGAGCTTACAATAGGGTGTAGATTGGCAACCATGGCATTTATAGTACGTAAGATTTCTCCACAATAAATTATCTTTTACTAATGTTAACATTTCGTTGACACATGGATTAAGAGCACCAATGAAATGAGCGAAAATAAATTACACACGAAAATGATTGATCATACAGTAACTAATATAGCGTATTCGTGTTGTAGTGTAATTATCGTTTGACTCTACGTTATTGAATTCTTTTGTGCTAAAGGGGCATTATGGTTGGCGACAAGCTCGTTAATTGTAATACTTCAAACAAAATAGAACTGAAAAGATTTTTCATACTTAACACAACTTCAAAGGTCACCGGCAATGAGAATAAAAATTGGTGTGTTGTAAGACGTACAGGTAACACTATTTCTACCTGTAAACGACCGAGGGAACTGATATATATATATATAACAGATTTTGTTTTAAAAAGAAAAATCATT